>NC_138378.1:121326671-121341724 GCF_054177405.1 Leptonychotes weddellii | reverse complement strand
GGTGCTGTATCGGGGCCCCTGCAGCAGGGGTCAGGGTGAGCCCCCAGACCCAAAACAGACAGGTCTGGGGTGGCCCTATAGAGTCTGTCGGCAGTGCAAGGGGATTCAAAGAGAAACCTGGGGGAGAGCACCCGTTTCCTCCCCGGGGAGACCGGCCAGCTAAGGAACGTGATGGAGGACACCTCTGTAAGATGGCCTTCTCCAAGCGACCCCCTCATTCTAGGAAGCACTGCAGCGATGGCCGCCCACCCGGGACGCACTCCCCTGCCCCACACAGGAGGCACTTCCCCCTTCTCTCAAGGTTTCCTGGCTCGACTTGTCCCAGAAAATCTTTCTCCAAAAAAACCCCATTTTCCTGCCTTACTGACGTGGCCTATATCATGCAGGAAGGCCGTGGTGTGCCGAGGATGCGGAAAGTCAGAAATGGAAGGCACAGCGGCCGGGGACAGAGGCAGAGGCGAGACACACAACAGGATGGGAGAACAGAGGGCCTTCCCAGGCTGAGCTCAGCAGGGTCAAGCATGAAAGCCGCCGGTGCCCGTGAACGCCAGGCCGACACGGTTGCCGTGAGATCTTGGCGGGCCACAGAGAGCCACCGTGGGCAGCAGCATGGGACAGACTGGAGGACAGGGCCTGAGGCCAATCCTGTAGTGGTGAGAAGAGCTGAGGTCAGGCAAGTGGTCACGGGGCAGAGTGGCCGGGGGAACAGAGAAGGGGACTGCTGGTGAGCCAGGACCCCACAGGCTCTCAGGGCGATGTCAGGAACCATGTGCACTGGGGAGTCCGACAACAGGGCCCCCCACACCTCACTCCCACACCTGTCCACACCCACTCGGAGCTTCTCTGGCACCCTCCAGACCAGCGTCCTCACGGCCCCCAGGCAGGGGCAGGGGCACCCAGAGCACCAGGGCCTGACGCCCCACAAACAGACACCCACAGAAGACCAAGCTGACCCTGAGACTCATCACGAAATTCCCAGGGAGGGATGTGGCCTGACTCAGCCTGTCAAGATCCAGCAGGACCAGTTGGCAGCAGCCAACTGGGTGGGGTAACAAGAACACGCAGAGTGCGCAGTAACCGTGCCAGGAGCGACGCTGTGCTGATGAAGGATGTGGCTCTGCCCTCTCTTCCTCCCCACCTATCTCAGCAACCCGGGCACTGGGGCCCGTGGAGAGCGCGAGGCATGAGGGTCTGTGGTAGGTGGTCCCACACGGAGCCCACAGGGGACCCACCAAGCCGGAGGCACCACCACCAAGCCACGGAGGAAAGAGAACTGCCGGCAGGTAATTCATGACAGGGACCCAGACCCTGAGCCACACAAGGGCGGTGAGCAAGCGCATCGGGCAGGAGGTGAAGACAAACTGTCCCAAGCGCAGCGACCAGCATACTTTCCAGAGGAGCAACATGACCTCAGATGCTAAAAACAGCTCTAAAATGTATGTTAGAGACGTGCGGTGAGCTCATGCTTGGCCCTGACTGTTCTAACTCGTTTTAACCTCCACATACACAGTATCAGCTAAGAAATGTTTTCATAATTTCCTGTTATGGAAAAAAATTAAGTCAAACAAACTTTCTACAGGTGCAATTTCAGTTTTCTGAAGATGGAATTAAGTAAGATCAGGGAATGTGAAAGGGTTGGATATATTTTCAAACTAATCAGCACTCAGTGCCCTAATTAATCTTCTATTAAACAAGAAGATTCATCAAAACTCTTCAGAAAGATAAAAACATAAGGTCGCACCTTCAGAAGACAGGTCACGTACGTTTGACGGAGCGACTTCTCCGCGAGGCTGGCGGAGAACCAACAGGGAGGACCGGTGAGCCTTGTCACCAAGCTCTCGGCACCCGTGTCCTTCCTGACCGCATCAGGACTCCCTGGAGACAAGCGCTGCCTTCTCCCGGAGCCCACACGGCAGAACCAGTCTCCCGGGCGCCAGCTTGTGGAAGCAAGTTTGTAACTAAAGACCGCCGACCAACCAGCAAGCAGCCGTGCAGCCATGAGCAAGTACATGGAGTGGCCCCAGCCACACCGAGTCCAGCGGAGGGGGAAGCTGGCGGAGGGTCGGTGCCCGGCCCACACCACACCCACCTGCTGCCAGGTGAGCATGCCCCACAAGAGGCAGCGCTCAACTCTGCCGGCAACACCAACCGGTCATCAGCTACTGCGTGGTCCTGTCCCAGCGGAATCACTGCAGGCACGTGATATACATGCTAACAGACCCATTTCACAGATGAGGACACCGAGGCCATAGATTTAGTAACCGCAAACCAACAGCAGCCAACCTGTGGCCAGGCCACGGTGAGAGATAACAAGGGAGGTCCAGACGCGCCAGAGAAAACAGAGCTGGTCCGGCTGGAGCAGCCAGAGAAAGGGATCGTGAGGTTTTGGGCGCTGCACAGAACGTGAATCAGCAGAAGACAGCAGTGAGGGATCCCTGCGTAAATGAGGCAGAGACGGGAAACAGAACCCCACTGGACTGGGGGTGGTGCTGGGTGTCAGACAGGAAAAGCAGGTGGAGGAGGCAGAGCCCGTGGAAGGTCAGCCCAGTGGCACGAGGGCAGGAGGTAGGACAGCCCGTGGCAGGCAGGCAGCACCCCAGTCCTCAGGCCTACAGGACCCCTCCCCTGGGTGTCGGCCATCAAACAGCAGCACCCTCTGTGCTGCGGGCTGTCCTGCGATTACACTATCTGAGGTTCTCCCATCTCACTGGCTTCGGTGAAGCTGGCTGCCACGCTCAGAGGCCCACGTGCAGGGAAGCGAGGAGCCCAGGCCCTCGGGCCAACCACGTCCTGCCACAACCTCGTCCGGAGCTTGGAGCAACCCCCCTCCCCAGGCGAGTCCTCGGATGAGACCCAGCTGCCTACGCCTGCACCACAGTCACATGAGAGACCTGCGGGGCTCCAGGCTTCCAGGTCCCTGACGTCCTCACAGACACCGCCCTGACGTGTGGGGGCCACGGGAAGCAGCCACCTTTGTGGTCCCCTGTCAGAGAGAGACAGATAAGAGACCCAAGTGCCAACCAGGGGAGAGGGGAGACCACGAGTGAATCCCAGCAGCTCCACGATGGGCCAGTCGAGCTCCCTGACTTCACAGCCAGGAAATCTAAGACCCAGAGAGGGTGGGCGACTCACCCTGGGTCACACAGCCGGTGGGGCAGGAACAGGACCTGCCTCCTGCTTCAACGCCTGGGCTCACTCTGGGGCATGATCTGCCCAGGCAATGCAGACTCCATGCCCCAGCCCCCTTAATGACACCCCGAAGGAGACCTCGCCATCAGCGTCAGGACGCTGCTCAGGGCAGCCAGCACGGTGTATGCTCTACTGTTAACCAGTCGTGTGTCTGGGTTCCCTGGCAGCATGGAGACAGAGCTCAGCAAGAACTCCAGAGTGCTCGGCACACAGTGATCTGGCTTCAACGTTAAAGAGAACCAGTCAGTGCTTCCCACCCCAGAAGGAACGATTAAAGCCACCCCACGAACTTCTCTTCAGAGATGTAACCAACACCCGGACACAGACAAAGGAACACAACTCTAATTAACAAAATGAGGCCTCGCACTGTGGTGAGCAGTGCACGTGGCCATAAGGTTTCCAAAGAAGAAAGCGGCACTCCCTGCAGCCAAGGCCCGGAGCTGATGAGGTGCCGGACTTGCCCGAAGATAACGGAGGAGCAGCTGAGAAATCTAAGTGCCGCTTCTCACCTCCTCGGAAGGAGAGCGGCGAGGTGAAGCCATGGCAGGTCGTGGCTTTCAGAGCGTAAGAGATACAAGCATCCCGTACAAGCAAGTCCCGCCGATGTGCTCGAGCTCCCAGACTGCCGGGCAGGGGCCGCGTGCTTCCACGGCAGCCGTGACCACTGCCCGAGCCCCTCTGCTCCCGGCCAGGCTCTGCACAGCCACGGGATCTGCCGCAAGCCCCTTCCCACCCCCAGGAATGTGGGAATGTCCTTTGCCTCTCTCACGCTGGAAACTGCAGCCCCAGCTTTGAACACGAACCCCCTGAGCTGGAGCCTCAGCTCTGCTGCCAAGTGACCAGACACGTGACCTCGTCCCTTTGAGCCTGGCTTCTCTCCTGTAACTCTCTCAGGAGATGGAGCTATTCAAGAACCCACCCCGCAGGGCCGTAAAAATTAAGTGCCACCTGAAGAGCACAGACAACACCCAGAGCTCTGGCCTGTCTTCAGGCGTGAATGGAAGGCCCGGGGCTGCTGCTGTCTCCCGGGGCTCAGGGCGAGGCATCAGAAATGATGGAGCTGTGGGGGAGCAGGCTCAGCGGGAGAGCCCCAGCCCACCGCTGTCCTCAGGGTGTGGAAGGAAAAGGGGAGGAAGAGCAAACTGACGGGGAATGGGGATGTGGCCGGCACACACCTGCTGAGGTGTGTGTGGACAGGGGTCTGCAGAAGGCAGAGGTGGGTCCTGCCACCCCCCCGTCCCAAGCTGTCCCAGGTCACAGGGGTGGGTGTCCCCGGCCCCTGAGTGTGGCTGCAGACCCCGGTGGGCCTAGCAGCTCCCACACCCCACCAGGGACTATTCCCCGGCCTCCTGGAAGCCAGAGCCTTCCTGTCTTCAGAAAATGCTCACAGGGCATTAGGTACCAGCACTGGTGAGGGAATTTGAGGTCGTTTTAAATTTATTTTTAGCTTATCTCAAACAGACTCTATTTGTAGGAAGAACAGAACTAAAAGGGCTTTTCCCCCTTGGCTGCACCAAAACCTAAGCTCTCTTTGCAGAGGAGAAGGTGTATCCTGCACCCACAACCGTGGGCTTGACCTCGGCTCCACACGCGAAACAGGAAAGGTCGTGAGTACGGATTTAAATTTTCTCACCAAGATGGACGAGAATATAGCAGAGAGTTTTGTCACGCCAACTAGACGCTGGTGATCCGTTGGAGGGAGAGATCTAATTACAGTTGATTAGCGAGGGAGACGTCTTTTATGAAGAATAACAAAGGCTTAAAAACCTGGAAGCACTGTCGTGATGACATGTGTCTTCCTGTGTCGAGCGTGACCCTTACCTGCCGGCTCTGAGGGATGATTTAATTAGGAAGTGCACAGAGGCTGCTCTTCGGTACCTCCGTTTCCCTCCTCTGTACCTCTGGCCTTTGCACCAGGGTCCTGTTGACCTGACCCTCACTCCTAATCCCCTTTCAGACTGTGTGTCCCCACCACTCTCTTCATGCACCCATCCCTCCCTCCCTCCGTCAGTCCACCCTTCCACTCCTGTCTTCCTCCCTCCGCCCACCCACCCAGCCATCTGTCCATCTGGCTCGTGCGGACCGCTTGCCACGCACCAGGCACTGTGGGGCAGGCCGCCCCCACGGGATGTCCACTGTGACACTGCCCTACTTTATAGATGTGGAAACCGGTCCCGACTTTCCAGACGAGGACACAGAGGCTTGGACAGGCCACGACGCTTGCCCAAGGTCACCTGGGAGTGAGTCGCAGAAACGGGACCTGGTGTTGCAGCTCGGAAGGCTGCCTGGGCTCCAGCCACAGCACCACGGCCTTCAGCGTCTCCCTTCCGTGCCTTGCGCCCACCGCTGCCCCCTCACCACAGCCGCTGGCCCACACCTGTCCCAGGCTGTCACGGCAACGCCTGCAAACTGGAACTGACTCATCTCTACGCTGTGGACCCTCCCTCTGGGAGGCGAAGCCCAGGAAGGCCGAGGCTGTGTCCCCGCAGAGTCCGGGCCCACTGAGGGGCACGCGTCTGCTCCCCACAGCAGCACCTGTGTTCCCTTCAACACACTTGGTTTGTCAGACGTATCATTCACTCTATCATCCACTCTTACTAGAAAGAAGTCTTTTGAGAGCTTGGGAAGAAGCGCTTGCCAGACACCAATGCCCAGCCCGATTTGTATTTGATGCCTTTTTCCAAGAGCTGATGGAAGACTAAAGAATCCTAGTTGTCTCCGATATTTATAAAATCAAAAGCTATGTGTAGCTATTACGCAACATCAAGATACGCCAACTTAGGAAACTCCTCACTCCGTGTTTTCTTGAAGATGGCGGCTTTTTTGACGACCATCCTAACGCACCAACTCAGGCGGCTGCAGTCTGAAACGCGTGGTTGACGTCTGCGATGCAGACAGCACTCAAATATTCTGCAATGCCTTTTTATGCGGCTCACCAGAAAACCAGCTTTCAGAGTTTTAACCTGTTTTCCGTGGACCAGTTTCACGACGCTTGGAGTTTGCTCCAAATAAATGTTGACTGTTCCAACGCTCACGTCCACCCTCACAGACCAAATGTGACTGTGGCCGCCGAAGACAGGCGAGCACCGAGGCTCAGGCCAGCAAGGCACAGTGCACACGTGCTGGGGCCACGACAAGCCCTCCGTGGGGCGGAGGAGCAGGGTCAGAAGTGCAGTCCCGAATCTGTCCCTCAAACCATGCCACCTCTAGGACATCCCCTGGCTCCCTGGGCCTTTTTCTCAACTGTCAAGCGAGGGAGTCGAATTCTGTGACCCCGAGCTCTGTGTCTTCACGTGACTGCTTCAAAATCACTGTCTTTCTTACGCGGCCTGCTGTAAAAGCAGTGGGGGACAAAGATTTGTCAACACACCATATGAGCCGTGTTACAACTGCGAAGGCACACTGTGGGTGTCTGGGGACCTCGCGGGCCTCCTGCCATGTCCTCAACGTTGGCCGTCCGCACTTGCCAAGTGACCACATGCACCAGGCATCTGGGGGTTCGCCTTCCTCTGTCCTCACGCAGGGAAAGAGCTGCTAGGGCAGCAGAGACCTTGGACATCAGTTGAGGTGAGGGAGGACAACCCCCATCCGGCAGGCCCGTCGAGGGCAGCAAGCGTCCCCTCTGGCGGGGATGCTGACCATGGGGAGGCTGTGTGCGTGTGAGGCTGGGGGAAGCCTCTGTTCCCTTCTTTCAACTTTGTTGTGAACCAGGTAAAACCACTCTAAAAAATGAAGTCTATTAAAAAAAAAAGATGAGGGCGCCTGGGTGGCTCAGATGGTTGGGCGTCTGCCTTCGGCTCAGGTCATGATCCCAGGGTCCTGGGATCGAGTCCCGCATCGGGCTCCCTGCTCCTTGGGAGCCTGCTTCTCCCTCTGCCTCTCTCTCTCTCTCTGTCTCTCATGAATGAATAAATAAAATCTTAAAAAAAAAAAAAAAAGATGAAAACCTTTCCTCTGCAAGAGGCTCCGCTGAAAAGATGGGACAGAGAGCAGGGGCCACAGTGCGGGAAGGCGCCCCCCGTGGCACAGAGCAGCCACGTCCACCCACGCCCGTCTGCGGAGACCCACCCCGCTGCCCCGGGGGCTGGACACGAGGTCCCTGCGTGGGCCACGTCCCCAGAGGGCAGATTCCGGGGAGCCCCCTGCAACACTCCCGCCAGCACCGACTGGGCTTCCGTTCCCCTCAGGGCCACACCTGGAGAACAGCGGGCCGGGCATGAGGCGCGGTCATGGTGTGGCAGGCGACAGACAGGCTCCCAGGAGGAAGGGGCACATGGGGGCCCAGCCCGCTTGTCCTACAGGCAGCCCCACTTCCGCCCAGCCCTCTGCCCCCATGAACAAATGCATGTTTTATATTTCCAGGCACAGCAGACGTGGCCCAAGCCGCTCTGAATGATTTTCCTGTCACCACTAGCTTCCCCTCCGCACTGATGTGCAGTCGGTCCCTGCTGTAGGTTTTAAGCCTCACATTCGAACATTTCTGCAAGAACACTATGTCCTTGAAGCCCATCCTCTTCCTTCTGAGAGGCGTTCCTGAATGTCATTGCCTTCAGGCCCTGTACCGCCGGGCAGGGGACACCCCAGGTTCATCCTTGAGAAGCCCCCAGGCTGACGCACGGCCAGAAGGAAGAGGACAGCCAACTCTCAAGGCACCCGTCTTCCTTTTGCTCTGCTGCTCTCTGCACCTGGAAAGCTATTTCTTTCCACAGCTACTGAGAGCTGCTAGGCCCCAGAGATGGATGAGCACACTCCAAAACAGGGAGGCTTCCCCTCTGCCTTCAGCGGGGCCGGGACCCCGAGCAACCTCCCCCTGCAGACCGCCCCTGGGCTCTGCTAATGATTATAAATGGCAAAGAACCTCCGATTTAATTGCAAAAGGTAATGATGCAGTGAGCAGAAGATTAGATTCACCACAGAAGGCAATATCCTCCAACAATAAAAAAAAAAAAACGGAGGTGCTGGGTGTGAAGATGGCCGGAATCGATAGGAAGGTTTCGGTATTAAATACCACGGCAGAGGGTCGCAAAGTGGTATTGACGGAAGTGCTGACGGCAGATAAAAACGAAGGAGAAAAAACTAAACTGGTCTCTGCAGAAAATAAGTTACAGATTGATCACCCTACCATAAAATCATTCTGGGATGGCCGAGGGTCTGGAGAGGCGCCCCCGTCTGCTTCCAGGACGGGCTGTGGGATGCGCGCACATGCACAGAGGGCTCGCCTCCTCCTGGCCTCTCCAGCCAGGCAGGGCGTGGCACGGCCCAGGGCTCCGGGGCCCACAGCTCCCCCAGCATCTCCGCGACCTGCACTACATCAGGAAAGGACTCTGCCCTTCCCATGTCTGGTCTCTGGCCACACGGGAGCACCCTCGAGAGGCGAGTGGGAGGGAGGGACAGGAGGGGGCTTGCCGCTGACCCAGACTCCGACTCTGCGGCCGGCCCCTGGGAGGGCATGCACCATCTCCCCCCAGACCTGTAGCCCACAGGGAGCAGCCCCAGGCACTGGGCTACCCTCAAGTTTCCTGTTCCGCTCTAAAATCTGGGTGAAATTTGCATTCTACTCTACGATATAGAAATATGTCCTTTTCAAAATTAAAACAGTGATTTTTTTCCCCTTAAATATTACTTAGACATTACAAAGACAGACCAGCTCTTAATTTCACATTGAAGGCTACGAGACTCCCTTCTGACCATGCAGAATTTTAAAACTTAAACACGGCACTTTATATTCTAAAGAGTCTGACTTCGACTCCATGTACTGATGATAATCAATCACTATTTACGCCATCTCTACCGCCTACCCAAGAACGGATTTATTAATACCATAACGTACCATGAGGGAAAAGGGCTGAAGACATGTCATGGGAACAAAGAAGCATAAGAAGAGCCACCACTACAGAAATCTGTCCCACAGACACCGTAAGCTCTGTCAAGTCTCTAGATTTTTCTCTCTAAAGCTGTTACTTTGATGTAAACAAATGCGATGAAATCATGAACACAATATAAAAGTCACATCTTAGGGGCACCTGGGTGGCTCAGTCATTAAGCTTCTGCCTTCAGCTCAGGTCATGATCCCAGGGTCCTGGGATCGAGACCCACATCGGGCTCCCTGCTCTGTGGGAAGCCTGCTTCCCCCTGCTTGTGTTCCCTCTCTCGCTGTGTCTCTGTCAAATAGATAAATAAAATCTTTTAAAAAATAAAAATAAAGTAAAAAAATAAAAGTCACATTTTAAAAGTGGAAATTTTAAGGAATCAAACATGAAATATACTAATCAGTAAAATATTGACTCCAGAAGGACAAATCTGAGGCAATGACTATTTGAAAGCAAAACTGGTTCCCAAGAAATCAGTGCTAAACACTAAACAGTGTGAAGATGTGTGGCCCCACGGGAGCTGTGAGGACCCAGCCTCTGCCGTCCTCAGAAACGGAACCCCGAGGGTGACATGCGGGTGGCCGTGGCTCAGGCAGCGAGGTGCTCTGTGCCGCCCAGCGGGCCCACGATCACACGCACAGGGTCTGAGGACTGTGACCGCAGAAAGGTGCACACATTCGAGTGAGGGGAAGGTCAGCTGACAGGACACCGTGGGGGGCGGTCACGGGTCACGGGGGGGTTACAGGCCACCGGGGGTCATAGGCCGTGGGGGAGAGGGGTCACAGACCACTGTCATTTTTACAACTCACACAGAAACTCAAAATAAGCTCATCAGCACCACGAAATTATTATTTTATGACTGCTCGTACCTAAAAGGCGATTTTAACCAGACTTTGAAAAATCTGTTCATTGGAAAGACAATATACTTGAGACAAGAGAATATATGTCGGGATATCCCACAGCCTCCTTTGGACAAATTATGGCCAAAAGGTGGGGTTTTGTCAACCTTCAGTTCTGTGTGCTGTCTGCATGGCCCAGAGGCCTGAACCCCAGGCAGCTTTCACCTGAAGAGCCAGTCATGCAATTCTCCGACTGATGATTCTGCCCGTTCATTAAGTATTTCATAATTAATGTCAAAATTCTAAGCGTATACAAACCAAGAAGTATATTCTGAATTCAGCCAAAAGGTCCAATTAAAAAACACAAAAAATGAAAACTGTAAGCATGTCACTCACCACGGCCCGGCCGGAGCTCTCCTGCAGGTCCCACAGCAGGATGTGGTTGTCCGCCAGCGAGATGACCTTCTTCCCGTCCCCCGTGGGCTCCCACATGACACTGCGAGGAACAGGAGGACCCCCATGAGTGGGGACGCGGAAGTCCCCGATGTCCCTGAGTCTGAGGCTACTGTGCGCGTCCCCCATGGGCAGCGAGGCTCGCCCTAGCACACGGCGATGGCCAGCAGCATGTACACGTGTGGCGCTGCGTCCTCTCCCGCCCAACGTCCATGTCCTCCTGGCTCAGCTGAGGGCAGGCGGCTGGGAGGTTAGCAGGCCGGGCCGTCGGGGCGCTCAGGGTTACAGGAGGTGGGGAGGGCGGCCTGCGACGGGCCTGGCCCACTCGTGCTCCCTCCCTGTCCCTCGCTGCCTCTCTGGGGTCGCTCTCTCTCCCGCCACGTGAGCACACGGTGGGAAGGCAGCCGTCTGTAAGCCAGGAAGAGGGCTCTGGCCAGAACGCCACCGTGCTGACCCCCGACCTCCAGCCCCCAGACCGGGACCAATGAGGTCTGTGGTTTCAGACCCCAGCCAGTGGTGCTCTCTGGCGGCCGCCCGAGCCGACCCGTCTTCCTGGGGACTGAGGAGCAGACAGCTGACCAACTGCGCCGAGCGAACAGGACACGGCCTGCTGGGGGCCGGGTCTCAAGGAGGCCCAGCACGGACACTGCCATTTGGGCAGAATGCCCACATCTCTTGTAGCCCAAGGACTGATGGCAATGGGCGGGCGTCTGTGTCTGCCCTGCCTGTGACATCAGGTCACTTCGTCGTGGGTCAACCGATCTGAAGCCCAGTTTCCTGTGACCTGCAGCCAAAGCCACCGCATCTGATTCAACGCCTATCCCGTAACTAGTGGCAGACCACAAATCTTATCAGCTCTGTGGGAAGGCCACGGAGAGGAGAAGCTTTCAGTTTGTCTTCGCTGATGAATTCCCAACGTGCTGTAAGGAGGAGAGTCTCTCTCACGTCCTGTAACGGGAGGGAGTGCACACATCAGCCAAGACCCTGCGGCTGGTCCCCCCGACAACACCGGCGCTGACGGCGCCCACCCTCACACTGCCTTCCCAAGACCGTCACTGGGGCTGCTAGGACGTGTAATCCCAACACTGATGCCCTCCCAAACCACAGCTTCCTTCTCCTTCGGAGCTTAGCAGACACACACAGGTGCAGCGCACCTCCATCACACGGAGCTTAGCACACCTTTTCTGGAGAATGCACAATCTCCAGTATATAAAACTGAAACCCAGTAGCTGGAAGAGACGGCAAGAAACCCGGTTCTGAAATCTGCTGCTCCTGTTTTGTTGAGATACCGGCTAATCCTAACTTCGAAGACAGCTCTTTAACAGCAAGATGATCAAACTTCTGGTGGCCGTTTCCACGGGTAAACTATGCAGAGTTCACACAACGGACAGTGAGGCCAAGAGGAAATGCAAACCAGGAAGGGAGAAGGGCAGCTCACAGGCCTGTCCTGGGGCAGAACGACGCACTGACCTGTGCTCGACCTTCCCCGGCTTAGCTCAGCGGCTGTAACAAATCACCACAGACCGGGCTGCCTACACAACACACATTTATTACACACGCCACTGCAGGCTGGACACCCGAGCTCAGGGGCCAGTGTGGCGGGGTTCTGCTGAGGGGCCTCCTGGCTCGCAGAAGGCTGCCTTCCCCCGTGTCCTCAACACAGCAGAGGGGGAGAGGGAGCCGCGTGCCTCTCTTTCCAGGGCACTGCTCCCACGGTGAGGGCTCCACCCTCAGGCCCTCACTGCCTCCCAGAGGCCCCACCTCCTCACACGAACACACTGGACATCAGCGTTGCAACATATGAATTTGTGGGCACAAGAAAGTGCAGTCCGTACGTAGCACCATATATTAGGATGAGTACATTTAGGACGCCGCAAGGAGCTCCTGAGCAGATCTCACTCATAACTTACATGCCCCAGCACACATGCACACACGCACGCAGAGGTCAGGACAAGAAGCTGCACAGCCATGGGGGTGACCACAGGGACAATGACTGCCCAATCCGGTGTTTGCAAGACCACAGTCTGAAAGGGGATGACACACATATGTGGACTTTTTAACAGAAACTCCAGAAATCCAGAGATTCCCAGGTGACTCACAAATCACAGGGCAAGTATTAGCCAATTTGATGCCAAAGACTGACTACCTAACTATTTGCCTGTGGTTTCTCCGGCCAGGCTGAGGCTTCTGGACAGCAGACCCGGTTTGTTAGAGTTCATTCATACTCCCCACAGTGAGCAGCAATGTCTGAGGCACATGGCACATGACGGATGCTTGCGCCTGAGTTCCGAGGGACAGTGAAGAACTCAGGTAAGCGCAGAGATGCCGGGTACAAAAATGAGACCATTTCCAAGTACATTCAGCAAACTGCTAGCCCATGAGGGCCGGGAACACAGCCAACAGCACCCAAATGAGAAAAAGCTGTAAAGGCATCTGAACAATCAAAATCCCTCCACTGAAGCTCATGTGTTTATTTTATGCTTTAAATTGCAGTGTCCCTTGAGCCCTTACTCAGACCTCCCCTTCCCCTTCCATCTGCCCACTGTTCTAGCGTGGTCGGTTACGATGTCCAAGACTACAGAACAAACGCGTGGGCCCTGGGAGAGCAGGGTGTTTGAAGCAGAAATACGGGGAACAGGGCAAGCTGTAAAAACTGATACCCACAGCAGAGGGGAGGGAGGTGGGAGGGAGGGGGCAGGGGAGTAGGGGAGGAGGAGGAGGGGGAGGAGGAAGGGAGCAGGAAGGAAGGGAGGAGAGGAGGAGGGAAGGAAAAAAGATGATGGAGGAGGGTGGAGTAAGGAAGGGAGGAAGAAGGAGGAGGGGGAGGGAGGGAAAAGAGGGAGGGAGAGGAAAGTTGTGTGGAAACTAAGTCACAGGCTTGCTCTAGACCCCAAATCCGACAAGAAGCTGTGAGGAGGCGAGGCAGCAGGCTGCGGAGAAGGTCCTTCCTCCAGATGCAGCCGCGGCACTTACACCCCTCCTGCGGCCTAGAGAGCGGTCACCTTGGTCTGGCTCTGCTCCAGGGGTGCAAGGAGAGGCGTGAAGAGGGAGGAGGATGTCCTGCGGGAAACCGTGGTCTCCGCAACCACGCAGCGCGGGCCGAGGGGCACCTGTCTGTGGGAGTCAGCTTACGTGTGTCAGTAATCTCAGCAGAGCAAACAACCAAGTGAATTTCAAGTAGCCACAGAAGTGACTTCTCCTGTCTAAAAAGGAAAAAGATATAATAATTCAAAAAGATGTTTAAAAAAGCCTTAAAGTATACAGGAGGGGGATAACGGCTTGTGTTAGGAAACAGGCTGCCCTAGGGTTCTTACAGGTGGAGGGCTTAAGAAAACCTTCATTTCTTCGGGAACAAAGCTCTTGCCACTTCTGAAGGTCACAGCGAGTATGATCGAGAACAGCAGCAAAGAACACAGTACACGGGGGAAATGAGGTTCAGAGCAGGCGCCCCACCCGAGCTGGTGGGCAGGCCCACGTTGTCTTGCAGACGGAAACCCCAGACCTGGGCTGGGGGTGCACGGCGGACAGACTTATTCCTGCCAGAGCTCTGTGAAACCCACTGCCCAGGAAAGGCCTGCTGAGCTTCTAGAAACACAGCTACAGGTGGTTCTATAGCTTCAGAGGAGTAAGGGCAAGTCCCTACACCACCGTGGTTCCGCGGCGCCCCCGTCCCGCCCCTGTCTCTCAGCAGAGGTGAACTCACGAGAGTCCTAACACAGACCCGAGGCTGCAGGAGGTTCCCCTGCCAGAACCAGGACCCAAGCTGGAAAGAGCAAGTCACTTCAATAAAACAAATTGTTGCAGATTAGGACAAAGAGAGGCCGGCTTCTGGAGGCAGGAGGGGCTCGGCTGAAACACCACTTCCTCCGGGGAGCTGGTCTGACCCCCAGAGGCCGTTCGGACTGCCCTTTGTCCTGAAGCCAGAGCAAGCCCCTGGGCATTCATGTCCGCTTCCCCGCGAGACAACAAATTCTGCACGAGCCCAGGCTCACCTGGTGGTATGTGCCAAAGCACCCAGCCCAGACTCTGACCTTCGCAGGAGAGGCACTTAATAAAGAGGTGTTGGAAGAAAGAGGGAACGAAGAATTAATTACACTTCCTCTCAGCCTGTGTCCAGTGCACCTTATAATGCGTGAAAAATAAAATTGGAAAAAGATTCTACTTATCAAGTACACTCAGTGAAGATTGGTGCATCTTGGAGCTCATTTGAGAGGGTTTGCTATTTAGTCTCAAAAGGACCTCATCAAGAAGAGGTGTTGCTTGTTCACCGACTCTGTCATGTTGGAGACACAATAAGCAGAGCGAGCAGAGAAGGAGCCCCACGGTCTCCCTCTCGGACACATGCTCCCTGCTCCTCCCACGCCCCCTCCAGGCGGTGAACTGTGGGGCATCGCTCCTGGCCAATCAACCAAAACTGAAATGCCCAGCCTGCCCCCACAGCCCCATGCCAACCCCCATGGGCATCTCTGCCCATGTGTCCACACCACCCTAATCTCCAAATGTACCAAACAGTATACGCTGCACCCCCATTCTTCTCTAACCGCCGGGTTACAACTCTCCCATGAGCAAAATCTTGGGAGTAATTTTTTTACAACTCTCCTTCCCAAATTCTACATAAAAAAGCAATAAAGTCTATATGTCTGATTTTGTGCCAGTACCATGCTGTCTTGGTGATCACAGCTTTAGAATATAGCTTGAAATC
>NC_138378.1:121305733-121326171 GCF_054177405.1 Leptonychotes weddellii | reverse complement strand
TGCAATCACGGGGGTGTGATCGCAGGGAGGGATCCGATCATGGGGGTGAGATCAGGGGAGTGCAATCACGGGGGTATGATCACGGCGGGGGGGTGCAAACACGGGGATGAGATCATGGGGGTGCGATCATGGGGGTGTGATCACAGGGGTGTGATCAGGGGATGCAATCAAAGGGGTGAGATCAAGGGGGTGCAATCATGGCGGTGTGATCACGGGGGTGTGATCATGGGGGGCTGCGATCACGGGGGGTGCAATCACAGGGGGTGTGATCACCAGTGGTGTGAGTCCTGGAGGTATGATGATAGGAATATGATCAGTGGCGTGACCCTGTGCGTGCAATCAATCAAAGTGGTGCAATCACAGAGCGTGTGATCACCAGGGGTGTGACGATAGGAATATGATTATGGGGGAGTGATCATGGGTGTGATCACGGAGCATGTGGTCACTAGGGTTATGATCACTGGTGTGTGATCACCAAATGTATGATTACTGGGGGTGTGATGATAGGAATATGATTCCGGAGGTGTGATCACCGAGGAAGTGATGATAGGAATATGCTCATGGGTGTGATCACCAAGTGTCTGATCACCGGAGGTGTAAGGACAGGAATATGATCATGGGGGTGCAATCATGGGTGTGATCACCGAGTGTGTGATCACTGGGGGTGTGATGATAGGATTGTGATCACAGGGGTGCGATCATGGGTGTGATCACTGGGGTGTGATCACTGAGTGTGTGATGATAAGAACAGGATTACGGGGGTGTGATCACCGGGTTGTGATGATAGGATTGTGATCATGGGGGTGTGACCCAGACTGAACATTTCAAGGACATTCATTTTCTGACAAGCACATGTAGACAGAGGTGACCACTCCTCTGATGGAACACTGGATGGAGTATCTGAACCCAGGTGGGAGTTGGGGAAGTGGACCAGCAGCCCCTCCGCTGCTCCTCTGAGCTCAGCCCATCTGTGCACTCACCAAAGTCACTGATGCCATCTGACCTCCCCAAAGTTGCTGCTGGTCTGCACTGTGTCTTCCCTGCTCCCCCCGTGCCAGTCTATCTCCTGGCACTCACGTACATACTACACTCATGTGCACACGTGTGCGTCTGTCTGCACACGTTCCAGGCTCGCTCTGCACTCTCGCAACCCCTCATGAGATGCAGGGCTGCTGTGCGTCTCCTTTTCCTGCAGACAGGGTCTGACACCTCCGTGTGGAGAACAGCAGCCTGGCACCCATGAAAACACACCGCCCGCAAACGAGCGCACAAAGGCCTTCCAGGGCCACAGATGGTGCCGACCCACAGCTCTGCTCCCTTTGCCGCTCCAAGACCCGCTGCTGCCACGGAAACTGCATTGGTCCCAGCTCCACACGTCGTTCCTAAGCAAATCCCTCTTCGATTCCACTGGTAAAAATGAATAACTCTTTCCGCGGGGGGCCCATGGCACGGAGTTCCTAATGATCGCAGTGCATGCCACAGCCTGCCCGGTGTCACTCAGATCTTTACCCTGGGGGTCTCCCCTGGGAGATCACGCATGACTCCTTGAGGCCGGGTCCCTGACCCATCACACTGGCATCCCTGGAGTCTGGCAGGTGCATGCAGCAGGTGCTTAATAAATACGTGTTGGATTAAACTTATTTAATTGGTATATTTGGCCCAAACAGAAGTGGGTATACAGAGGCTAGAGCTCTTTCTCACATATGCACACTTGTGTGCACACACGGAAGTGTTACTACACTAAGTAAAACAATAATTACTGTTATAAACACCCATACCAACATTATGCTCCCACAGTCCCTTCTAGAAAGCACAGCCTTTTGAATGTGCCGAGGCTTCAGTGCTCTGAGGAGGCTCCCACCGGGTATGGAGGTGAGTGCCGCCAAGCCTCGGCCACAACACGTGGGCAGCGACGGGCCAGGCAGCCCTGATGGGCGCTGGTGGCATCTCCATCCCCTGGCACACATGACATGCGGAGGAGACACACGCAAGGATAAAGATGTGCAGGGCTCGGGGAACCACACGGTGTGCACACAGCACATCCTTACTCAGTCTACAAAAGAAGAAATTACAAGCCTTCAGCCTAAAGTAAGAAATCAATCAATTTACACTTAAGATTGCTGAATGGAAGTGTATTTACGAAGCTAAAGAGCAACAGGACACTTAAGTGCTCTCCAGCACCCAACTTCACCCTCGTCCTGGCAGGGACCTGGCAGCACAGATTTAGATGGAAAGGACACCCGCACACAGGCTCCTTCACGGCAACAGAGTTTCCGTGATGTACCTAATCTGGAGAAGAACTGAGACTGAGAAACAGGAAAGGAAGGAAGGAAGGAAGTGGGGGAGAGAGAGAGGGAGAGAGAGAGAAAGCCAGCCATCTATACGATCTTTTCACAAGAAAGCAGGGCTCCGAGTGTGAGCCGCGCGCCCAGGAACAGGAGTGTGTGCACGCGCGCTCGAGCCTCCAGGCTCGCCATGGCGTCTGAAACATGCAGAGCCCTACCAGGCTGTGCTGCCGTGGGCCGTGTTGTCCAGGTGACAGAGCAGCTCCAGGCTGTGCGCGGTGCTTGATGAATCGTCGGGGGACTCGTGGCTGCCCGGCTCCAGCTCCTTCGGCATCCTCCACACGGCTGCGCACGTCAGGACTTTGCTGTCTGAAGCTGAGCAACAGAGGGCAATGTCAACAGAGCGTGGTACGTGGCCACAATCCAGACAGCACAGCACACCCCCTTTAAAATAGCGGTGGCAGGGCACACCGCTCTTTAAAATATTGAGCACCGCGGGCCGCCGAGAGCCGGCAGAGCGAGGGGCACAGACCTGGAGCTCGCGAGAACAGCTACAGCTCCCCACCAGCAGCCGCCTGACCCCTGCCTCCCGTGGCACAGCCATCATTCTGCTTCAGAAGAAAATTTAATTTTCCTCAAAATCGATTTCCTTCCGTCCTTCCTCAACGGTTCTTCAAAACAGGGAGCAAAATGAGGGGGTGGGTGTGCTGCAGACACAAACACCATGAGTGCAGCTCGGGGCGAAGGTGGGCCCAGGGGCAGGAGGGCCCCGCCCACAGGAACTCAGCGCCTGGCCAGGGCGCCACCAGAGCCGAGGGCGCTAAGGCGGGAGCGTGTGGGGAACCCCGCCCCCCGGCGCGTACACGGCGCTGTCCTGCCACTGTCCTGGTTCTCCAGGCAGACAGCAGCCCAGTGCCCGAAGGTGCCGCACGGACACAGCGTCTCCCACAGACAACGGTGGCTGCTCACCACCCATCTCAGAGTCCCGACGCTTGATTTTCAAGATGCTCCCGGAATCTGTATTCACAGAGCAGTTTCAAATGCCACGGTGTGGATAAGAACACTAAGCTTAGGTAAGAAAGACCAGGGATACCTGTCTTCAGGGAACATGCCAGGAGCCAGGTCACTGCCCCTCTACACAATGTTTCAGTAAAACAAAAAGAGAAATAAAACAAACAAAAAAAATCAGATTTAACATTATGTGATAAAAACTTAATCATGAATTCCTAAACACAAATCCTTTCAAATGTGATTTCCATTTAGTTCCAAACTGCGTATGCGCTACACACTTTCCCTTCTAAAGGCCTTTAGTACATGATGGTAAAACAAGGAACAGGTTTCAACACTAAATCACAGCCGACACTGAGTGAGGACCATAAAGGAAATGCAGAACAAGGGAGAACACTGCGAATTTCCCGCGTGAAGTAAGAACACGAGAGGGCCGCATCCACACCGGGAAGTGTCCCATTTCTCAGCTCTGTGGCCCTTCAGTCCAAACACCAGCTGAGCAGCCAAGCCATCATCAGTGTACACGACGGGCAGATGCCTGGCTTCACCATCATCACCCATGATCAGAGGATGGGTAGGGGGCAGGCTTTCCACCGGGGTCTCGGATCCGATCCTGGCGCTCATCTCACATGCCGTTTGCTGAGCCATGTGTATATAATTCATGTTAGCCTTCCCGTTTCACCTAGGAAAATGCAACATGCCCTGGCTTTTCTACATAAGAAACTAATTTTCCTGTGGAACCTTCCAGGCACCCGGTGTTTCTGCAGAGCCTGTGAGGCCTTGGTGTCACCCCTAAAATCCGAGAATATCCACCTGAAGAGAGGGCTGGCAACACTGAGGCAGAAAGAAGAAATGAAGGCTGAAACACCCACCCTGTACAGACACAGATGATAATGTGTCTCCCTAAATGACACGAGAAAGAACCACCTAATCTGAACAGGGATGGAGCTACCCAGTGTGAGAACCAAGTGAGGCTCCTCTGCAAGGGGAGGTACATACAGCTTGTCTATGGGAGAACGGGCTGGTGGCAGAGTCCCCACAGAACAAACTCCTTCTCTGGGGAACTCTGCTCAGGCGTCAGGAAAGTAAGTCTTTCCCTGTAACTTCTTCCTCACCCAGCAAACGTAGCAGTTGGGGGTGAGATATTAAATGCTTTCACCTTGAGAACAGTAATTAGACAAGAATGCTTTGCATTGCCGCTTCTAGTTAACACTATACTAGAGGTCCTGACTACTTCGTGTGGCGAGGAAAAAGTAAAGGTTTAAGAATGGGAGAAGAAATTAAAACATCACTACTTGTTAATGACGATGTATGTAGAAAACTTAAGACAATCTATACTGTTAGAAACAAAACAGGGAATTTAGCAAAATTGCTGAACACCAAGGTGATATATAAAAATTAATTGGGTATCTGTAGATTAGCAACAAAAATTTAGAAAATTTTAAAGATTTATTTATTTATTTATTTATTTGAGAGAGAGAGAATGAGAGACAGAGAGCATGAGAGGGAGGAGGGTCAGAGGGAGAAGCAGACTCCCTGCCGAGCAGGAAGCCTGATGCGGGACTTGATCCAGGGACTCCAGGATCATGACCTGAGCCGAAGGCAGTCGCTTAACCAACTGAGCCACCCAGGCGCCCGAAAAATTTAGAAAATTTTAAAAAACATTAATAATCACATTAAAAAATCAAGTATCCAGGGCACCTGGGTGGCTCAGTCAGTTGAGCAACTGCCTTCGGCTTAGGTCATGATCCTGGAGTCCCAGGATCGAGTTCTGCATCGGGCTCCCTGCTCAGTGGGGAGTCTGCTTCTCCCTCTGACCCTCCCCGTTCTCATGCTCTCTCTCTCACTCTCAAATAAATAAATAAAATCTTTAAAAAAAAATCAAGTATCCAATAAATCTCAAACTAAAGAAGTGCAAGACCTGTACATGGCAGAATGAAGACCACTGCTGAGAGAAAGTAAAGGCCTATACATGGAGGGGTATACCATGTTCATAGACAGCTTCACTGCTGTAAAGGGTCCATGAATTTTTTTTTTTAAGATTTTATTTATTTATTTGACAGAGAGAGACACAGCGAGAGAGGGAACATAAGCAGGGGGAGTGGGAGAGGGAGAAGCAGGCTTCCCACTGAGCAGGGAGCCCAATGTGGGACTCGATCCCAGGACCCTGGGATCATGACCTGAGCCAAAGGCAGACGCTTAATGACTGAGCCACCCAGGCGTCCCATGGGTCCATGAATCTTAACTAAAGTTCCAAAAGGCTTTTTGGGTAGAAGCCAACAACCCGCTTCTAAAGTTCTAAAATTTACATGGAAATGTGAACTGCCCACATAGTCAACAAAACAGTCATGAAGAAGAACAAAACTGGCTGATTTACAAATCTGTAATTAATTTGGTACTGGATCACAAATAAATAGACCAGAGAAAGAAAATGCAATCTAGAAAGAGACCTTACAACGATGGTCAGCTGACTTATAACAAAAATGCCACTGCACTGAAGTGGACAAAGGATGGTCTTTCCAGTAAAAGATGCTGCATCAATTGTATATTCATGAGAAAAATGAATTTGTATCCTATCTCACAACATACCCAGAAATCAATTCCAAACAGACTGAAGATTAAAATGTAAAAAACAAAATAATACAAATCTTTTCTATAATACATAGTAGAATATCCTCACAACCTTGGGATAAGCAAAGATTTCTTAAACAGGGCAGAATAAAACACTAATCATAACAGAAAAGACTGGTAACATAGACCACGTTAAAATTAAGAATGTCTATCTACCAAAAGACACTGAATTTCACAAAATTAAAAACTTGGAAAGACACCATGGAAAAAAATGAAACAAGGGGCGCCTGGGTGTCTCAGTCAGTTAAGTGTCTGCCTTCGGCTCAGGTCATGATCTTAGGGTCCTGGGATGGAGCCCCGGGTCAGGCTCCCTGCTCAGTGGGGAGTCTGCTTGTCCATCTCCCTCTGCTGCTCCCCCTGCTCATTCTCTCTCTCTCTCTCTCTCTCTCTGTCTCTCTCTCAAATAAATAAGTAAATAAAATCTTTTTTAAAAGAGAAAAAAAAAAAATGAAACAAAACTGGAAGAAAAGGGCGCCTGGGTGGCTCAGTTGGTTAAGCGACTGCCTTCGGCTCAGGTCATGATCCTGGAGTCCCGGGATCGAGTCCCACATCAGGCTCCCTGCTCGGCAGGGAGTCTGCTTCTCCCTCTGACCCTCCTCCCTCTCATGTTCTCTGTCTCTCATTCTCTCTCTCGCAAATAAATTAAAAAAAAACAAAAAAAACTGGAAGAAAATATTCCAATACATATATCTGACAAAGGGCTTGTATCCAGAATATATAAAGAACTCTCGCAACTTAGTAACACAAATAACCCAATTTTTAAAAATGGCAGAAGATTGAATCAGACAATTCATAAAAGAAAACATGAATGGTCAGCAATCACCAGAAAGGATGCTCAACATCAATGGTAACTGGAGAAAGGCAAAATAAAACCAAAATGAGATGTACTACATACCTACTGGAATGGCTAAAATTTAATTTTAAAAAGATCAACAGTACCAAGTATTGGCAAAGATGTAGAACAATGGGTCTCTTGCAGATTGCTGGACATAGTGTAACACAGTACATTTTGGAAAACATTTTGGCAGTTGAGCATTCACTTACCAGATAACCCAATGATTCCACTCTTAGGAGAGGTGGTCACAAAGTGTGACTTACTGATAATGAGCTTTGTGGCCACTCCTGATTTCGGCAGCTAAACCTGGCCCCACAGCAATAGCGGCCTGGAGATGGTATGTGACTGCCAGAAGTCAGGGGTAGCAATTATCATAACGACCAACAAGGCAGCGTGCCAGGCAAGGAAGGCCAACTGGCCGAGTTGTGGCAACAGATAACAAGAGATAGCATTCCTAGGAGCAAAACAGATGGTCCCTCAACAGAGCACTGCCTGCCTAATACATGCATGCATACATACATACATACATACCAATTCAAAGGAAACAGGAATGGATGAGCAGGAAGCTGAGGGAAGTCACCCTATTAAAAGTCATGACCCCTCACCCAGCTCTGGTCTGAGTAGATTTCAGACCTAAAAGCCACTGACAGAAAACATGGCCAGATCCCCAGGAACTAGGAACCCGTAACACCAGGGCAAGTGCCTACAGTGATGATTAGCCCAGTGTGCACCCAAGAAGACCTACTGCCCCTTAGTTGGTGGTCATACACTGGGCAAAGGTAATACCCAACAGTTCAAGGCCTACTGAACACAGGGTCTGAGATCTAAAGTGTCCTGTCCCTTATTAAGGTAGAGACATTAGGGGGGCAGGTAATAAATAAAATCCTAGACAAAGCCTGGTCACAACAGATCTTGTGGGTCTGCAGATCCAGCCAGTGCTCATCTCCATGGTCCGTGAGTGTAAAATGGGGCTGACGCTGATGCCCCACCCCATCATAAGCAGTGGAGACGTGTGTCTATGTTAAGGATCAAGGGCATGGAAGGGCCTTGTTGAATTGGCCATCTGGCCTCTGCACAAAGTCAGTGGGGTCCTGGGGAGGGTCTGTGGGCTACTCTAAGCTCAAAAGAGCAGGCACCCTGCTCACAGCTGGAGTGCCAGACCTAAGTCTCTGTTAGAATAACTCCACCAGCCGCAGGTATGTGACATGTAGACACTGACTTCCAAATGCCTATTTTCCTATCCCAGTGAAGACAGAGGACTGCAAACCATCCACATCTCCTGTGAGAGGAGAACTGCATGTGGTTTTGCTGCAGGGCTGTTAGCGCTCTGGCCTGCTATCATAATATGCTCCAGAGGCATCTGACACCCTGCAGAACCCTGCCCTGAGCCAGGACAGCGATGACATCACGCTGCGTGCAGCAGACCCCAGCAAGCGGGTGGGAGATACCCCGCAGAGACTCAGGACCTGCCAACCTGGCGAGGTGTGAGGTCCAGTATTCTGCAGAAGCTGCATCCTACACCCACAAAGGAAGAGGCACAATGCCTGAAGGCCTCTTTATCCTGCAGCCGACATGCTGTACATCTAGGGACACCGGGCCAGCCCAGATGCTTGGCAACATGGCGGGCTGCCGGCTGAGTGGCAGGAAGGGACAAAGGGCTCAGCGGCAGGTCAAGCTGAAGATACATGACTTGGAGGACGTGCTGGAGTGGCAATGACAGAAAGGGTAGAGCAGGGGCTTCCTGGGAAGAATCTCAGGCTTCCAGAGAATCACATGCATTTTAAAACACTGCTGTGGCCATGCTTCTGGGACCTGACAGGTGGACCAGGGGACAGCAAGGGACCAAGTGTCACTCATTCCAGAGCCCCATCATACCCACCGGGACACAGTTAGGCCCACAAGGCCCAGGACAACTCCATAGACCGTGGACTCCTGCTATGTGGTTCTATGTCCCCAACACAAGAACACACAGGCCTGGGGAATGTGTACTTCTACATGATACTGTGTCCCTAACACGAGAACCCACAGCCCTGGGAACCAGGAACGAGAGCAGGGCTGAGTCCACTTGCTCTTCCCCCAGGACCCACAGGACCCTTGTGTTTCCTGTGCCCCTAACTCTGGGCTGCGCAGGGTCAAAGGTCCTAATTCCCATGGGGGGGTGCGCTTTTTCAGGGACAGAGCAGGGATTCCCTCAAGCCACAAGTGACAACGGCCAACATGCCACTGAGATTTTGTGGGTGTTGTTAGGTCGCAATAAGCTGACTTATAAACCATCTAGCCTCTGGCTATAATCATTTGTGTCTGTGCTTGCTTCCACTTGGTAATGGGAAGACAAAGTTGAGTCAGATACAGACATTGCCCACAAGGATGCCAAACATGATCGAAGGGGAAATAATATAAGGACAAGATCGGCAAATGCCTTAAGAGAGATCCAGGTGAAGTGCTGCAGGGAAGATTGCCTTCCCATGGGGAGGGGATTATTTAGCTGCAGCCCCAAGGGGGACTGGGGCACGTGGAAATGGACATAAGGCTTTCCGCAGGTAGGATTAAGGTCCCAGTGGCTTTGGAGGATTTCAATTTGGGATATGGTAAAATGAATGAAAGCCATAAGAAATGAGGTTTGACGCCCTACTGGGATGGACCAGGAAGGGTCCTGAAGACTAGCTGAGGACTATGGAGGGTCTGCTCTAGATAACAGGGTGGAGGCTGACAACTCTGAGTGAGGACACGGTGCCTGGCAGGGAGAGGACACGTTCCATCAATGCAAAAACACTAGGCCCTGCGCCGCACTTGAGAGCAGACGATCTGGCATCAGTGTGTAAGACGGGCTGAATCAGGAAAGAGGCTGGCAGCCAGGACACAAGTCAGGAGCATTACACACTGGCAAGACAGGGTCATGGCCACAAAACCACCAGGCAGACAGCGGGAGAAGATGACCCTTAGTGTCCATTCTAGAAGCCCCGGATGCGCACTCCTGCCGTGCGGCTCCCACGGTGGCCGGAAGGCGCACAGCCTCCAGAACCGCCATGGCCCACCACGGGGTCCACAAGGCACAGGGACACCACGGGCGCAGCGCGTTCAGACCTTGTTCCATTTGCACCGTGCACGGGGCCTGAGTAAATGGCGAGCAAAGGCTCTCCAGGGTGGGCAGACGAGGGAGCTGCCGAACACAACTGGGGACGTGCCACGGGACGGGGAGGCCAGGGTGGTTCCCACCAGGCAGGTCACACCTGCAGAAATAAACAGTGACGGGAATGACAACTCGGCAGCAGCACACAAGTCCGTGTAAGACAAAAAGAGAACCGCACTAGGTACGCTTGCAAAATGCAGAGAACCGTACATTTTTCTGAAAACTGGTGAACAAAAGGAAAAAAAGTGAGGAAATTTCTAGCATATGGAAAATTTATCTGGATTTTCTGAAAGATTATAAAGTTTTGTTACCAGAACTTACTATGAAAATTTGATGGGTCCAAGGTGAATCCAAAGTTCCTTATTGAGAAACGTAACCCCTAGAAATCACCCTGAGAAAGACCAGAAAGTGACATCGTGTGTATTCTGGGCACCCGCCAACATCACCCACCCTAGAAATGTGAAAAGCTGCAAAATCTGCTGCATGAAGAGTGCGCCTTGGGTCCAAGGAACACGGTAGGCATTATCAGAAACTCTCCAAATCCTCAGAAGCAGATGAAATTGAAGGTAAACAGTACTGAGTAAGAAATGCTGGAGTTTGCCCATCGAGACATGCAAATTGGTTCTGAAACTCGGAGGATTTCCATATCTGCATGAGTCTCAACAGAGCATTCAACGCAAATCCAGCAGCTATCAAAGAAACTAAGGTGCTTTTAAGAAGGAAACCCCGATCTTTAGAAGGAAACGCTGTAATAACCAGCAAGGCATTCCACTCTTCTCTCTATGTCTGAGTGCATCCTGAAGGGAGGTCCTGTAGCGCCCGGATCACTGTTGTAACGACCTCGAGCCCCGGGAGCCCCGGGAGGGCAGGCCCACCATCGCAAGAAAGCAAGCTCAGGGCGCAAACCATGAGAACGCAGTCACGTGAGCGAGAAGGGAAGGCCCACGCCACGCACAGGAACCTCACCCCTCCGTTCTGTGAACCAGGAGACTGAGGCCCATGAAGTTAACTGGCTGCCCCATGCTCTTGTGGGTCATCAGTGCCCTAGTCAGACAGGAAACGCGGTGGCCTGACTCGTCAACAGTCCGTGGCTTCGGAAAAGAAAATACCAAGCTGTGTCCCGAAGGCCAATTGGAGGCCACTGTCTGTTTTTCACATGGAACACGCAAGCTGAAGGCACTTAATGAGATAAAAAGATAATCAGGTCCAATGAATGGAAGAGGCCTGCCTGAGGCTGCCAACTGTGCCCGCGGAGTGTGCCGCTCACTGTAAGGGATTACTGAGTCCGGCCTTAGAGGAATTCAAAGGAGATTAGGGCCTTTGTAAGCCTGAATAGCTGCTCCAGCCAGCTCAGCTAAAGGGCTAACAGTGCCCTGGCTGGGGACATAATCTGATCCCCAGCCGGACGGGGAGGAGGCTTCGGCCGGGCTCTGGGAGCAGGATGCAGTGGGCGCATTCGGAATCCGAGGGCTATTTTTAGAGTTCAACCATCTCTGTGTCTGGCACAGGCTGAGAAGGATGAAGAGCAATCCAGCTCCACTAAGCAGTCACCTGGGACAGGGAGAGCTTGGAGCTGTGCCTAAAAATGCCTTTCTGCCCTAGCCTTCACATGCTTTAGGGCACGCAGTGTATGAATCATAGACCCCGGTGCACAGGAGGGCAGACTGACGACGGAGCAGGGTCTGGCCTGTCCCCTCGTCTCCCAGCACTGGTGTGACGGCTCCTACACCCCGAGAAGCCCTGAGCTCCCTGACCACAAGGACAAGGATGGGTGGGGAGGAGGACTGGCTGCGATCTCCAGAGACAAGGCAGGCACAGGAACCAAGGGCTGATCAGAGCATGTTAGCCCAGGTGGCTCTCTGGCAGTGGGTAAAGGAAGAAGAGATCCAGTCAAGCGCCCCAGTACCCCCTGATCTATGTAACTGGCACGACTTGGCCCTGGGCAGAAACCCGCCTTGAGCCACCAGTGAAGAGCCCCCACCTCCCATGCAGTGCTTAACCTAGGACAGGTTCGCAGACCCACAGCCCCTGCTCTTCGGGGGACCCAGGCCCCCTTGAGGAAGGACTCTGTAACACTGCTACAGAATAGATGAGGTTTTCCTCCAAGCCTTCCCTAGGTCTAGGACGGTAGCACCACAGGAAAGGGACGGAAGGCTCCAGACCTGCGAGAGCCCATGATGAGCCCAGGGGGTACCACTGGCCAACAGCCAGACCTATGGACTTGTAGCCCCAATCCACCTCAAAGAGGGCTGGTGGACCAACCTGCAGCAATCACCAGATTCCTGAACGTATCAAGGGAAGGGGCAGGCGGGGGCGGGCAGGATCCCACCTACAGCAGAGCCAACAATGATGGGAAGAACGATGGAAGCCCCTGGAAGTCCCCTTCCCTCTCAGAATGGTCACCAAAGGCAACTCTGCAACACCAGTGGGAATGGAGAGCTTGGATCACCATCGAAGTCTTGAAAGATGCTGGCATGCTGATTTTATCAGATCCCACCGAGTCCCCGCTTGGGCCTGCGTAGCAGGAAGAAGCTCTTGGAGAACGACAGCGGATCATGACAAACTTCATCAGTGACACCAAGGGCTGCCATCTGACGTGCTGGGGCCAGGGATGCACAACAACACAGCCCCTGGCCTCTGAGACACGGATCGGGGTGGGGGGGGGGGGACATCTTCTCCCAGAACCAGTCTGGAGGGGTCGCCAGCAGCCAGGTCCATCAGCAGCCAGGACAACAGTTCCTGCCCTGGCAAGCCCACATCGGTGCTCACAGCTCCCCACCAGAACCCCATCCAGAGTGGGCACGCCTTGCCCCAAATCCAGTCCCCGCCCTGCCTGTTTCTGTAGGGCCGGGAGCTAAGGATGGTGTGCACTTCAAAGGAGACATGACAGGAAAGGGCAGTCTCTGAGAGCGGGACTGACCGGCCCACTAAGCCCGCAATCCTCGCGCCCCGGCCCTTCCTGGCTCAGAGCATGCTCGCATGCGCCCTTCACACCCCGCTCTGTGATAAACCACGGGGCTCCACTGCAATGGGGTCCGTGAGTGGTGTGCGGTGAGAGTGCCAGGGAGCTCAGCCCCTGAATGGGCCCCAGACCCTTGTCTCTCTACGATCCCGCTGCCTCAGCCTGGCAACAACCTTCCTACAGTGCTGACACAGAACTGGTGCCGAGGCTTCCTGCCCACACAGCCCGGTGTGTGAGACCTCACGCCCAGGCTGGCATTCTGGTTCCCTCCACAGGCCCCTGCATGGCCGCTCTGCACCCTGCCCACAGCCCCGGGGGTCTCGCTCCCTCCACACTCCAGGGCACACCACGCCCTGCTGTGACTGCTGTGACCACCTGACACCAAGGGTGGCCTACTGCCTGCCCAGGACTGCCCCCCGCTGTCCAGCCACGTGCACCCCCCACCATCCAGCGGCGTGCAACCCCCCTCTCCTACCCCCTTCCCTGCCACCCTGCCACGTGTGCCGCCCCCCCCGCCGTCCAGCGGCATGTACCACCCCCCGACGTCCGGCCTTGTGCGTCCCCCCTTCCCCTACCCCCCCGTCATCTATAACCTCGTGCACCCCACCTTCCCTGGACGTCCAGCAGCGTGCACCCAGCCCCTCCCCTGATGTCCCAGCACGGTCTGCACCCGCTCCCTCCACTTCCCCTCCCTGGGTCCCCGACTGAGTCCTAGGGTGCCAGAGCAAGTTACCTTATATCAGGTATGAGTAAGTCTTCTGTCATAGTTAGTAACTCCTTATATCTAACTAGCTGGTTTCCACCCCATGACCCAGGTGGCACCTGGTGATCTCATCCAAACGCTGTGTCGCAGGGAGAGTGAAAGGCAGGTGCACGGGGTGGGGAGAAGGCCTGTGGAACCCCAGTGCCACCGCCTAAGTGACATTCCTAAGTGTCTAGCCATCTGGACCATGTTGCGGTATCTTCACCACTAGGAGGCCCAACTTTTGGTGGCCCTTTTGAATCAGGGAGGCAATAGACGACATGCTGACCATGGGGCTCTAACCCAGCGACCTGTCAGGCTGACACCTAAGTGGAGCTTGAACCAAGAGGCGTTCTGCTGGAGGTCCAGGCACAGGGCCCCGCTGGTGCTTGCAGTTTCCAGGCCAAACAAGACCACAGTGTAGAGCCTCCGGCGAGCCCCATGGCAGAGTCCTAGGCCAGACCTAGAATCCTGTGGCCAAGCAGTGCCCACGTACACGTGGCCATCACCCTGCTGTGAGGAAACAGCTCCTGGCTGGCTCCTGGACCCTGGTGGGCAGGACTGGACCCTGACCGTGGGAGGCAGATGCCGTGCGCCGAGTCCTGCACATCAGAGCACGTGTGTCATCTGATCCACCACGCCGTCAGGAGGGCAGACACATCTAACATCAAGTGGGAATTCTGTGCATTCCAAACAAAATGGGGCCCCAGCAGGTCCTGAAAGTGGAGCAGGTTCCTCATGCGGTGGCTGCACTGGTTCTGCTCTGGGGATAATCCTCTGATCCCGAGGGAGGAACACCCGCCCTGAGCTTACAGACAGCCCTGCCCAGACACGGCGCCGACAGGAGGTACCCCATGCAGCAGTGTCTGGAAGGAGAGCTTATGCCCGCTGGTCCACGCTGCCCAGGTGTGTGGATGGTCAGAGACACAACTGCATCAGCGTCTGGACAGTGGCTTCCATCGTGGCCCCGAGATCAGGCTTGGCAAGAAGAGAGCAAAAGCAAAGCAAGGCAGGCACGCCGGTGGACTGCTGAGACGCAGCAGAGCGTGAGTGCACCTTCCCCATATGAACACTCACCGTGGCATCTCAGCCACGAGGGGCCTGCTGCACAAACACCAGCCATTCCCCCACACCCAGGCTGCGAGGTTCCTAGAACATCACCACATGTGGGGTGCAAGCCGCTCCCGGGAGGAGAAGATCCGTGTCATACCAGCAGCCCCCTTTGGCCTGAACTCCCCATCTGCTGTATGAAATGCCCTCTTTCTGAAACACCTGGTGTGGTCTCTTGATCCTGACGGATAAACTCACCCTGATATCTCTAAGGATGGTGGTATCATTCACTGATGAGTAAGAGAAAAAACAGAGTTTTGGATTGTGCTGCTCCTGAGATGCCCAGGAGAGATCTCAGTAACAGGGCCACAAGCCAGTCTGATGTCTATATGTGAAGCCCAGGAAAGAAGTGAAGGGTTTAAGATTATTTTTCTCATGGGGACACCAGGGTGGCTCAGTTGGTTAAGCATCTAACTCTTGCTCTCAGCAAATGCCATGATCTCAGGGTTGTGAGATCGAGCCCCGCATCGGGCTCCGCACTCAGCAGAGAGTCTGTTTGAGGTTCTCTCTCTCCCTCTGCCCCTCTCCCTGTTTGTGCGCACTCTCTCTCTCTCTCAAATAAATAAATAAATATTTTTTAAAAAGATTATTTTTCTCTTTCACTGTGTTTTTCAACAGTTTCATTTATCAAATTCATAGATTCTGGGACTTCTGATTCTAACAATACAGCTAATTAAGCATCTTGAAAAAAATTATGTTTCCATAAAACACTTATCTATATTTTTAAATGCACAGTTGTGCTTTCAGGAAAATAAAACAATATGATCAGGAGCAAAAACTAAAGCTGTTGTTGAAGCCAGAAATGTAAGCTACAGCTGCCCTTTCCATATCTGTCTCCACTGGGAATCTACAGACCACACAGTGAACAGGAAATAGGCATGAGGCCCACAAAAGGTAGAGCATCGGGATTGGGACCTTTGCAAAAGTCTAGACTCCCAAAGGGCCACTTTCTCATTAAAAGAATGAGCTGGTATAGAGACACGTGTTTATCTCAGCCATGGCTCGGAGCAGAGAGCAGTCTACCTGGGAATCTGTATCCTACCCTGGTCCTCACAGAAGTCTGCGTTTGAATTTATACTGCTGGTATCCTGGACCGGGAAATCCTAGGCCAAGAATTTAACTAGAGGTCCTAGTCATTGGCAGCCCCGGGCATTTTGCAGAGGAGGCAAACTCTCTAGAAGAATGCACCCCCAGGCCAGGCGCTCAGGATTCCTACAGCTTCAGAGCAGCCCCGTAAGGGGCTTGTACTAAAACAGGGTGAAATTCACACTGACTACAGTGCCTCTGAGTGAGAGCCGGCCAGAAGAAGGAACCCCAGAGTGAGAACTCCAATGACTTCAGCCATGAGAATCTTTAAATTACTCAAAGAAATGAAAGCTGGAATAAAAAATGATCAAGCAAAAAAGACCACCAAAATTTACCAGGAATGTTTTTAAAAGAACCAAATAAAATGCCTAGAAATAAAACTTATGACTGTTGAAATAAACATCTCAGTTGGCAATTTTATAGCAGATTAGAAACAACTGGAAGAATTAAGCACTGGGAATGGTGTGAAGGAAGTGCCCAGAGGGCTGCAGACACGTACAGAGATGGAGACGTGGGGGGGCACGGAGTCCTGCCGCCCAGCCCCGGGGGCGCAGGGGGAGGCAGAGGCTGTGGGAGAGGTCGGGGGTCGGTCCACACAACCTAGAAGGATTCTGTAGTCAGACAGCTTACCGGTGTCTGAGTGCTTTCTTCGATGTATTGAAACTAAAACTGGATATCACAGATGACATTTTTGGGAATAATTTATGTAAGAAGGGTGAGACAGAAGCAGAAGACTCAGCTCAGTGAAAATGCCTGGACCCCATGTCGGGGACAGACACATTAAAACGGTAAGAAGCGAGGGGCAGCTAGAATGTGTAGCGAGCACTGCGCACTCACTATGTGCCAATCTCCAAAGTGTTTCCCGGGTACTAACTTGTTTATCCGCCTCACAGCCTTAAAACGCAGGAACATCCCCACTCACCCAGGCATTTTTATGGTTTCCCCTCTTTTATTTTGTTTTAAAGATTTTATTTATTTATTTGAAAGAGAGCGAGAGCACGAGCAGGGGGAGGGGCAGAGGGAGAGGGCATCTCAAGCCGGCCCCCCACAGAGCACAGAGCCTGACACGGGGCTCGATCCCACAACCCTGAGACCATGACCTAAGCTGAAACCAGGAGGTGGACATTCAACCAACTGTGCCAGCCAGGCACCCCTGGTTTCCCTTCTTTTTAATCAAGTGACCAAAGTACATGGGACGGGTAAGATCCTCCCTGGTGGTCAGAGAAAACACGTCACCTGGATCGGCAGGCCCTGACCCACGCCCGCACCCCCTTCTCCTGGCTGTACAACCCTGGAGAAGTAACTCACCTTCCCTGCGGGCCGACACCTCTGTAACCTCAGGGACTGTGGTGAGGATGCCAGGCGGTTGAAGGAAAGCACATTTAAAGGGTCGGCTCGGACACCAGCAGCAGCACCTCCTCTCTCTCATTCTGGGTCTGAAAGCAAGTGTCTGAGGCTCCCTACAGGACAGGCCCACCAGGGGGGTGGAGCCACGTAGCACAGACAGGTGAGGTCTCCACGAACGCCCCTCGTCCCAGAGCGCAGCCCAGCACCCTGCCCTCCTAGGAGCTCCTGGCACTGTCCTCCCTCACGCTTCCTGAGCATCCCCGCCCGGATCATGTGCACGTGTAGCAGGACGTCCCCCAGCCACACCATCATGTCCCCCAGGCCCTGCAGACCCACATCCTTGGACCCATGGCCCCATGTTGCCCCCGGGCGCCAGGGATGCCGCTCCGAGCCTCATCCAAGGGTCGGCTTCTCAGCAGCTGCTGCAAGGAACATGCCTCCACCCCCACAGCAGCTCCCAGCGAGGCTGCCCACAGCCGTCCCCTCCATCCACAGCCCTGCCTAGCAGACGCTTAGCACCAGCACCCTGGCAGGACATAGCCAGGCCCAGCCCACCCTCTCCATCCTGCTTGCCAAGCCCGCGGCTAGGCCAGGGCTGCCTCTCTAGGGGGCGCTGGGCTCTGTCCCGGACCTGGGTCACCATCTGGCTACGAGAGGTCTGCTCGCCTCAAGAACCCAACTACAGAGAGACCCGGCTCTCTCCAGCGACCGAGCCCTCGGAAGCTGAGGCTCCATCCCTGTGCCAGTGCCCTGAGGGCTGCCCGGAGGGGGTGTCTGCACGGCACGACCCCAGCCTCACCCCCGGCCCGACGGCCTCATGGCCGACCACGCAGAGCACCCCCACGCCTCCAGGAGAACTCTGCGCTGACAGTGCGTTGACTTGCGGTCCGCATGCAGCCACTCGTTTCTCAGGACTACAAAAAGGCACCAGTGACACTTGCTTGTCATCCCAGTGTTTGCTTTCTGGACAGGGACCACCCACATTCCCATTAGAACGGAAAACGCGGTGATTCATCAGCATTAGCTAGAGCAAAAATGGCACGCAGCACCTTCGGCGATGGTTTCTGAAATCACCATTATAAACTACGCTGGCACCCACTCATGTCAGAAATTAATTAGTACCCCCCAAAACACCTTCATACCTTCATTCTTCGATAATGCGATGATTTGCTGATTGATGTGTTTAGGTTTCTACTCCATGCCCCAAGCTAAAGCATCAAAAGCTGCCTCCCAAAAATACCAGTGCACATGGCTTCTACACAGAAATACTCAGCGTGTTCAGTAGGCGCTGGGGACGCGTGGGAAGAGTGTGCACGTGTGGAGCGCGCGGGGGGCGGCTCCGAGCCACGGCCTCGGCGCAGCGTGATTGCAGACGGGCACCAGGGTCCGCTCTCTGGCTCTGGGAGGACCCAGGAGGCAGAAGACGGGGCATATTCATGACAGCCCCATGAAACACGGGGGTGCTGCGCGGTAGAAAGAGTGCAGGGTGGACGCGGCGGCTGTGTGATCTGCGGACGACGGGCATGCACAGCCAACAACCACGACGGCACCGCCGTGTGCACACGGCGCGGGGACCTCAGAGCTGTCCCACCACACGCCCCACGGTCTCCCGTCACCGCGCCCCGGGTCCCAGGATCAAAGCGGTGGCAGGACCAGCTCACTGGGTGTCCCAGAGCTGCCGTCTGCTAGGAGCGTGCCGTGAGGAGGGGGACAAAGCTCAGGGCATCCTGGCTTATGCTCTTCTAGGAGTTACCCTCCAACAGGAAAGGCAAGTGTTGTGCTTCACTCTTCTCCTGGGGCAAGAGCGGGGGGTAACGAGGGAGAATTCGGCCATAATTCCAGGACTTTCTCTTCCCACGTTGTCCCCTGCAAACACTTGGCTACCACGGCATTTGCACAGGGCCTCCTCCCCCACCCCAGGTGCGCCATGTGCCTTTATCACCCGCGTCTAAGCTTGTCTACGGACAAGCAGACACCCCTGCTGCCCACAGGCCGCACAGCCTACCTGCTCCTGTCTCCCCTCCCCGTGCTGCCCCAGGCTGCACCACTAAGGGTCATCCTGCTGCGTGGCTGGGACGAGGAGTCACCAGGCCACCGATGGACAGACACCATCTCCTCACCTGTCTGTCCTTATTCACCTGTGGTCAGCTCCCCCGCTGGAATCTGAGCTCCCGGACGGTGGGGCTGTGGCTGTCTGATTCACTGCACCTGCCTGGTAGGCAAGAAAGGTCAGTGGATGCTTGCTGGGGAAGTCAGCTTGCTTTTCCAAGTCAGGGCAAATGTCCCATCTGACTTTACTATTAGCAAGCAAGTTCTTTGGGAAGGCCACCTAGCATGGCTCCTTGAGTACAACATGCGCTCAGCATGGTGACCGGACGTGCTTCCTCCAGCCCCTGAGGCGAATCCAGCTCAGCTCTGCGCCCAGGGCCAGAGTGCTAAGGTCGCGTGCTCCCTGCTGCCTGCAAGGGCCCTTCCGGCTTCCAGGTCACTGCAGCCCCACTGTGTGCCCCCAAGTCATTCCTAGGAGCCACCTGCATGGTGGGCGCTGCCCCCTTTCCTTGTCCCCTTCTTCCTGGTTCATACACATTCTGTCACTTTTCTCCTGCTCCAGGTGCTGCACACAGCTGTGGGGCTGCTTCCTGCACAAAGAGCCCAGCAGAGGGGAGGGGCAAAGTGTCCCTGCACCTGCCCCCCCCCAGGACACAAACATGCCCCCCACGCAGCAACCCTATGCTGGCCCCAGGATGGGGCTCCTCTCCTCTGTGTGTGCATCTGACTCCTCATCTGCAATAGTGGTTGGCTTACACTAATTAGTACAAAAATCCACCCAACTTGAAAACTCGGGAAAGTACATTTGTCTACTGTCCCACACGTGCCCTCCAGTTGGCAGTGGACCTGCCCCTGCTTCTGACGTCCTGTCAGCCAGGAGGCCAGGGGGTGTCTGCGGACATCACCAGCCCCGGTGGCCAGCCTTGAGGGGTAAGGAGAGGGTAAAGAGCAACTCTAAGAAAAGGAAATCATTATGAAGCATGAAACAGACTCGCAACTGGTCCCCAGGAAAGTTATCTTCTTTATGAAAAGGAAAAATAAAACAAAATGACACGGAAAGGCAAATGGAAGGAAGCAGTTGGAGTGACTTCAGAAATTGAGTCCTCTGCTCCAAACAGTCGCTGTGACGCCACCGTATCCATGAGCACGAACTGCGCATGCTGCCGACCTCAGGGAGCATGACCTCACTGCCTCAAGGACGTTCTCGTTAGGCGGCCAATTCAAGAACAGAACCTGATTTCATGAAGTCACAA
>NC_138378.1:121284042-121305633 GCF_054177405.1 Leptonychotes weddellii | reverse complement strand
AGCCTGGTGGTGGGTATTGAGGAGGGCACATTCTGCATGGAGCACTGGGTGTTATGCACAAACAATGAATCATGGAACACTTCATCTAAAACTAATGATGTAATGTATGAGGATTAACATAAGAATAAAAAATAAAAATAAAAAAAATAAAACCCAATTCCAAAACAAATTACCTTAATTTCCCATATCTTTTCATAAGTAATTGTGATTACTTCAAATTCCTACAGATGGGCCAGAAAAAGAGAAAAAATAGAAACAGCAAATGCTTTTTACAGAAAAGATTAAAACCAAAGCCTGTCTGAAACGTGCAGCGCCCCCGAATCAAACACCAGAGGATCTTGTACTAATTAAATTGAGTCAGTGTCAGATGGAAAGGCCAAATTCAAACACCAGAATGCTTTCTCAGGTGAAGTGCTTGAAAATGGGAATTTTGTATTCAATACTGCAAAAGAGGTGACCAGCGAGGACAGTGGGTCCAGCATCCTTTGAAGCAGGAAATCCCAGACAAGTCAATGGAGTCAGTTCATGGAAATTCATGGTCAGGTGAGCCCGCGCTGGCCTGGTGTGAGCCCTCAAGGCCCCGCGCCCACGCTGGGAGCCCCCTCCCCACAGAGCCCTCCCGCAGCCCCAGGCCCTCCCTGCAGCAGCTCTGGCACAGCCCAGCCCAGGACATGGTGACGGCTTCTCCTGGCCACACATCCTTTCACCCTGGGCAAAGCGAGGGAACCCGTTCTCTGTGCCTTTTGTCTGCAGCAAACATGAAACCCCTGACGGGCTGCAAACAGCTGAGCATTCCCTCCCTCCCGCTCACCTTGCACACACCTACACACACCCTGAACTGTGGTCCCTGACTATTTAGTCCCCTGGTTCATTCCCTCGTGTTTAACCTTGAAACCCGGTTGCAAATGCTCCGACATCAGAGCCTACAGACGGTGGCGGGCACAGCGCCGGCTCCTGGCGGGTGTGCGCTTTGATGGGCTTGGGGGCAGAGCCAGCTGGCTGCGAGACGCCGTTGCCCGGGGAACGGCCACTGAAGTGTGTGCTCGAGTGGGCACGGAGGCTCTCTGCAGCCGCCGCGGCCGCCGCTGTGCGCGGAGAAGCCCAGCTGGTGCCCATTAATGCTCTCGGTGCGGCAGGGACGAGGAGCCAGTTCCAGAAGCCTGACTCTTCCCACTGACAAATAGGCTTATCTCACTGCCTCCCTAATGAACGTACCCGCCGCACCCACCCTAACAAAACGCAGAGCGTACAGAGAGAAGCATCTCAAGGATGTGCCCTAATTAAACAATACTGGTCGGCTAAACACGAGGGCACAGCCCTGCAGCCCGTGGAATGATCCGCCCTTTTACCTATTGTAAACTCCTCTCTTTCCTCTCTTCATTTCACTTAAAATGGCTTAAAATGCAGGAAGAGGGTGGCGGTGAATTCTGAATGCACAGAGGTAAAAGATGCATTTTAAACATCTACTTAATCACCAATCTTTCTAAAATGCATAGGGCAACTGTTTTTGAAAATCTGGATCTCCCCGTGAAATGCAAAAAACCCAAGTTCCTTGCGGGGCTTAACGATATTTTCTGTACTTACGCACTTTTCCTTTGACAATCTCCAAGCGCTCAGGTGTCTACCTGAGACGGAGGCTGAGGGCGGTGTTTGCTGGCAGAGGTTGATTCAGGGTGGTCAAAGTGGGCAGCCGGCACACGACAGCCTGCTGCAGGCTCAGGACAGGGCGCCCGGCACTGGGGTCACTCAGTGTGTACTCAGCACATCCCAAGTAACACTGTCCGCTGCAAACCTGACCCCCGCCGGCCAGCCGACACACAGCCATGGAACGGTTCTCCACGCTAAACTAACGGATCATGCGGCGGGGAAAGCAGACTCGGGAGCTGGAAGACCCGAGTTTGAAGCCTAGGTCCGACTTAGTTACTCTGTGACCCTGGGGAAGGGTTTTCCCATCAATGGCATGGGAAAGATATCTCCTCCACAGAGCCCTGCCTCTGCCTGCGACCTCCCCCACGGCCTTCTGGTTTCTTTGTCTTCCCCTCCTGAGTGAGGGGCCATCTTTAGTATTGCTCATGGGGATCTGGTTTCCCTGCCTTCGAGCAGGCTCTGTGGCTGGGGAGCCACAGGACTCACTGGCTAGGGTGTTGTAAGAATGATGCATGTCACCTGTGGATGGGAGCCCCTCCTGAGCTCCAGCCCCCTACTGCAGGTGACATCCTAGGGGGTGGCTTCCCTTGGCCCAGGCAGCAGGCTGTGGAGACAAAAGCAGGATCCAGCGAACCTGCAGGTACATGCAGTCTGAGGACAGCAGGCTGCAGGAGAGGGAGACAGAGGGGGACACGAGGGCAGGAATCCCTGCAACTTAGCCATGAAGAGACCAAGGGACCGGCGAGGCTGCCCGAAGATTACCTAGAAACCCAGTGTGTCTTCCTGGGGAAACTTTTCCAGAAGAAAAACTCGGACAAGAACAAAAGATGTGTATGTATGGATTTCCAATACAGCTTTGTTTATAAGAGCAAAGAATCAAAAATAAATGTCCACCAAAGAAGAATCGGTCCAATGCACAGGGACTCTTCATACCACCACCAAAAGCAACCCTGGAAAAGACAACCACTACCTCCCATCCGATCCACCAGCGGCGGTCCTCCTAGGTGGGCATGTCCGTGGCCCCAGGCTGCCGGCCTCCCGGCACACGTGGTGCCAAACCCCAGCCCAGAAGACCAGGAGAGGGGGTGCAGGAGCAGGCTCCAACCACACCCTCGGGCAAGCCTTGGAGTGTGGAGTTCGGGTGAACGGGCCAGACGACGGAGCCAAAGCCCCCGACACCAGATGGCAGAAGCAGAGTGCCCTCTACCCGCCGACCTCTGCCAGCAAACACCGCCCTCAGCCTCCGCCTCAGTCAGGACTCAGGGTCCCCTTGTGTCCGGCCTCAGGGACTCGGTGCTTCAACTTCACCCTTGAGAACTGCTCCAAATGAGCTGCAAGGGTTCTGAGTTCCAAAGGAGAAAGGCTACTGCCGACCACTCGGGGACAGGTCTGCAGAGGTGGAGGGAAGGCCCAGCTTCTGCTACTACACAGAAGCCAAGCCAGGGCCACGGCTCTAATGGGCCGGCGCTCATGCTTCTCTCGCCTGGGACCCCAGGGCGCTGGCGTGAGGAAGCCAACAGCCATGGCGAGCGGCCACGCATGCATGTTCTAGCCACTGCTGCTCAGGCCTTCCCCGCCAACAGCCAGCTTCGGCCACGGGAGTAACGAGCCTTCTGAGGACCCCAGCTCCATCCTTCTAGTCCCACCAGCTGGGCCCAGGCGCTAGGGAGCAGAGGGGAGCCAATCCTGGGGTGCCCTGCCTGATTCCTGATCCCAGAACCCCCGCAATGCATAAAGGATTGCTTTTACTCAACAAAGTCAACCTACTTACAAGGCAAAGGGTGCCTTACAAGCCGCCATTAGGATATCCACGTGCACGCCGCTGATGCTGGACGCGCTTCACCATGACCTGGTTGCCATTAGCCTCCATGGGCAATGCTACATTTCAGAAAGCCCAGGAGAGGCACACAGAAGGACCAGGGCCATCCAGGAGGCTGTCCTGCCCACTCTGTCCCAGAGACACGGGGAGACCTGGGGGGAAGGACACTCTGGTGCTCGGATCCGGAGATGCAGTGGGCAGTCAAGCTGCCGGCGTGCATGCGTCCTCTGAGATGTATTGTGTTTTCACCTCGGTGGCTTGGGAAGCAGTTCCGTAAGCACACATAAAAGGCGGTATGGCCAAGGGCTAGACTCCCTCGTGACTCACAGAGCGCCTTGCAGAGCACAGGCACCAGAACCGCACTGACCACACACCAACAGAACCCCCAGCTATTTTCGTGTCCATGTGCCCAGCAGCCCCGCAACTAGGTCCGCGATCCCCCGTGCAGACGGAGGAGTCGAAGCTCAGAGGGCAGCAGCCTGCCCGTGGGCGCACCAGCAGTGAGGAGCAGATCTGACCCAGACCTGACCCCAAAACCAAGTTCATGACACCAGGCTCCACGGCCTCCGCTCTGGGCTGCTCAAGAGCAGGGTCTGGGCACAGAGGCCACCGCGTGAGTGCGCACTGACCTGCCTCCAGCGAATGCACGCTCTGTGTGGGCAGGGGTCTCGGTAGCGCACCTCCTGTTCTGCCGGCATCGAGACACTTGCCCGGCATACAGCATGTGCCCAGTGGGATTGGCTGGGTGGAGGGACGGACGGATGCCGACGGACACACGCTCTGGCACCCATCCAGTGGGGGATCCGCGCTCACCGAGTGCCCACCTTCCAGCAGGCCCTCCGCCTTCCGAAGGGGAAGAGGACGCTGAGGGGGCCCCCCTGCAGGGACCCGAGCGGGGAAGGCGAGCGGGGAGGACGTGAAGGACTTCCGTCCCTCCCCATGACCCTGCTCCCCCCACCTCTGTCTTAACCTGCCCCTCCCGTGATGCTCCGCTGCACTCTCTGCATGCCCACACCACTCCTGAGTCTCTTCTTTTTCTTTTCACCAAGAACCGTTCCTGTGAAGTGACCTGAACATGTTGTTGTGTGTGTGGTCACAGACAAGTGCACGTGAACTCCTAGCAGACTGCTCAGCCGCCATTCCGAGCAAGGCTTTCTGGCAAGAGTGTGAGTCTCCTCTCGAATCCCCAGCCTGGTGCGTGTTTGATATGGATTGAGAATCCAGGATAATGAATGCAGACAGTGAGGAGTCGGCGCCCGGGGCAGGGGGAGGCAGCAGAGGGGGGCAGGCCACACGTGACCCTGAAACACTGCTTTTATTTCTGTCTGCCAGTTCCCCACGGAGAGCGAGGGATGTGATTTTTCAACTTCTACTTCTGCTGACTGGGGCCAGAGGTCCTCTAAAACACAGATCACTATCTCATTGAAAAACAAAAATTGATCTAAACATTGGACTTTAAGCATATTTTGGGGTCCATTTACTAGTTTCGGAGATTTCATTTAAATTACCCAACTCCTTGGAAAGTTACCACAGGAAAGACAAACACGACTACAGGCGCCAAGTATCACAGCTGAGGAAGGGTCTCCCGTGACGTGGCCTGCCCCGGGCTTCGGAAAGTTCTTTTGCTCCGTGCCTGGCAGCGTCAAGCAAACAGCAGCGTCAGTGACGGAGGAATGAACACAACCAGTAAGAAACAGAAAGTATGCACCAACACAGAGCCAGGCCACCACGCGCTCCTGGGAAGAACAGATGTGGGATGGAATCTGTTGCTAAGCAACAGGGCCTGCCGTCCTCCCTCCCTCCCTGGGCCCTCAGGTGTCTGCGGATGGACCTGTCAGCCAGGGATGGCAGCCACTTGATTCGAGTGCAAACGTGCAGATCCCAGTGGACAAAACCGACCTTGCAACTGTCTCCGAGCCAAGCTGCCGCCCCGAGAGCATGACCAGACTGCAGCATCTGAGGGCACACATTCACCTCTGCGCCCGACCTCTGCAAACAGATGCGTCGTATGCAAAACACGGAACTAGGGAGGTTGTGCCTTACTGACAGTCTGAGGGGAGGGTGCTTTCGCAACGAGACTCCAGGCCAGGGTCAGTGCTTCCCAGGAGGGGCTGGGAGGGGCTCCCAGCTGATACTCACAGCCAGAAGTGTCCGTGGTGGCCCCGCCCTCAGGGGAATGTGTCCTCGGCCGCACGCGGAGATGTGGACGCCACCCTCCCGCCTGCCAGGCCGCGGGCACTTTCCCATTATCTCCTCTGATTACAAGGCGGTGCTTCAAATCCGTGGCTCTCACGCAGTGCCCGGCTTTCTGGAGTCTAATGGCCCACTCTGCTGTCCTCCTTGGCAACACGACTGCTCCATTGGTGTCCCCACCAGCTCCGAACCAGGGAGGCAGGGGACGTGCACGCCCTGGCAGATTTCCCACTTCTTCCTCACCCGTGCCCCCCGCCCTTCTGAGTGACCCCTCTGTCACTATATTCTTCTATCTGGGTTTTCTCCCAAATTACAGCTCTACAACAAAGAATGCCAGCCTTACAGAGCTCTCTCTCTATGCAGACAAGGGCGGGCGATAGGACCCAGAGACCCCAACTGCCTCACAGCCAACAGCAGGAACTGACAGTGGGGTCGAATGGCCAGCAAGGCTGGCCAGTCCCAAGTGACCCAGGTCCTCCCCTCACCTGCCTGGAGCGCCCCTCCTGCTCCCCACTCTGCACTGGCTCCCTCCAGGCCAGCCCAGCCCTCTTCTCTGTCCTGTCCCGAGGCGAGCCCCTCAGCTCCGCAGCCCCTGTGGTGCTTCCTGCCCTGAGCCAGGCTCCCGTCACCCCACTGGCCCAAAGGTAGGACGAGCAGTTCACACTTGTGTGTCCCCTCCGCATCCCATCTCTGGAGAGAGCACCACACCTGTGACGCTCCTCATCTGAGTGGACATTCACACTTGCCCGGAGTCCTGCCTTCCCTTGTGGACGCCCCCACCACGGATCCGCGGCCCTGCACCGCTCTGCTCTGCCCCCAGCCTGCCTCTCATCTCCCGCCTTCCCCCGAGCGCTTGCTCCCTCCCTGACCCCATGGCACTGATCACCGGCCCACGCAGGCCTCGTTGGCTCCGTCTAGGGCTGGTCCCACACCACAGGATGACAAGCCTTTGTTCCGTGTGTGCTCCCACAAGCCCTCCACAGCAACACCCTGGTGCATCCACAGATGCACCACCCTCCCGTCCACAGCCACACTCGCGACCTCCTGGGGACCAGCGCCCACTGGCCCCTCCAGGACCCAGGCCAACCTCCTGCCTCACACACCAGCCTGGCTCCTTTTGCGCACGGGGCTCTGGCCAGCCCGGCCTCCGTGCTGTCCGCCACCCGAACTCAAACTTGCGCAGCCCAGGCCAGGCCTCACATCAGCTCCTCCTCCTGGTAGGCGACTCCCCTGGACGGTAGCACAGCGCACACACATGCACACCCTCGCTCAGGCACACACACCCCCACTTGCAGCAGGACACGCACACACATCCTTAGACACAAGCAACTCAGGACACACTTTCTCACACACACACTTGGGGCATGCGCACACCCTCATCGTGTGCACACACTCATACACCCGGCACGTGTACACACGCAGCTCTTGCACATACACGTTCTCAATCACACTCAGGTGCGGCACATGCGCAACTCTTACACCTGGTGCACACCCTCACACACAGTGAGGGCACACAACTCGAACGTATAGGGCGTGCGTGCAAACACCCCCACACATTCACACAGTGCCTATGCACACCTACACACTTGCACACACTCACACATGTGGCACGTGCACCCTCACAGCATGTGCATACTCACTGTGTGCACACTCACACATGGCACGTGCACACAGCCTCACAGCATGTGCATACTCACACTGGGTGCACACTCACACACCACACACGCACACACCCTCACAGCATGTGCATACTTACACTGGGTGCACACTCACAGCACATGCACACACACACGTGGCACGTGCACACACCCTCACAGCATGTGCATACTCACACTGGGTGCACACTCACACACCGCACACACCCTCACAGCATGTGCATACTCACACTGTATGCCCACACACAGCACGTGCACACTCACACATGGCACGTGCACACACCCTCACACTGTGTGCACACTCACACGTGGCACGTGCACACACCCTCACAGCATGTGCATACTCACACTGTGTGCACACACAGCACGTGCACACTCACACGTGGCACGTGCACACACCCTCACAGCATGTGCATACTCACACGTGGCACATGCACACACCCTCACACTGTGTGCACACTCACACGTGGCACATGCACACACCTCACAGCATGTGCATACTCACACTGGGTGCACACACACAGCACATGCACACTCACACGTGGCACGTGCACACACACGCACAGCATGTGCACACTCACACGTGGCACGTGCACACACCCTCACAGCATGTGCATACTCACACTGGGTGCACACTCACACCACACACGCACACACCCTCACAGCATGTGCATATTTACACTGGGTGCACACTCACAGCACACGCACACACACGTGGCACGTGCACACACCCTCACAGCATGTGCATATTTACACTGGGTGCACACACACAGCACGTGCACACTCACACGTGGCACGTGCACACACCCTCACAGCATGTGCATACTCACACGTGGCACGTGCACACACCCTCACACTGTGTGCACACTCACACGTAGCACGTGCACACACCCTCACAGCATGTGCATACTCACACTGTGTGCACACACACAGCACATGCACACTTACACGTGGCACATGCACACACCCTCACACTGTGTGCACACTCACACGTGGCATGTGCACACACCCTCACAGCATGTGCAGACTCACACTGTGCACACTCACAGCACACACACACACACGTGGCATGTGCACACACACACACGTGGCATGTGCACACACCCTCACAGCATGTGCAGACTCACACTGGGTGCACACACACAGCACGTGCACACACATGCTCGCACTCACATTCCTGTTGTCTCCTCTCCAGGCGTTCCAATTTCACTTTGTCAAACAAGTCAGCCCCAACCTATCAACGCCCTGCCGTTGCTCTCTATGCCTTTAACCTGCTTTAGTTTGTCCTCATAACACTTTCTCTACCAGAAACCATATTTACATTATGCATCTTCGAATGCAGCCCCGCAAGGGCACCCGTCTGGTTCACTGCTGTACCCCTGGGTCCACAACGGTGCCTGGCGCGCTGTAAATGTTCAGTGACAGATGCCAAATGAGTAATTATGACATGTCATATAAGGAATACAAAAGACTGTAAGAGATGCAAAACACTTTTTTAAATGCAAAAGGATATAAAATCATGATCCCTTTTTAAAGGTGCTATTTTACCACTAAAATGTGAAGGGAGGTTGGGTACAGAGGGTTATAATTTGGGGAATCAAATGTTCCCAGGAACCAAGTCAAGAGAACATCTTTTTCACTAAGAGCTGGCCACAGCAATCAACCATGGCTTACACTTACTTAGGAATGCTTCCTAAAGGTTATTAATCCCAATTCTGTTTTTGTGCTGAATTTAAGGTGACCCAGGGCTCCCCAGGGATGAAAGTGATGGGGGCTGGGGACACAGCAGGACAGGGGAAGGAGGAAATGGAAAGAGGAGGACAGAAAGTCCTCAAAAGGCAGGGGCAGGCATGTGTGGGACTCAGAGCAGAAGTCCCTCCAGTGGGAGCAAGCAGATCCGGACGGGGAGAGGCATAGTGAACAGGGGTCGTCAATCATTTGAGGTCCTCCTCGGATCAGCCAGACTAACTGCCATCAAATCACACGTATTAGCAGGTACAGAAGTGCTTCTGTTTCTGCCTGAACAAAGCAGGAAGGACACAGAGAAAACCTATCGTGTCTCCTAGTGCTACAGGCAGGCCAGAGAGAGCAGGTGAACTTCTCCGCACTCCAGGAGCCAACCCTCTGTTTGCTCATCAGACAGTGGAACAGGTTTAAACTTCAGCTTCTGCCTAAGTTCCTGAGAGATTCTCCAGTTCTGGCATCGATGAGGACAACTAGCGGACCTGAAACCAGCAGAACACACCTCCAGCCACATCTGAATGTGAGCCCCCACCTGGGCACCAGCCCTCATCTGGACATGAGGCCCCCCACCCCAACCTGAGCGCCAGCCTCCACCTGGATGTGAGCTTCCCTACCTGAGCACCAGCCTCCACCTGAGTGCCAGTGCCCACAGCAGTGGGGGATGGCTAGGGGTGAGGAGACACTGCTCAGAGCTGAATCACAGTCACACCCAGTATTACACAGTCACTTGGAGGTCAGGAATTCAATTTTTTTGTAATTAGGATTCACATTGATGCAAAATGGGATGCCATCTTATGTGACTAGTACACAGTTCATTACATACCTGAATGCCTTCTCTGTATCAGATTCTGCTACACATTGAATATTTATAATTTATAACCTATCCGCTTTCAAAAAGGATCTAGGAAAGATGGCTGTTTGCTAAATGCATTATGATGTAGATCAAAATTATATTATAAAAAATAAGCTATGTCATATTTTTAAAACTAGTTTTATCTAAATACCTGCTAAGACAATCGTTTTAAAAGTAATCAGCACACATGCATGTCTAGTGGGTAATGTATTTAAAACGGATATGGGCTGACACTGAGGGAATGAACATAAGGAGCTGCTCCAGGCACTCTCCAAACCTTCTCTCATTCAATGGACGCAACAGCTCTGCGGCGGACTAGGCTTCCATATCACACGGCATCATTTATAAACAGCAGAACCAATGTTCTTGAGTGTCAGCCATGCTCTGGACCTTCCTGCACAGAGCACGGCTGGGTATCACACAGAGTCCCACAATGTGGCGCAGGTAGTGAGTGGCAGTCACGACTCAGGTGGAACTCTGCCGGACTCCAAAGCCTGTCTGCACCCTCGTCTCAGGGCCGTCACAGGGACGCCATCCTGGGTCCCCACTGCTGGACAACACGGTGTCCTCAGGCCCACTGTGTCCTGCTCTCTGAAGAGGCTCTTAAGTCGAAAGTGTCAATTCTGACCACCTGCTAAAATCACTCCAGGAGGGTCTAGAACTCCTAAGGCCAGGGCCTTATTGGGAAAGATGGAACTCAAGGTGAGGCCCAGGGATGGGGAACTTCCACAAGGAGCTCGGGTGACCCTAGTGTGCAGCCAGCGTGAGGACCTGTCATTTACCGTGTGCCACTGGCTTGTCATCCCGAGACACGCTCTGCAAGCCGTTCATCCAGTGCAGGTCACGTGCCTAATACATTCCAGGCACCTTGTGTCCGCCACGTGATGGTGACCACCACACTCCGGTTCACCGCTGGCCCGAGATGTGTCTCTCATGCATGAATCTCTTTAATCCCCTAACCATCTTCCCAAGCACATACTGTGACTCCCCTTTAACAAATGGTGACCCGAGCCTCAGAGAACCTAAGAACTGCCCCGAGGTAACACAGACTCACGGAGAGCTGGGACTCGCAGCCAGGTGCATCTGATTCTAATGTCTGCGTCCCTGCACTTCCCCCCACACCACCCAGGCTCCTCGGATGGACAGATAAGGACCTCCCGAAACAGCCTTCAGCTGCGTGACCACAGCCTGCGCGAGAGGATGACGCTAGCGAGCGGGAGACTACAATGGTGCCTCTCTCCTCACCGTGGGGTGCTGTGGCCCGGATGCGCCTGGATGTCGGTACCCCGACTCACGTGGGAGACCCTAAGCCCCAGGGGACAGTGTGAGGAGGTGGGGCATTTGGGAGGAGAGGGCCGCACTCTCACGATGGGGTCAGCCCCGTGCAGAGGACAGCCGAGGTGCTCCCCAGCCCTTCACCATCGGAGCACAGCCCCCTATAAACCAGGACGCGGCCCTCGCCAGACACTCAGTGGGCCATGATTTGGACTCCAACCTCCAGAACTTCGAGAAACACATGTCTGCTGTTTGTAGCCCCCCGGTCCCTGGTATTTTGTTACAGTGGCCCAAACGGGTTGGGACAAAGATTCGACTCTTCCCAAAGTAATAAAATATGAGGCAGAGATGGGTAGGACAATGTTTTATCAAAAACACTAAAACTATATATAAACCTTTGTTACTCGGTCTAAAAAAAACTGCCATTAGTTGGGAAAAAAGTAGGAATCACTTTGTCACATTAAATAAACCATTCTAAAGCAGCAGTATAAACCCTTCAGCTGACACACAGGCCTCCAGGCTAATAGAAACTGTGCCCTGGACTGCGCGAGTGTTCCCACGTCCTCGGGGCTCCTGTCCCCTCATTCCCTCCCAGACTGTCCTGGAGACACCGTCGGTGGTCACAATCTACAGGCGGCTGGCACGATCTGCCCAAGGGCTCTGACTCAGGGCACTCTGGGCGTCACGGAAGCCTCACCACTAGCTTCCGCCCCAAGACCATTTAGCAGAGCGCGATGAAGGGCACGGTGAAGGGCGCGGTGGCCTGGGTTGGCGGGGCCCTTGGGAGGACCTGTGCTAGGCCTGCTGAAAGGGGCCCTGGCTTCTCGTCCCACGGCAAGGCTGCACGCTCCGGGGGCTGCTGATGCCTGCCATGCAGTTAGGGTTAGAGACCCGTGTGGGCTCGGGGAAGGGAAGCTGACCAACAGCCTGCCGGAAAGCCTGGTGGGCCAGGAACCGTGTGCACCTCAACTGCGTACCGCACTGGGCGCTTCCCACACCCCTGCGCTCGCAGTGGTGACCTGCCAGGGACACACCCTCCTAGAGTGCTCCTGGCAAACCCACCCACCCAAAGGAGAATTGGTTGTCATTTACAGCAGTGATCAAGTCCTCCTCGGCCTCATTATGGGCGACTCTGACTCTGCCCAGACGCCATCATTTCAATGTCTGAAGATCTGCTTTAGTGTGGTGTGAAGCTAGAACCACACTGACTACTCAGTAAGGAGCATCATCTCTGAATTTAATCCAGTGAAACAGCGGCTGTTGGAACGTCACAGACTCCAACACTTGAACAAATACCAACCTTAATAATTCTTTGATGATATCCAGTGCAACGATGTGTTCACTTCTCCACTTTAAAAATTTAATAAACAGGGGCGCCTGAGTGGCTTAGTCGGTTGAGCATCCGACTTGATTTCGGCTCAGGTCATGATCTCAGGGTCCTGCGTCTGGCTCGCCGCTCAGCGGGGAGTCTGCTTCTCCCTCTCTCTCTGCGCCCCCCACTCACTCCCTCTCTCTTTCTCTCAAATAAAGTCTTTCTTTCTTTTTTAATATTTTATGTATTTTTTTTTAAGATTTTATGTATTTATTTGAGAGAAGAGAGAGAGAGCCTGAGCGGGGAAGAGAGGGAGAAGCAGACTCCCCGAGGGGCAGTGAGCCCGATGCGGGGCTCAAACCCAGGACCCTGAGATCATGACCTGAGCTGAAGGCAGATGCTTAACCAACTGAGCCACCCGGGTGCCCCCAAATAAAATCTTTTTATATTTAATAATTATATATAATGAACAGCAAACAAATACTTTTAAAAGTAAAAATGAATTTTATTGTATAATAATGATTTTTTTCCACGGGTCTAGCACCAACCACAGAGATTATTGTAACCATGTGACTGCTCTCAACCAGCTCAGGTGACCTTGACGTAGGTTTGTCCAAGACCTTGATCTGATCCTGTGCTCCTCCCCCTGCACACTCCCACCCTCATCCTGTCCATCCTCCCCCTGCACACTCCCACCCTCATCCTGCCCATCCTCCCCCTGCACACCCACACCCTCCTTCCTGCCCATCCTCCCCCTGCACACCCACACCCTCCTCCCTGCCCATCCTCCCCCTGCACACTCACATCCTCCTCCCTGCCCATCCTCCCCCTGCACACTCACATCCTCCTTCCTGCCCATCTTCCCCCTGCATACCCACACCCTCCTTCTCACCCATACTCCCCCTGCACACCCACACCCTCCTTCCTGACCTCCTCCCCATTCACATCTACACCCTCCTTCCTGCCCTCCTCCCCCTGCACACTCACACCCTCATCCTGCCCATCCTCCCCTGCACACTCCCACCCTCATCCTGCCCATCCTCCCCCTGCACACCCACACCCTCCTTCTCACCCATCCTCCCCCTGCACACCCACACCCTCCTTCCTGACCTCCTCCCCATTCACATCTACACCCTCCTTCCTGCCCTCCTCCCCCTGCACACTCACACCCTCCATCTTGCCCATTCTGGCCATCCCTCCTTTGCATGGGCCCCAGGGCCTTGACCTTTCTCCCATTTCAGCTGTCTGGGTTGGAGCCCTCACAGCCTCTGACTTCCCATCTTAGGGGGCTTCCAGTCTGGGAGCCAACTTTGTCTCTTACCTCAGATGAAGGCTTCAGACTCCCCCAGCACCAGCTGTGGGCAAGTGGTGGCAGTGAGAACACCTCTCTCTCACGGGATTCCTGTATGGCAGTGCAACACCTCTCTCTGCCCATGATCCTGGACATGAGGCACTGGGGGGGGTGGGGGCTCTACTCATCCCTTGTGGCTCCAGTGTCTGGGCCACCGTGGCCCATGCTGGGAGCTCATCATGCACGTGTGATCGTAAAGGAAAGACCAAGAGAGTCAGCGTGAAGAAACACTCCACACTGGACATGTGGCCGGAACAGGGTAAGTGAATAAAGGCGGGACGGTGACGGGAGAGGAGGAATTTGAAAAGGCAAGGAGAGGGTGTGCAGAGAGCCGCTGGTCTGAGCGCCAGGTGCGCTGAGCGGCAGGCCCTAGACCCACAGCCGCGGAGGGGCACCGAGTGCCACGTAGCCTCCCTCTCCTCGTCTGCAAATGCAGAGATCTCCATCTGTATCACACCTCCCGGAGATGGAAGTGCAGTACAGAGCCCGGTAAACAGTAAGTGTTTAATAAACACTAAAGGAAAAGGATCTACAGTAACTGGCTACTGAAGTCTCTTCTACGTCGGGCAGTCCCCTGTTGTGTGGTGAGTTGAGTTTTGGGCTTTTCAATACTGAGCTACTGGATCAACCTCCCAGTCCAGCTTCATGCACATGAGAAAGCACCAGACTTTCTCCCACATCCTAGTTGGAAGGCAAGCTCCTCCCATGAAGGGCCAGACAGTAAATATTTTTGGCTTTGTAGGCCATGTGGTCCCTGTCGCAATGACTCAAATCTGCCATTTCAGCATGAAAACAGCCATGACACTACGTGAGTGTGGTTGTGTGGCAATAAAACTTTATTGACAAAACCGGGCAGTGGGCCACATTTAGCCCATTAGCTGTGTGGTTGGCTGTGGTCCTGGACTATGAATTAGTTTTGGTTTATTTTTAAGTAGACCCAGAGCAAACCCTTCACGTATTTGCTCTTTCACTGAGTTCAACAAGCATTTTCTCAGTGCTTACTATGTGCCAGGCCCTTTTGAACGTATGGGGCAGAGTGGTAGGCGACGCGGACTCAACGGCCATTTGAGATGGCAGTGACTCAGGGATAACTTTCTAGGGTCTCATTCTATTTGTTGTCCATTCCCCTCATCCCCTAACAGATGCTGTTGGCAGAGGTCGGCAGCAGCTCTGGTCTTAGCCATTTCATAGATCAGGGTTCCCTGCAATGTGAGAACATGGGTTCTGTGGCTTTAACCAAAAAAAAGTTTGGAAATCACTGCTGTACTAGGTGTCACCGTTTTACGGATGGCTGGGTGTCTGGCACGGAATCCAGTCTTGATGACATCAGATTACAGCTACTGCTTCCCCTGGATGGATCCACCAGGCCTATTGCCATGTCACAGATTAACACTAATCTGAAGGGACTCGGGGCTCCCGAAGTCACCCCAGTACTACCCTTGAAACCACAGTCTTCACGGTGTTTGCAAACTGGTTCTGGAACGACAATCCTCCCCCCGCTGATGGCCGAAGGCCACGACAAGCACATTGCTACGTCCTCCACATAACTCTGCGGACTCCTGGATCTGCTCCATCGGGAGCACACTCAGACGTCCCAGCTGCTTGACACGGTGACTGCGTAATGGGGCCACATGCTGGGATGCTCTCTCTCCCCTACAAACACACTTCATCCCCCACGGTGACACGGACGGCCCCTGCCCTCTCCCGCCGAGGGCGTCCCGAGGTCCCTGTGAACGTGTCATGTGCGAAGCAGCGACTGCTCCGGGGCAGCTTCATTTAGAGCCAGGCCTGTCCTCACAGACGACGTCATCGAAACTGGTGCATCTCCCTCCCCCTCTGCCCTCTGGAGTCGGGGGAGAAAGCCAATCCTCTTGTGAAGAGCCTTTCTCTGCGCTGAAACCCACCTTGGCACCACCACCACCGGTGAGGTCCAGACAAACAGCCGTCTCAAGGACGGGCTCTCACTGTTCAGGAAGAACGGGATGGCAGGCTGAGTGTGTGCAGCTGCGTGGCCTGGAGTCTGGATGCCTGGGCAAGCCCAGCCGGCCCCACTGCACTCTCGCTGGTGCCTTCCCCAGGTTACGGTCATGGAGTCTTACTGGGTTTGAAAGGACCCTGAATCTTCTCTCCGTGAGCCTCACAAACCCGCCGCCTTCCCGTGTGGCGCGCAGCCCTGAGCTGGCTCTGGATGGATCGTGCTCCTCCAGCCATTCTGGGAATGGAAGGCCGCAGACAGATGTGATCTGACCAGGTATTTCCTGTGGTATGTGCAGCTCCTCTTCTTAGAGTGGGGCCCTATGATATGTTAGCTTTCTTTTTAATGGGCAGATCCTAGGGGCGCCTGGGTGGCTCAGTCGTTAGGTGTCTGCCTTCAGCTCAGGTCATGATCCCAGGGTCCTGGGATCGAGCCCCGCATCGGGCTCTCTGCTCGTCTGCTTCTGCCCTTCCCTTCCCTCCCCTCCCCAGCTCATGCTCTCTCTCTCAAATAAATAAATAAAATCTTAAAAAAAAAAAAAAAAAAGGGCAAATCCTATTGCTGACTTTTACCACAGAGCCAGCTAAAACTACCTTTTTTGTGTGTGCTTACAATTTCAGAAATGAAAATACTCCCCCCGGCCACCCCCCCACGGGGTGCATCCATGTGTGTGGAAGAGCTCCTCCCTGACGGTGTCTATGAAATTTTAATGTCGCTAAGACACCATTCAAGCAGTACTGCTCACGTGGACGAGCTGCTGCGTTCTGCTCAGCGCCGGCTTCCAGAACAAAGAGAACCTGGGCCCCCACCACAGCCCCAGCGCTGTTGGTGGTGAGCCCGGCCACCCTCAGACAGGCAGCGCGAGATCAGAGGCCATGGCCTCCACAGCGCCCTTCCTCGGACACCCTTCAACTCACCAGCACGCGCGGCAGAGTGCAGACATCCGAACAGGCGAGGGTGGCCGGGCCCCTCTGTGAACAGCTGGAACCTCAGGAAACCGTCATGTTTTTAGGTCAAAACCATCAAATTTCATACAGCTCCCCCAAATACCGGGGGAATCTCATGCAAGACTCCTCACCTCTCTGTTTCACTCTGCAAAACAAATGTCCTGGATGACGTTAACGTAGTTTACAAATGTCGAAATTCCCAAATTCTATCTGGTCTGTTCGAAAGACTACTATTCCTGCGATGCATGCATTCTCTCTCTGCACCCAGATGGTGGGTGATGCGTGAGAGGGACCGACGGCCTGAAGGCCATCCTGCCAGAGATGCCTCCCTTCCCTTCCCACCACAGCCAACGGGTCCCCACAGCGGGGCACTCCGCCCATGCGCTCCCTCATGCGCATCAGTTCCTAAAACACATGCCTGGGCGTCGGCAATGGTCTAGGACTGTCGTCCCCTCAGACTCTCCAATGTGTGTGTGTTTTAACTACTTCCCACAGACGGAGTTCAAATGCACTTTGTATGTCGGCCTAAATACCTTATGGCAGCCGTCCTTGCCAACACCAATTTCCATGAAAAATAAATCAGCGAGAAACAAAAACAAGAAGCTATATATCATCCATTTCTTTCAGGACTAAGGCAGAAAGTCCCAATCACGTAAACATCTGACCATCAACAGTGTGTTTGTAAACCAGCTGTCATCCAGAGCACATTTTCTATAAAAATATGTATGTTGTGGGTTGCAAACAATGAAAGAGTGAACAAAGCCTATAAACCCCAAAATGCAGTGGCAGTTCCTGCAGACCCATCCCAGAACATTCCTCTATATATCCTTCATTGTAAGATCTTGTTCTTCAGGGAACACCTGAGTTTTCACAACAGTCAAAACTCTCAGAATCCAGCCTGATGAACGAGACAGGTAACCACACAGGACAGAGTAATGAGGAGCTAGAACTATTGTATCAAGTCAGGAGAAAGATTTTCTTAGATAGCAATGAAGCTGACTCCTAGAGACATTCCCAAATGGGGTTCCAAAATGTTCTGAGCCCGGCGGTGTCCCGGGACAAGCAGAGGCCAGCGCTCACTGGGCGTATAGGATCTAGTCTCTCTGTTTAAGATGATACAACTGGCCTTGCCTTTCAAGCACCCCGTGGGATTAGTGAGTTCCCAGCGAGATCAGAGGAGGGTGTGGGAGACATGCCTTCTTCCTCAACAAGCACAGAGGCGGGCGTTCTGCCCCGAGGAGCACTGGCCGAGAGGACAGCCACTCGGATGTCGAATGTCAGGGACTCTCCTAGAGCAGGTTGCTAAGTCAGAGGACACACTCACTTCTTCCAGCTGAGCCAACAGTATGTGGCCCACATACTGAGGCATCCATAATTACCCGGCAACTCACGTCGGTCGGTGCCATCCCTCCAGTAAACGTGTCTCAACTGTGTTAGCTTAAAAACAAAGCAACTTTGGGGGAAGTATTTCTGGTCTAATAACATTGCATTGATGATTCAAATCTCTTACTTTCAATTCAAAGACTGACCAAATGTAAGCTCAGAGTGACAAAATGAGGTGGTTGGATAAAAATAAACCTACAAGTGGCAAAGTATGATTAATCACCTTCGAAATCTCTGGATACTCAAATTCACCATTTAAAATATCTTGGGCATTGGATGTGACAGGTGTTTCCATTAGGAACACAAGGGAATAAAAACAAGCACAGAAGCCCCCTCTGAACCCCTTGCTCTGACCCGGAGTGGAGAGACCGGGAGGGGGGCAATACACCAAGAGGACTGCACAGGACCACCTCGGAGGCTCAGAGGGAGGGGACACCACCACACACGATAAAGCAGAACCCGAGAGGACTTTTGAATAGGCCTCCTGAATCTACACGGGCTGCAGCAAAGTCTCCCGAGTAGAAAGGAACTCAAAAAAGTTCCCACCTAGAATATCCTCACAGTGACTGCAGGCGGATTCTAGGTTCAGCCACCAGAAAACGTCTTGGACACAGTGAAGCGAACTTCCCTGAACTCAGTCGCTCTAAGCTTGACCAGGCTGCCGGCGGGCCAACGCATCTGATGACGGCAGCCCAACACTTAAGTCTTGGTGGAAAGCTCTGGATAACAGTCTGTGACACCTCCAGAAGCAAATGGAAAGCTCACTTTAAGGCAGAGGAAACAATTAAAATTACAATTTGGGAAATTTTTCCTTGGTTATTTCTAGAAGGATCAGTGTTCAAGTCCCCCACAGAAAAGGAACTACAGGCACACCTTGTTTTAATACGGTTCACTTTATTGTAGACACTGTGTTTTGTACAGATTGGGGCCCTTGGACACCCCGAGTCCAGCACGTCTGTCGGAACCGTTGGCCCCGTCTCTGCGTCACATTCTGGTGATTCTCGCAACATTTCAAACTCTTTCGTTATTATTTTTGTTACAGCGATCTCTGACCAGTGATTACAAGTCCCTGAGAGCTCACGTGGTGGTCAGTTTTTAGGAGTAAAGTGTTTTCAAGTTAAGGGACGCACTTTTTTTAGACATGATGCTACTGCACACTTAACAGACCGTGCTACAGTGTAGACGTAACCTGTACGCAGGCTGGGAAACCAAACAAGTCATCCAGCCCGCTCCACTGAGATACTTCCCTGCAGTGGTCTAGAAGGGGACCCACAATGTCCCCAGGGTGCATTGTGAAAACGCGCACTGAATGGTAAACTGTGGTCTACAAGGTTTCCAAGAAATCACAAGGCCTCCCTCCCTCAATCAGAGACCTGTAACCTCGTCAGGCTACCTCACTCCTCCTCCCGCTAGTTCTTCTTGGTTTGTCCCTCGATCTTTCCCGGTGCGCCTTCTCACTGCACTGACCCGCTGCAGCAGGCTGGTCCTAAATGAGCTGGGGACCGATGACACACTCTGGATAGGACGGTGACAACGAGACACATCCGTAAGCCGGAGGTCTGTGCCTCGACAAAGTGGTCACTGTCAGGAGAGCTCAGCGGGGGCCCCCGGCCCCTTGAGGATTCATCAAGCCTCTGACTTCCCGCCCCTCAGAACACCTGCCATGGGACAAAGTCACTCTGGGTGGATATCAGTTCAGTGTCTGTCCTCCCCACCCAGCCGTGAGCTTCAGGAGGATCAGGGTCGGCCTCCGGACCGCAGCAGGGGTCTGGCACACAGCGGACAAGTACTCAGTACTGCGGGAGGAGCGGGCGGGGAGCGCTCGGTGCCACGGGGGGAGCGAGAGGACGAGAGCAGGCCTGCCCGGCACTGAGGTCAATAGGCAGGGAGCGCCTGGGTGGCCGTGGACGAGGACGGGAGCTGGCTGGGCCTCGCTGCTCCACCGCTAGAAGCAGGGCTGTAATGGGACCCAGCCCGCCACGTGCGCACTTGGTCCGTGTCAGGCCGCCACCACCACTGCCGCTTTGTGTAAAGACCCCTGGTCTGGGGTCTCCGACAGCCCCGTCCAGGGTGTGCCCATCAGACGTCAGGTGCAACCCACACAAGCTGCCTCTGCGATGAAGTGATCATCTGAGGGTTCAGGGAAAGGAGGGGGATGTCAGTCACGCTGGAGAACCGGGCAAGGGTGGAGTGCCAGGGGAGGGGCTCTGGGAGCCACACGAAGGCACTGGCCTGACGGGAAAACTCTGTGGCCCCCACCCAGCACCCAGAAGGCCAGCCCACAGCTGCCGCTGCTCCCTTAGGCCACCGGTGCGTTCCTGGTGTGCCAGGAGCTTGCAACGACCTGGAAGTCGCCTGCAGCACTGCCCCCGTGACCCTCAACACCCCAAAGCCACCTGCAGCCACACATGCTGAAACGGTGGGAGCCCTGCTGTCTGGGGTGGCCACCTCTGATCGGCAGCACCCCGGTCACACGCGGGGTCCTTGTCACAGGGAAACCGCACATCTGATTTCTTATTTCCATAATGGGAAACGGGGTAATAACCTAGGAATTTCCCCAAAATATAGGAAGGCTATTCAAAAGATGATGAGCAGCCACAAAAAAGTCAGATGTCCACAATGTGACTTCTGAGCGTTTCCCCCCAGGCACAACGAAAACAATGTGAAACATGATTACTATCGCGGCCTCAGAATCCCAGAGAAGCTTCGCCCTCTGCTGGCTAAGTGTGCTTGTTCCATCATGTGATCTGACAACAGCTTTTATTCTATTTCAAAATAGTACGACTTTAGCCAAAACAGAAACACAGCTATAATAAATAAAAACAAATATAAGACCCAAATAAATAGTTTTTACTTATTTTTAAATGGAATATTTTTTAAATCTTATACAATTACATAGGATTAAATGGAGATTAATTACCATAAAACCACATCAATCAAATCTGTGATTCATAACAAAGCAAAAATAAACTATTGGGACCACACCAAAATAAAAAGCTTTTACACAGCAAAGAAAACCATCAACAAAACAAAAAGGCAACCTGCTGAAGGGGAGAAGATAGCTGCAAACAATATATCCGATAAGGGGTTAATACCCCAAATATACAAAGAACTTCTGCAATTCAACACCAAAAAACAAATACTCCAATTAAAAATAGGCTGAGGACCTGAATAGACATTTTTCCAAAGAAGACACACAGATGTCCAACAGACACATGAAAAGATGCTCAACATCACTTATCATCAGGGAAGTGCAAATCAAAAACCACCATGAGCTGTCACCTCACACCTGTCAGAATGGCTAGAATCAAAAAGACAAGAAACAACAGGTGTCGGTGAGGATGCGGAGAAAAGGGAACCTCGTGCACTGTTGGTGGGAATGCAAGCTGGCGCAGCCACTCTGGAAAACAGTGTGGAGGTCCTCAGAAAGTTGAAAAT
>NC_138378.1:121264863-121283542 GCF_054177405.1 Leptonychotes weddellii | reverse complement strand
GGAGGGGGGGAGGGCAAAACGGGTGACGGGGAGTGGGACGTACAGGCCTCCAGTGAGGGGATGAATAAGCCAGGGGGAGGCACAGGGGATACAGCCAATGCTACTCTGTGTCGTGTGGGGACGGGTGGGGACTACGCTCGTGACGATCCCGGCACAACGTAGAGAGTCGTCAGATCATCATGTTGTACACCTGAGACTATTGCAACATTGTGTGTCAACCATACTCAAATTTTTAAAAATCGTTTAAAAAAAGTGTGACTCACAAAAACCCTAAGCTGTCTAAAATGAAGGGTTCTGAAATGCCATTGTTTCCCTGGGCCATAACTCTGTAACCGCGACATAAGGGAGCGTATCCGGTCCCCACGCACAAAGGTAAGGACATAACCCAACTAGGTGAAGGAACCGCAGGGCATGAGGGCGGGTGACACTGCAGGGACAGCAAGGCTGGCCGCGGAGAAGAGCCGGCCATGCTCCTGAGTCGCCTGCCCTGCCAGCCCAAGCTAAGTGATGCTAATGTCTGAGATTCGAATTTCCATTCCCATCCCGTCCCCCATCAACTCAGTAACTGGGGCCCCAGTCTCAGGCCCAGCAGCTCCCAGGGAGGGGAACGGACAGGGGGAAGGAGAAGACACCAGACGGACAGCTAACATGGCCATCTGTCCGCTGCCTTCGGTCACCACCGGCAACACCAACACTGTATTTCCCACTACCAGGCTGAAAACAATCCGTTAGTTCTGACCCATGTCTTTCCTGTATTTCAGGATCCAGAGGGTCTTCTAAGTGTCTGCCACCCACATCCTGCAAACCTCATTCCCTCCCCCAGAGGCACCAAGAATGAAGCACACCCGAACGCACTGCGAGGGCCCCGAAAACCGTCAGTGGGGGCACAGAGCATGGAAGTAAGACAAGACCCACTCCCTAAACCTGGACACGGTGAGTGCCTCCTGGAACAAGATCGAGAAGTTCCCAAGTGCCAGGGAAGTCCACATCTGAGTGAGAAAAGGCAATCAGGAGACACCAAGACCAAGATGAATCAACGCTGGCATTATCTGACAGGGTTTTAAAGCAGCCATTATAAAAACGCCACAATGGGCAACCAATACTCAAAACCAATATAAAAAAACAACAAAAAAGAAAACCTCACCAGTGGAATAGAAGATATAAAAAAGAACCAAATGGAAATCCTGTAACTGAAAAATACAGGAACCAAAATTTAAAAACTCAGGGGATGGGTTCAATAGCAGAATGAATATGACAGAGAAAAGAATCCATGAATTTGAAGACAGAACAACAGCAAATACCCAACTCAAACACCAGAGAGAAAATAGACTAAAACAACAAACAGACTCTCAGAAACCTGCAGGACCACAGCAGATGAGCCTACATTCACACCCAGGAGGTCTCAGGGCAGGTTGGGGAGAGCAGGGCCGGAAAATATTCGAAGAAACACTAGCGGGAAACTTCCCAGATTTGGTGAACCACACAGCATCCAGATTCAAGAAACTGAGAAAATCCCAAACAGGGTACCCCCAAAGAAAGCTATCCTAAGGCACATCATAATTAACTGTGTGGAAATGGAAGACAAGGAAAGAGTGGGCGCATCAGAGACGATGGACCCCTACAGGACCACCAATGTCAATGATGGCCGATCTCCCATCAGGGGCCACAGCGGCCACAGGAAGTGCCACAAGGTTGTCCAAATGCCAGAAGAAATAAACTGTCAACGGTGAATTCTGTGTTCGGTGAAAATACCCTTCAGGAAGGAGGGGGAAATGAAGACATTCTCAGAAGGAAAACCAAGGGAATTTGCCACCAGCAAACCTGGCCTCACAGGATGGCCAGAGAATGTCTCCCATTTCGGAAAGGAAATTAGAACAAAACAGGTAAAAATCAGTGTAACGGACTATCCACCTCCTCGTGATTCTTAAGTCATGAAAAACCATAACCCAGCACTGAGGAGAGCCAGCATGAGGGCACAGGGGAAGACAGCCGTCCACAGGCCTCAAGGACACCAACCCTGCAACAGCCTGGCCTGGGGCTTCTAGCCTCCGGAACTGGGGGGAAATTAATTCCTATCGTTTAAGCAAGAGAAAAAAATATATATATATATATACACACATGTATGTACATATATATAAAAACATATATACACACATATATATACATATGTATATAAACCACCACACCTCATGATCAATGAATATAGAGAAAACACTTCAGATAATTGTATCTTAAAAGTGGAAAGAGCAAAGACCTAATTACTAAAATGTTCTACACATCTTTCAAAGTAGACTTAATAAGTTATATATGTAGATTCTAATATCTAGAGCAAATACTAAGAAAACATGCAAAGTAGTATATTCAAAAACACTGTACATAAATCAAAATGAAATTTCACAAAATGTTCATGTAACCCAGAGAAGGCAAGAAAAGAGAAACAAGAGCAATGATCAATGAGGAGAACAGACAAATAAGACGGTGGACTTCATACCTGACATACCAATAATTTAAGTATAAATCATCTAAGTAGGTCAATTAAAAGACAAAGATGGGCAGAGTGAACAAAACAAAAAATACACACACATTCAACCCAAGTATATACCGCTTACAAAACAACTCAACCTCCAAAGCATGGTCCAGAGCGTCGGGCTGAAAAGAGGCAGAGAAGGGCTCGCGCGTGGCCGCTGCCTGCCCAGGACCAGGGACAGGCCCCTAAAGGACAGACACCTCCTTCTGGGGTGAGGATTTAACTCACTGGCTCACCTCTCCCTGCTCTTCTCATAACAGCTGTGCTACTTATTAACAAGAGGGGAATCGTGATGGAAGCAGGAACGCAGACTGGGAGGGCCAATCAAGACACAGCAACGCGGGTGAAAGCTTCGCTGCGGACACATCTTTGGAAGAGTCTGCTCCCTTGAACTGGACTTAACACGTGTGACTGCAAGTCCTCATGACTGCAGCTTGCACAGAGGTCAGGGAAGCTCCCTGTGATGCTTTAAACTGGAATATTCCATCTTTAGCACAGCCCCTCTGGGGACAGGAGGAGCCAGCCACCACCCCGTATCCACTGCGGGCAGGTGTCAAGCAGCACATCACCACATTCTGCAGGAGAGCAGAGATGAGGAGTGATTTAGATATGAGGAGTGCATGCTTAGTACAGAACTAAGGTCAGGAAACAGTGTTTCAGGGGTCACTGAAGACCGAACATAGCAAATAGGTGTTTGCTGTGTCTTCTTCCCTAGGACCTAAACAACATAAATGGTTTCCAAAGAATAGGATATTTAAGATACTGTAAAAATCTTCCCTTTTGATGTTTTTGTTAGAAAAGAAATATCAGGGGCACCAGGGTGGCTCAGTCAATGAAGCACCTGCCCTTGGCTCAGGTCATGATCCCAGGGTCGTGGGATGGAGCCCCGCACTGGGCTCCCTGCTCAGCAGGGAGCCTGCTTCTCACTCTCCCGCTGCCCCTCCCCCCACTCCTGCTTGCTCTCTCTCTCAAATAAATAAAGTCCTTAAAAAGAAAAAAGAAATATCAGTAACTCCTCAAAGGCTTTTAAAAGTCTTGATAATTTAAAAACAGAGAGCTAATCTGAACTTTACAGTAAGTTTGTATTATAGTACATGTAACATACGAGATCTTTTTTTTTTTTTTAAGATTTTATTTATTTATTTGAGAGAGAGAGAATGAGAGACAGAGAGCATGAGAGGGAGGAGGGTCAGAGGGAGAAGCAGACTCCCTGCTGAGCAGGGAGCCCGATGCGGGACTCGATCCCGGGACTCCAGGACCATGACCTGAGCCGAAGGCAGTCGCTTAACCAACTGAGCCACCCAGGCGCCCAACATACGAGATCTTTAGGGTACGGTTGTACTTGGGTATGACGTCTCTTGTATCTCACACATATTTAAAGATTATTTTTATCTATTAAATTTTGGTACACTACTAAATTTTGTATGGTTCTTTGCCCCCAAAGTATCAAATTTTTTTTCAAATAAACAAATCAGTCTAAGTTTTCCATACATTAGGAGAAATAATCGCTGGGAGGAAAATGGTAGATTTCTCTTAGAAATATGATTCTGATATGTTATTTGTGAGATCCTGAGCAAATGAATTCCTCTGAACCTCTATTTCCTTTTCTGTAAAATGGGGTATACGAAGATGTCTACACTCAGATTACCAGAAATATCACATGGAAATAGACTGACAAGTGTTTTGAAAATTGCGAAGCAGCATGCGGATCTAACCAGGTCACCATCTGTGTGCAGACAGAAGTGTCTCCAGCACTAGAAGAGTTCCGACCTCACATGCCTCAGTAGCTGAGAAACCAGGAACAAAATAGGATTTTATTCTCTTTGGTCTTATGTTTTACGCCAGCAAATTAATCTGATTTTCAAAAAATACATACAGGATTTTCAAAAACTCTAATTATGGGGGCGCCTGGGTGGCTCAGTCAGTTAGGGATCCGACTCTTGATCTAAGCTCAGGTCTTGATCTCAGGGTCATGAGTTCAAGCCCTGTGTTGGGCTCCATGCTGGGCGTAGAACCTACTTTAAAAAAAAAAAAGGCATTAATCATTAATTCCTTATCTCCGAGCAATTCTTCCCTACACACAGTTTGCTAATTCTTTAGATGAATTATCTGGGCTTTGTAACTTGCATAGATTTTTACAGAGAGCTTATACAGGTTTGGAAATCTATATAGATCTTATCCTGATGCCATTCCATCCAAGACTAGCTCCCGTAAACAGTCAAGGTATCTGTTATAAATAAGATACTAAAGCAAGATTCTTCATAGAGTCTTCCTTCAAAATCAAATGGAAAATTCAGAGACCCCAAATTCCTGAATTCATCAACTTCATATGAAAGTGACTTGACAATCCTGATGTAGGTCAGTACCCAAAGGCGTAAGAGTTACTGAATGTGGCAAACTCCATACCTTCAACAATTTGGGTAAATTAGAAAGGATTTGTTTTCACATTTTAAAGAACATTTTAAAAAATTAATTATAAACAATGTTTTTTTCTTTTGGGGAGGGTAAGTACAAACAAATCCCCCAAGGGCAAGGACTTGGTCCTGTCCACACTCAGAACACACAGGAGGCAGCCAAGTATTTCAGAGCCAGAAGCGAACTGACGTTCTCCAAGAACAGTCTGCGTCTCTTTCTCCCATGCATTTAATTCAACAGATGCTGCGACTTGGGGGTGGGGGGGAGCCTCCCACCAACCCGTTTAACCATCTCCACTTAGAAAGAACACAGGCAGGCACGCGAGGGGGTCTGCGGAAACGCAGGGCTGGACAGGGGTCGAAGAACCTAGGCCCCGTCCCCCGACAGTCACAGGAGCCTGGGCCATCAGCGTCTGCTGCAAGGACAGACCAGATCAGGGTCCCTGTGTCTCTGGCCAACAGACAGACGACAGACAGATGGCTGCAACTGCTCACCCGCTGCTCTCAGTGGCTGGCCCACACAGCGCCCCTCCCTCCCTAGACAGCTGGAGACGGGCTCTCTCCAGTCGGCCCCTGGCCACCACGAAAGGAACTGAGGCCCCCTCTCTCTGTGGCAGAGAGATGGCGTCCCAGGTGTGCCCTGACCTCTCACCCCAGTCAGCAAAGGCCAGCTTTGTGCGGATGTCTGTGTGGCTGTGGCGTAAAAAGGAGTTTGCTGGACAAGCAAACCCCTGCTCTGGCCATGTCCTTGCTAAGGAGAAGACACATACTCCCAAAGTGTGCAGTTCAATTTTTGGACCCAATTATAGGACTTCACAGTGATCTTCTTAAAAATGCTCTATGAGGGGTGCCTGGGTGGCTCAGTCGTTAAGCGTCTGCCTTCGGCTCAGGTCATGATCCCAGGCTCGTGGGATCGAGTCCCACATCAGGCTCCCTGCTCCGCGGGAAGCCTGCTTCTCCCTCTCCCACTCCCCCTGCTTGTGTTCCCTCTCTCGCTGTGTCTCTCCCTGTCAAGTAAATAAATAAAATCTTTAAAAAAAAAATCCTCTATGATATTCCAAGTCCAGTTTTCTAAGATCCTTCCAAAAGCTAACTTCTGCCATTCGGTGCTTGTCCATCCTTTTCAGTGCGCATTTCTTTTTTTTTTTTTAAAGATTTTTTATTTATTCATTTGACAGAGAGACCCACAACGAGAGAGGGAACACAAGCCGGGGAGTGGGAGAGGGAGAAGCAGGCCTCCCGTGGAGCAGGGAGCCCGATGCGGGGCTCGATCCCAGGACCCTGGGATCATGACCTGAGCCGAAGGCAGACACTTAACAACTGAGCCACCCAGGCGCCCCTCAGTGCGCATTTCTAACGCACTCCCAACCTTCCAGCTTTGTCCCCAGTGTACAGGGGAAGCCCCGGGAAAGGGCCATGACAACGCAGTGCAGACACCAGGCAAGTACCTGGATAAGACAAAGCACAGCCCTGCTGCACAGCTGCCTCCCGTCCAGAGGCAGACAGCGCCACTCAGGGAATCCAGTTCCACTGTTCACGAGACCTGCCGCGCAGCAGACACTGCTCCCGGCCCCTCTGCAGTCACCTTGCGTGATCTTCACATGCCTGGGAGAAGAATGCCAAGCGCACGTTCTACAGATGAGGCCTGTGGTGGGGTCGGGGGAGCCGGCCCCGTTACACAGAACCAAGTTTCCACAAGCTTGACTCCAAAAGTGCGCCCCACGCACTGCTCAGCCCCCTCGAGATGCCCACAGGCCCTTCCAGACGGGATGACGGAGTGCTGTCTCTGGGGAAAGGCAACCCCCAGCCCCTCTAACTCCTGTCGGGCCCTGGGTCATCACTCTCTTCCTGCTCTGCCGGTTACGGGGTGGTGTTCTCTGCTCTACTGACTGTGGCCCCCCCGAAGGCCAGACCCACACCTCGTTCGTCCGCAGGTCCTCAATGGCCAGAACCATGCCCTCGACAGGAGGCCCTCGAAAGCTGCCGGCAGAAGGAAGAGAGGAACGAGGAGGGTCTGAGCGGGCTAAGGGGAAACGCTGGCTCTGCATCCTCTCTCGGGCTCCCTGACCAAGGGACTGTGCTCACGAGGATGACCTGACAGCTGACCCAGCCAGGGCGCCAAGGGAGGCAGCTCCAGTGGGCTGGATGAGGGACTGAGGCCTGTTTGCTGCTGAGTCTTCCAGAGCGACTCCTTGCAAGGACCTCCGCCTAGTGACTCCCAGGAGAGACTCTCTAATGGTGACCTGTCGAGTGCCCAGGACAGATGGTGGAAAAGGTCTGAGGAGCAGTGGGATCTCCTGTTCACCTCTATTCTCACGACCTCATGCCTTACCTGCCACGCCCCTGGTCTCGCCAGAGCCAGGGAGGCATCATAAAGGTGCAGAGTCTTGCGGGTTTTGTTTCTGCCTACATACTCAGACCCAACAATATGTGCTCTACCTAAAGTCCAGGTGGAGTGAGGGACGGATCATTCTGGAATGAAGGATGACTCAGAAACCTGCATCTTCATTTTCAGGTTTTCAAAACAACTTTCTTGTTCTTACATGCGATTCTATCTTTCCCACAACCCTACCACACAAGACTACACTGCTTCCTTTTGGATTCAGCCCAAAACCTTTAACTCTGACTTACCAAACCTCTGGGGGTAACAGTGGCTGCCCCTGGCAGGGAAACTGGGGGCTAGGTGGCTAGCGGTAGAGGGGAGGTCTCAGTTTTGCTACACAGCCTCCTCTGCTGTTAAAACTGTTAAGCAGGTACACGATCACCTTTACAAAAATCTTTTTTTGTGCAAACCAAAAATAAGATAAAATCTAGACATCGGGCCTCTCAAGGGCCCTTCCAGGGTGAGAGCCAGGGCAGCCCCCGCACGGCTGGAGCTGAGCCAAAGCAGCGTCTCCAGCCTGGAGGGGCCCACGCCCACGAGGTCAGCAATGTCTACCGAGGTCTGACGCCTTGGGCAGGGCTGTCCCAGGAGCACAGGAGACAGGCACTCTGACCTCCGACTCCAAGTCAGAGCGACAGGCGGTGAGAGGTGCAGAGGAAATGGTGCCCGTGGGAAGCAGCAGCCCAGCCTCAAGACGCGGCTCTCGGAGGGCCGCCCGACTGAGCCGGTAGAAGGGCCTAGGAGACCCGCCGTTCCCTGTGCTCTGCGTACAGCGGCGCTGGTGGGAAGAACCTCCACTGGTGATTTCGGCCAAATCTCTGGTGTCCCGGGCTCCAGACAGTTCTCGATAGTTAGAGCTGCTTCACCTGACCCGCTCTGCCTCCCTGACAGCCACATCCTCTTGACTGCCCAGCGTCACTCCCGAGGGGATGGCACCTAAGCCTTCTGTCTGGGGCATGCCCTCCAACCAAGGCTGCCAGACTGAAAAGTAAAAACAGTTTGCATGGGACATAAGTATGCTAAAAATTATTCCTATGTGTCTGAAATTCAAGTTTCCTGGGGTGCCCCATGTTTTCTCAGTCAGCCCTACTTCTGCTGAACACTCCCATCTCGCACCAGAAATCTGTAAGAGGCAAACATGACCTATCCGCCCAGTGGGCCCCGCGACCCCGTGAGGCCGGGGGAGCCTCTCACTCAGAGTGCCCAGTGCCAGAGCCGCTGTGCCCACAGTGGTCGTCCAGCGTCCGTGGGGGGTGGGGGCTGCTACAGGCCCCTGTGGGATGAGACCCCCGTGATGGGCAGACGTTTGCAGGAAGAAGGTTTAAGGTAGAGAAATGAGCACGAAAAGCAGCAGGACAATGGCAGAAGTGGGTGGGAACCGGGGTGTGGATGGAGCCCTAGGATGGGGAGCCCACACTGGGAGGCAGGCACAGAAAGACACCGTGGGGAGAGCGCACAGAAGATGAAGCACGCGGGGCAGGCATTTCCCACGGGAGTCACGTCATCCCAGCCCTGTACTCCCAGTTTCACGGAGGCAGGCTGAGCCTTGGGGAGGGTCTGTCCGTGCTCAAGGCCACAGAGCCAGTCACCGCCAGGGCTGGCACAGGGAAACCCTGCAGGTTGCCAAAAAACACTGCTGAGAGCCCAGATCTGTGCCTGAGGGGAAACAGTTGTAGGAGTGGAATCCTAATCCTTGAGATGAGAAAGGAAGGCCCGGCTGGGCCTGGGGAGAAGGGAAAGAAGGGAAGTGGGCTCTGCCGGGAGTGGGGAAGGAGGAAGGAGGGGGTGAGGCCAGGAGCCACTGGGTGTGTGCCACAGCCCCCCCCCCCCGCCCCACCGGCTGCCTCCCATTCCCACCCCCACGCAGTCCCAGCGACAGCTCAGGCTATACCCAAACCGAGCCGCTGGAGCCCAGGAAGGCTCCCCTGGCCAGAGAGGGCTCTGCTCAGCCTCACTGCAGAGCGGAGCCAGGCAGGGACCCTGGGAGCAGCAGGATTCCGGAGTGCAGGGCCAACACACCAGCCATATTTCACGCGGCCCTGCTGCTCTGTCAGCTCTTCATTGTTCTAATTTCCCGAGGACTCCGTGCTGGCATGATCTACGGTCTTCCTGACATTTCACCTTCCTCGGATGAACACCACATCCCAGCCCTGACATGGGATGCTCTCCCCCTGACGTGGGGGTGCGAGACTGACTCCGCTGCCGGGGACACCAGCAGCCGCTCACCCGCCCTTCCACGGGGTCAAAGAGGAGCCCAGCAGGTCACCACTTATATAGAAGACTTCTAAAATATCGTAAGTTACCAACCGTGTGCCACATCTTTTTGCCTTTATTCTCCATCTTGGGTTTACATGTCTAATTTTTTTATTTTTAAAGACCATCTTTTGGTCTTTCTGTCTTCCTGAAATTTTACCAGCATACTGAGAAGGTTTTTCTCATTTTCGTAGTACTTGCACTTTTTTTTTAGACTATTTTCACATAATTTTATGTCTGGTGAGCCACAGGACCACAGAATGACAAGAATGACACAGCAGAGGGGGAAGCAGCAGCAGGGTTATCTCCCTGGGCCCTGGGCATCCCCTCCCATTCCTAGGCGATCTTTGGAAAACACAGGTCTGATCTCAAAACCCCCTGGCCCTGGGCATGGATGCCTCACTCCGACCTGCCCTTTGAGAGGCTGTTTGCCAGGCCCTGCTCCAACAAAGGGAGACTAACACCAACCCGGGCCTGCGATGCCCCCTGCCTGGGAAGTCCTGCTCTCTAGAGGCCCAGAGCACAAGTGCGGTCACCGCCCCCAGCCCGGCTCTTTAGCTGCTGCTTGCAGGCCTGGGCTGCACTGGCTACGTGCCCCCCACCACCCTGCACCTGCCCCAGGACCTCCAACAAAGCAGGCTACGCAGAACAGAGCAGCTAGACCCCCTCCGTGCCATGTCCGTGGCCACACCCCGCCAAACTGTCCCCAGGCCAAGTCTCCCCTGCCACACCCCTCCTGACCATGCGTCCCTAGTCACAGCCCAGTCTCAACAGTGAGTGACTCAAAAGGCCTCAGCGAAATAGATGGCAGGCCTCCAAGGTCTCGCCTGTAGTCAAAAACACAAAAGCAAAATGTGTGCCACCTCACAGGTGAACGGCGTCATGAAACACCAGGAACGTATTAAGTGATGACAGGCAGGTTACCTAACATTCGGTCTGAGAACCTAATCAAGATGGAACCCCCTCCCCAAACCTCTTGCGTAAGTAAATGAATCAATCAATCAAAAAATCCACGGCTGTTATGGGCTAAGTTGTGTCCAACAAAATTCACATGGCAAAGCCCTGACCCCCAGAACCTCAGAAGGTGACTGTATTTGGAGACACAGCCGTTAAGTTAAATGAGGCCGTCTGGGTGGGCTTTAATCCAATAGCTGATGTCCTCACAGCAGGAGATGAAGACACAGAGGGAGGACCACATGAGGACACCGGGAGGAGGTGGCCAACTGCAAGCCACGGAGACAGGCCTCAGAGAAGCCAAGCCTGCTCACCCCCCGTCTCAGATGTCCAGCCTCCAGAGCTGGGAGAGAGTACGTTTCTGTCGTCTGAGCCCCCCAGTCTGTGGCACCTGGCACGGTGACCCACGGAGACTAAGACAACAGCGAGACGCCTCTGTGCAAAGTGCACAGCACCTCAGACAAGCAGCACCTCGTGGCCGGGCCCCGGCCTCACCAGGCCGCTGCTGAGGGCTCCCTCAGTGCAGCCCCAAACCCACTGCTGCCACGGGGCGGGGGGAGCAGAGCACACAGCACTAGCCTGGGGAAGAACAGGGCAAACAGCATATCTGGGGTGGCGGGAGGGATTTGGCACCGGGGTTTTTACAGTGTTACTGGAAAAATGAATTCAAATTGAGCTTTGTCTAAGCACCCCCTCGTGGCTTGAAACCTGGAGGAAGGACATAAAGGAAGTGCACTGATAAATGACAGAACATTAAGTTGTGAGGAGGTGTCCAGTGGGGTGCTCTGGGGATCAAGCCTTATTTAACATCTTCATTAGTGATCTGGAAGGAGCAGTAAACAGCACATTAATTAAATTTCCAGATGATATTAAATTTGGAGGTGCTACAGAAAGTCAATGAGGACAGAAATACGATACAGATGGGATCCAAAGAGGTTAGTTAGGAGTGGAGACAATACAGGATAAAATCTGAAAAAAAAGCAGCAGCAGCAGCTAATTAAAAACATGCCCTGTATTCCGGAATTCTAACTTCTGTAAGACGACTGTGTAAGAACAATGCAGGCATCCCTTGTCATCTGAGCTCTCCCCACTCAAACCCTCGCTGTCCAAAACCAGGAGTTGAAGGGACTCGGCCATGTTCAGAGGACCCCTGGGAATCAGAATTCTCCTGATCTGCTGTTCAAAACTCAGAAGCCAGAACAGATTCTGGTAACACAGCACGCGTCAATCCCCAAACGTGCATCCAAACCCAGGCTGTAGAGATAAACACCTCTGAGGACATCTGCGGCTCCCACGTCCCCACTTGGAAGGACAGGAAGTCTGGTGCAGTGTGCTTACAACACAATTGTGGGACCCTGTGCCTATAGGAGCAATGTCAAGGAAAGGCAGGTACTGGGACTAACCCAAGCTACAAAATATTTGGGTCTATAAAGCATATCTCTAAAGAGATAAAGGGGGCCTGTGCTTAAGATCTTTGATCTCGTTGGCCTCTCAACTCCAACATTTGACCATCATTACAAACATCACCCAAAAGTGGTGACTATTATAACTCTATCTTTCATGACAAAAACCAGTAAGAAGAAAACATTTTTATAACCGGGTATATTTACAAAATTCTTCCCCCAGAAAGAACAACCTTAAAGCCTAATAACCTGTAGGTCAGGTGCTCTGGAACCAAGGTGCACAGATTCCAATCCCAACCCCACTACTATCTAGCGCTGCTAAGCCTGGCAAATCACTGTAACAAATTCCTCACTGGGAATATGCAAATAATAACAGAAGATTCAGCTAGATAATCTGCTGCCCTCCCATGTTCACTGCAGCATTCCTTCCAACAGCCAAGACACGGAAACAACCTAAGTGTCCACCGTTGGATGAATGGATAAAGAAATTATATTTAAAGAAAGAAATATACATACATACACACATAATATACAATGAAATAGGATTCCACCATAAAAAGCAGGAAATCTTGCCATCTGCCACAACAGGGATGGACCTGCAGGGCATCATAGTAAGTGAAATGAGTCAGATGGAGAAAAACAAATACTGTATGATCTCACTCATATGTGGAAACTTAAGAAAAAAAAAGAGCTCATAGACACAACAGATTGGTGGCTGCTAGAGGCAGGAAGGGGCACGGAACTGGGCGGACGTGGTCAAAGGGTACATGCTTCCAGTTACAAGGTAAGTAAGTCCTGGGGACGGAACACACAGCAAGGTGACTTCAGTCAACAACACCCTAGTGTACATTTGCAAGCTGCTAAGAAAGTAGATTTTGAAAGTTCTCATCACAAGAAAAAAACAAAAACAAAACAAAGCACGTGTGTAACTACGTGCGGTAACAGGTGTTAACCAGACTTATGGCGGTGATCATTTCACAATATATACACCCAAATACTGAATCATTCTCTTGTGAGCTTTAATACAATGTTACATGTTAATTCTATCTCAAAAAAACTGGGAACAATTTTTAAAATAAACATAAAACTAGATAATCCATGTAATGCACTTAGCCAGGGGCCTGGTACCTAAGCACTAAATGATAAATATCATCTCCGTCATTGTCACCCTCACGTCCCCTCCTGTGTACACAGGGATGGTGACGAAGGCCAAATAACCAGTGGCCCACGCACTCACCCCCACCCGCAAAGGAGGCGCGCCTAACACAAGTCTCTGAGCACGTCTCCCGCACCCCATCAGTCTCCTCACGCTCTCGACACTCCACACGCACAGCACACACACTCCATGCTCCGCACGCACTCCACATGCACAGCACACACACTCCTCACATTCTCCATCAGTCTCCACACACTGCACACAGAGCACACACACTCCACATGCCCCAACACACATTCAGCACATACACAAACCACGCACCCTCAACATACATTCACACACAACTCCTCACCCAGCACACTCCACCTGCACAGTACACACAGGGAATGCACACCCACACACACAGCACACACACTCAACGGCAGGCCCATCTGGGCTTCCGCCTCCAGAATGAAATCAGCCTTAGCTAACACGCTGGTTAGCACACGGCTATTCCAGCAGAGAAAGGTCCATCGAGTCTATTCTCGTTAGTCACAGCAAAATAGGAGCCTGCCAAACGTTTAAGGGTTAAAACAGAACACAGAACATTTTCATTTCAAGACACACTTTACTTGGGATGGCGTGAAAATGAAAGGCAGGCACTGGCACCATCAGGGTGCGTTCTCGTAAAATACCTGAGTGGAAGAGGGGGCTCACTGTCAGAACAACAAAGCCACCCCGCGCGCCCCCCGGCCCTGACCGGCTCCCTGGAGGAGCTCCACAGGGACGGCTCTCTTGGGACAACTCTCCCGCTTCTTTCTTTTCTGTTTCTCGGCACCGGGATCATGAAAAGACCTAATTCTCACCTGTCCTAACTGAGCACCTATACCCCGAGAAAAAGGAAGTGTTCCATCTCTCCCTATCTGTGCAGAGGATACAAAGTCAGTTTTCACCAGAGACAGACAACCAGTGTGCTTCAGAAATGACAGGATTTGTGGAACACAGCGCCTCCCTGGCTCCGCTCTTCAGCTGGCACACGGCCTGCCGATGATCCCGGTGGCTGTGATTCTTCCCCTGCCTCTCATGTGCCCCGTCCTCGGAGGAGTCTCAGCCATTTATCTCAGAATTATGGTCTCACGCAGAGAGGCCTTAAAAGAATTCTCTTTTCCAAGGAAACCGTACTTCCTCCCTTAGCTTTTTTTCATAAAAAAACCACTTAAACTCAAAAATGCAATTTTCTAATTTGATGCAGAGATAAATGGGAAATTGCAGCTTTAAACAGAAACCACGGTATTCTGGTCCACTGTTACCAGAAAGCCCCAGGCTGGAAGCTCTGGGGAGCCCTAAGAATCGTCCAGTGCAGCCCCTCATTCCACGCAACATGAAAGGTGACAGACCTTGAGCCAGGCAGGCTCAGAACATCACCTGCCAGGTTCCCGCCAAAGGTGATGGGCCCCCAGGAACACAAGGAACAGAAGCCACTCTTAATTTACTTCCCGGGGTGAGAATCTCAACCAAGCCCCACTGAGTCACTTGGGTCATATTCCGTAGAGTCCTCATACGAGCCCAAAGGATACTGGCTCCTCTTAAAAAGTAAGTGTTCTCACGGGCAGTTATCAGAGTATCCATATCCCGAGGAGCAGAAGTCCAAAGACCCGACCGCAGAGCAGTCCACGCAGGGCGAGGCCCGGGCTGGGGTTCCTCGCCCCCCCACACACACTGCTCTCCATGCTGCCTTGGGCTCCTGGCTGGCACAGAGGTCAGGCTGGGCACATGTGGGAAGGATCTGGACTCAGTTTTGAAGCTGCGCTAACTGAACAGGCTTCTGTCAACACTGTCTCTGCATCTGCCCTGTGGGACATGGTTCTCCTGCCTGGTACCCGGTCTCTCATCTCTCTGTCCTCAACTTTCAGTGCTATGTCTGAAGCACCAGAGAAAGTCAATCAATCAATCAATCACAATAATTTTAAAATGTGGAAGGCGAACAAATGTCTAAAGCTGGAAACTCATACTGAATTGATCTGTGACCTTGGGATGAACTAGGAGGATCTAAACAGCCCTATTGTGCACTGAACTCCAACTTTTTAAAAGACAGGCTGTCTGGAACAGTGAGGGGTACCACCTGGAACCAGAATCCAGGGCCCAAAAGAAGTAACACCCAGGAAGCGATCCACATCCCAGCTACTATTACTGTAGCGGCTGCTGACGACAAAGGGACAGCTTGGCCATGATGATTTTCACTAGTTTAAACACAAGTTCTCCGTGTTGCCACACCAAATCTGTAAATCAGAAGTGGCAAACATCATTAACACGTAGGAACAATAAATCCCGCATAACCTCTGGCTCTTTCTGGGAATTCAGAAACTGGCAGATAAGCTAAATTACACCACGGTTCCTTTCTACGTTTAAATAAAAAAAACCCTGGCCACTGAAGACCACAAATAATCTTTCGGAAGGACACAATCCATTCACACTGCACGATCCCATACGGACATGCCGGGAAGCCCGGAACGGAAAGTGCTCAGGCTAAGAAATGCTGCAGGTCAGCCCTGTGGGGCATGGGGTCAGGTCTCTGAGCACTCTCTGGTGGGGCACCCAGAGGTGATGCAGGAAGCACGTCAGACTCAAGGGTGGGAAAGGACCCCAAAGGCCCCAGCTTCTCAGGAAGCCCATGGCAGAGCCAACGTCTGCGGGGCACCTGGGCTCTTTCCGGTTTCACCTCAAGCACCATGCCCAGCATTGTCCTCGGGCTGCATTCTCTCCTTCGAGCCTCAGCGCACTGGTCCTCTGATCATGACAGTGAGCAAGGCTCACGGCACTCAGGCCTTCGTGAAATGGAATGCATCTCTGACCAAAAGCACTTTCTCTCCATGATGAGTATGCTTAAGTCCGTCCCTCCAGGCAGGACAGCTGTGGTGTGAGGGCCTGGGATCTACAGTGGCAAGTCCGCAGGCGTTCAGAGTACAGACTCTGGGTGGCGGCATCCACCCCTCGTCTACCACAGTCAATCAGGGGACCTGTTTAAGCCTGTTTTCTCATCTGGGACATGGAGATAGGGACAGAATGTGCCTCTTGCTGGGGGTTAGAAACCATCCGGTAAAGAGCTCAGAGCAGTGCTCAGCACAGAGAAAGTTCCAAGTATTAAAACACAAGAAGTGTTAGCCTGAACACTCTCCCCAGATCTGGGGTCAAGGCATAAACATGTAAGAAAATTAGATTAACAGCATCAGGGCTAAAACAACGACGACAGAACAATGCGAAGAAATGACATAATGTAAACATAATCACAAATACACTTCTCAAGGCAGTTCGTGCATATGGTCTTCCTGTGAATTCCAGCAGCTCTGTGTAGTTGAGGTAGGCATAACTCTTCGCATTTTATAGATGAGAAAATGGAGCCAGACACATTAAGCAGCTTGCTGGTGACACATGGTGACATGGGGACCGGACACAGATAAGCATCTTGAATCACTGCTCTCAGGGCCATTTCCAGCTTCATCACCTCTGTAATGTGCAGCCCACCCAAAACAGAAACATCATTTCAAAGTGTTTACACTGAGTCTTTGAGTATTTCAAATATTCTCCAGGCTGGAATTCCAGGCCACAAACATATTGATCCAACATCTTCACCCAGCTGTCTGAAACCTCTCAAGAATTCCTGCCTTGGATTATAACCAAAGCTCGGAGCAGGCAGGCAGCAACTCTCGCTAACGCATTAAGTCCTGCTTGCCCACGGTGACCCTCATACCCCACGCAGTCTGTCCATGCACTCATTCATGCTGCAGACAGTGTGAGTGCAGACTTTCCCTGTCATTCTACAGGAACTACTGCTCTCCAAAGCACCGTGTGACCTCTCCCTGCTCTCATTTACGAGGGCCTCTTACGTCCCCTAGGCCTGGAAAGAACCTCCATCAGACTCTTGTGAGGAAGGCCAGGAGATGGCTCAGGTTCACTGCAGTCAGGCCCTTGGACCCCAGACTCAGGCCAGACTCCAGCAGGGGCCCATGTGGCTGCCAGCCACCACGTCCTGTGTCCTCCCGAGGCCAGCATGGGTGTGAGGGCCCCTGACTCTCAGCAGACCAATCCTGAGGCTCCTCGGTTTAGAAGCCGCATGACTCACAGGTGCCAACTACCACATCGACTGGGTCCCACAAGGGACAGGACCAGCTGCAAAAACCACCACCTGCAGGGAGGCCCAAAGAAGGGCCCTTCAGGGGGTTACAGAGCCAGACTCCTCCACCAGACGCAGTGGCCAGGCACAGTCGTTATTTTTTACCAGAAGCAATATTAGCAACATTGACTAGTAACACATTTGAATACTGACCTGATCTAGGTCCCACATAAACAGAGCTGGAAACACAACCAAAAATCAAACTCTCCTGCAGACCGGCGTGCTCCCTGCTGCATCCAAGGGCCTCGAGGGCCTTGAGTTCTCTCTGGCAGCCTGGGGGTCAGGGGTCAGGGAACTGAGCTCCATGCTTCCCAGGGTAGGAACACCCATCCACCAGGGGCACCTTAGTGAGACACCACCGATGAACCCAAGCAATCGGTGTATGCTGCCCCGTGTGCTTTGCAAGCAAGCTCTTCATGGCTGCGACGGTATTTAGAAAACTATCTGAGAAATGCAAGAAAGCTTTTAAAAACGGCATCAGGCTAGGACGCAGCCAACCAGGACCCAGGAGGGGAGGGTGGTGGGAAGGACCAGAGTGAGGAGGAGGGCACAGAGGAGGACACTGGTGCCCCCTGCTGCCCAAGAAGGGGCCAAAAGGGAGCAGTCAGCGACCCCCCCCCACACACACACCCCCCACAGACACCCACACATGCAGACGCACACGCAGGTGCACACGACAGACATGACAGACACGCACACGCAGACACACAAAAACAGACACACACTCAGTGGGAAAAAAAGGAAATCAAAGTGGCAAAGTCACAATGTTTTAAAACAGCCTACCTACTGAGTGTATCTGAAGCACATACTTTTTCTCAGAACACCTGCGTGACCACAGGGGCCTGAATACAGGCATCAGGAGGCACACGAGGGCCGAGGCCCCGCCAGAAGCACCTGGTGGAGGGGCGCCAGGTGTGGAGGGAGGGGGGGCCGCACACCGGCAGCCGAGCAAGCAGGAAGCGCTGTGAGGAAAGACGCCCGACATCCCCGCGTGACGGCCACGTTGCCAGCCAGCGGCATAGCCTCCCGGGGCAGCGTCAGGGCAAGGGCTAAGGCTCTCCTCGTGGGGAGGACCCCTCGCTGGTCACCACCGCATTCCACACCCAGCCAGCCATGTGCTCAGCTGCTCTGCAGACGCCCGGCCATGCCGGGCCCCGGAGCACAGCTGAAACAGCCTCCGCCCTCCCACGTGCCCTCACTTGGCTTCTGTGGAGATGCATTTGTCTTGTAAAATTATCAGAAAGAAAAGCTAGAGCCTGGTTTGTTTGATTTTTTTTAATCTTCATCCATGCAGAAAAAGTTCCAGGAGAGTCCACTGTCCGCACAACTCTGCCCCCACCACCCAGACTCGGAGGCTCTCATAATCATCTCAGGTGACGGTGAAAATGACATCCCTAGCAGCCACAGATCCCTATCCATAGACTGGGACGATCTGCATC
>NC_138378.1:121221737-121264363 GCF_054177405.1 Leptonychotes weddellii | reverse complement strand
ACGTTCTGCATGGAGCACTGGGTGTTATGCACAAACAATGAATCATGGAACACTACATCTAAAACTAATGATGTAATGTATGGGGATTAACATAAGAATAAAAAAAAAGAAAGAAAGAACTGGATTTCTTAAAACCTGTCCCAGAGAATAAATGAACAACACAAAAATTACGGAACATTATATAGTTCTAAAAATCATGAAAAACACGGGGCATCTGGGTGGCTCAGTCAGTTAAATGTCTGACTCTCGGTTTCAGCTCAGGTCATGATCTCGGCGTCATGGGATCCAGCCCCGCATCTGGCGCCACACTCACTGGGGAGTCTGCTTCTCCTTCTCCCTCTGCCCCTCTCCCCACACCCTCGTGTGCGCACACACACCTGCACACATGCTCTCTCTCTCTCAAAATCTTTTTAAAAATCATGATAAAGAGCAATTATAAATACCAAAAATGTTATGAAAGCACTAAATTTTACAAGCAGAACACAGACTACAAGGCAATATACAAAATCGGGAATAATTTTGTGTTGTTAGGGTAAAGAGGAAATTTTTTTCTTCTTTTCTTTATTATTTGACATATTTCCTGCTTATTTGGAAATTCATTAAGACTGAAAACATGAATGAATGCGCTTAAATGTACTGTTTTTCTGTTCCCTAATCTATCGCTCTGCAATGCACTCAAGCGCTAGGAGCCCCACAGCTGACAGCACCAGAGTTCTGGCATCAGAATTCCCGTTTGCTGGCTCAGTCTCCCCCCCCCCCCGGAAGAAAGCGCCCCCGTCCCCTGCACTGACTCCCAGTGCCCTGCACACCGACCTCTGCCCCCTGGCCTGGGACCTGTGGCTGCTGGGCTCTCCTGCCCAGCCCCCTCTCCCCCTGCTCCAGGTCGCTTTCATCTGGGGAAGGGTCCTCCTTCTCAGCACCTCGCCAGGACACCCTTTTCTCCCGTGGGAGGACATGAAACACATGCTGTCCACAGGCTCCAACACCTGACCCAAAGTTCCTCTAGGCTCCTTTCTGCACTTCCAGGTACACGGACATAGCAGGAAGGAGGGACACAGCTAAGACCCCCCCCCCCAAGTCCATCTCTCCTAATCTGACACGTTCTCACGCTACTGCAGCCCTTAACCTTCACCTTCAAGCTTGACAGTCCTGAGATTTTTCCACATATCCTCATTTACAGTGGGTCCTAGGCAGGCCCACAGGATATGTCCTCATGAGACGTTTTAATCTGGGTATGTTCAGAAAGCACTGTAAGACATCACCACCATAAACAAAGAGATCAGAGTAACAATGGCTAACATGTAAAATGGGCCAGGCACTATGCTATTTGACATACATTATTTCCATTAATCCTTAAAAGAGACATGTAATCATTAGGCATAATCTACAGGTGGAGCAACCCAGGCTTAGAGAGTTGACGTAGTATGTCTCATGCAGTTAGAAACAGGATTCCAGAGCATGTGCCCTGAACCCCCACACCATCTGGGGCACAAAGAGGCTCCCCGTGCTCCCCTGGGCTTTGCACTGCAGCCTGTGAGCAAAAATCAGCTCCTGACTACAAAGAAGGAGACTGTGTCTCAAACTGTCTGTTCTCAGGGCACCAACAGCTCCCCAGCTTACACGGACGTACAAAGAAATATCCTGTGGAATACATATATGCAGTTACAGGGCAGTTATGAAAACAATTCGAAGAAAACACTACAACTAGTGAGTGCAAAAGATTATAGGGGCACAAAAAAAAAGACCAATTAATGTTGGTTAAGAGGGTCGGGCAGACATGTGGTCGTCTGGGTAGTGCTTAATCGTTACTTTAAATTCTTCATGCCAGGGACAGCTGGGTGGCTCAGTCGGTTAAGCGTCTGCCTTCGGCTCAGGTCACGATCCCGGGGTCCTGGGATCGAGCCCCGCGTCGGGCTCCTCGCTCAGCGGGAAGCCTGCTTCTCCCTCTCCCGCTGCCCCTCCCCCCTTGCTTGTGCTCTCTCTCTGACAAATAAATAAAATCTTTTAAAAAAATAAATTCTTCATGCCATATCTGAGTTTTTAAAATGTTTTAACAGCTTATAATGAAGATCAAACTCATACATTCTGAATTACCATTATTAAGTATTTTAAAGTTGGACTTACTAGTGTGGGGCTAAGGGCACAGATGAAGATGACTCTATAAAAAGGGGTAAGAGCCACAAAATTCATTAGGAAGCCCGTGAAGATGTTACCACACTCTTACAAATGAAAAAAAAAGAAAAATTAAAAATAGGGATAAAATTGGAAATAAAAAATTAAAAGCTCCCTTCTTAGGGAAAGTTAAGGATCCGGTGGCTTGGCCTTGGGTGCATCTTCCTGCCAGGGGCCCGTGAGCCAGCAGACCCCATGCCACACCGCCCACCACAAAAAGTGAATAGGCCCCTCCCGGCAGTTCCTTATGAAGAACACAGCACAGCAGGTGGCTAGACCTGGAGACAGCAAGTCCTCTTGCCGGTCTCACACCTCCAGCGCGCTCTCCTCCTAGCTCAAGTCAATACTGGAAAGCTCGGTTTCAGCTGCAGTCCTTTTTGCTTCAGGGGGACACACAGGATGCACGGTGATCCGAGACCGGGGGACCTGCATCCAATTTGATTCTGCCACTTCCCAGCTGGTTTACCCTAAACCAGTCATTCACTCTTTCCGGGTTCTTCCTTCAGCATAAGTATACTTAGGAAAATGGATTCCTAGGATTTCTTTATTCTACCTGAAACATATCGTGATCCTTCAGCTAAGACTTGAAATGCTAAGTGAAAGTTATTATCAAACATACTATATGTTTCCCACTGCTGATGATGCCCACACGGCTACCATTTACCTGTCTGTATTAATACTCCTTCCTGAAGCAAATAAGCCCCAGTATATGACCATCCTTTGTCCATGAAGCCAATCTATGCTTGGCAGCCAGAAGAAAGAAAGAAAACAAAAAAGACCCGTATTCCACACCCTCTTGGTGCCCAGTGAGGGCCTTTCTTGGCAAAGCAGTGTCTCCGTCCATGTGGGCGGCTGTAACAAACACCACAGATGGGGTAGATTATAGACAAGAGGAATTTAGTTGTCACAGATCTGGGGGCTGGAAGTCCGAGCTCAGGGTGCCACAGCGTGGTCGGGTCTGGTGAGAGCCGTCCTCCTGGATCAGACAACCACCCTCTCCCCATGTCCTCACGTGGCAGAAGGAGTAAGGACGCTGTGGGTCAATCCCATTCATAACGGCTCCACTGTCATGACCTAAGCACCTTCCAAAGGCCGTACCCCCTCCTACCATCACCGGGGGGGTTAGGTTCCAACCTATGAATCCGGGGGGAAATAAACACTCAGACCTTAACAATGGACAGGATGGAGGTCCTTCAGAGCATCTGCTGCAGGGTTGGGGAAAAAGCTGGAACCAAAACAGGTCACTGGAATACCCCCAGCTGTCTCTTTATCATCACACTTTTAGATATAAATCCAACAACTAAAAAGATATAAAGTAGAATTCTATGTTTTAAAAAGAAATTCTGAGGTGTAATCAAAACTTGGAAGAGGGGGTAGGGAGGGGGAAGTGGAAGGAGGGGTGAGGGAGGAAAGGGGTTTCAGTTTCAGTTCGGGGGGCGGGGGCTGCTGAGAGTCTCGATGTCTAACAAAGGCCCAGGCGATTCTCAGGGTAGCCAATGACAGAGCTTGCAGGCAGACGGGGCTGATGAACAAAGCTATCCGTTATCAAAATACAAATACAGAAAAATGGAGTTTACAAATTAAAAACAAAAGTTAAAAAGGAAAAGATCGATCCAGGGGAAGAAGCCACTGTGTGTCACTCCCTTCAGGGATCTGCCTTTTCACTGACCGTGCTGGGAGAGGACAAGTCTGCGTCCCCTGTCACCCTGGCACTCATCCCCCAGCTACAGAAGAAACAGGAAGTTAGCAATAGGCAAAGGAACTCTTGGGGAAAAGCACACTGCAGAAGCAAGTAAACCCCTTCAACCTGGAATCCCTTGTTTTGAGTCTCTGCCTAAAGTCCCCCACTGGACAGCCAGTGAGCACACAGCCCCCGCGGAAAGAACCCCACCTTCTCCACCTACCCATGAAGGGGAACCCAAAAAGATGAAAGACTCCACACACTCATCCTGCTCCCAACACGGAGCCTTGTGCAAACTAAGGGCAGAAAGTAAAGCAGTTCATCTGACAAAAAAAAAAAAAGGCCCGCAACTGTGACAGCTCCAAAAATTTTCAGAAAATAGCACAGCTGAATTAATTAGACCTGGTTCAGGGACTGGCACTTTCTAGGGAATTAATGACTGCCCAGGAGCTGATGGCCTGAGGCGAAGCCAGGGGCCATTAACCCTCACCAGCCAGCCAGCCAGCCAGCCAGCGGGAGGCGTGGGAGCAGGGCCACAAGGCCAGGGCACCCCGGCCTGGGCGGGGTGGCCTGATCTGGGGATGGCTCCCATCACTAGCACCGTCTGTGTGGGTGTCTGCGGAGAAGCGTGCAGGATGCCTTTAGGACACGGACCCCAACCACCCCGTGCTACAGGTGGAAGCGGCGGGGGTGGGGGGGTGTGAGGAGAGCAGCTGTGTTTCTGCCCTAAATTTTATGGCATCAAGGATGTAGCTGTCTGGGAACATTTCCTGAATGTCCAGTATGTGACAGCTGCTTGGGTGCTGTGCTTACAGACCCCGGTGCCACCTGCTGTCCCCTTCCTTTCAGAGCTTTCTTGTCCCACCGCTGGGGAAGGCTGCAGCCATGGCCGAATCAAAGGGTGGGGGATGAGTCTGCTAGCCTCCTGGTTCCACGCCTGGTTCCCCAGATCGAGCACAGCTCGATCACCTGTGAAAAACCTCATACCTGCTTAGGACCAACCCCCTACCTGCTTAGAAATGGGATCAACAACACCTGTCCACTGAGGTCGCAGGTGTGGGAATCGCCCCCACCCGGCCCTGAGCGGAACCCCGCTTCCCCATCCTGCAGGTGTGTGCCTCTCTGACCTGCAGTCAACGGGCAGGGGCGCAGGACCCACCTTCCTGGCCTGTCCCGGCACCTGGCTGTGCCTGCGGGAAGCGCTCCCCCAAGTGGGTGCTGCGGGCATGGCTACCAACACCCTACACAGACCTACTGCTCAATGTGGAGGCACAGAGCCAGGAATCCCCATCCTCACAGCCGCTCAAAGACCCCTGGAGCGCAGGTCCCCCTCACGGTCAGCAAACAAGCAGAGAGGGGCTGTAGGATTCGGGGTGTGTGGGGGCCAGTTTTCACCACTTACAAACGCACTCCATAACCGTGTTCTAATGAGAACATCGGCGGGCGGGACGCCTGGCCTCCAACTCTTGGCTCAGGCTCAGGTCACGATCTGAGGGCCGTGGGATCGAGTCCCCGATGGGCTCTGTATTCAGCGGGGAGTCTGCTGGAGATTCTCTCTCTCCCTCTGCCCCTCCCTCCCGATGCGGGCTCTCTCTCTCTCAAATAAATAAATCTTTAAAATTAATAATAATAACATCGGTGGGAAACAGAGGAACAACCGTACTGCTTCTGGAGGGCAGTGGGCATGGCGAATGCTGGGGGCGCCCTCTGGGGGCATCCTCTGGGCGCCGCCTGGCTGGCCGCAAGCCCCTGCACACACATATCCTGCGTGGGAGAGAACGTGCTGCGTGGGAGGGGAGCCAGGCCCACCACACAGGAGAGAAACACACATCGCACAGCAGAGGCACGTGCATGGGACATGTGAGCTCGGCAGGTGTGAGGGGAACACGCGGGGTGGGTGTGCAGGGGCGCGAGCACAGGCTCTGGCCCTCCCTCTCACTGCCTCTCAGAACCGTGACTGCCCGCGGCCCGCGTCTGCCCCACCACCTCGCTGAGCACGCAGCTCGGAGCACAAACCACTCACACACAACATCTGCGTTTGTTGGACGAGTGCATGCGTGCACGCGCTCCTGACGACGTCACACGCTTTCCCAGAAACAGGGACTCTTTGATACCTATCATGTGGAGTCACCCACGAGAGGCCGCTGCAGGCGAGGCGTGGAACCAGGAGGCTAGCAGACTCACCCCCCACCCTTTGATTCGGCCATGGCTGCAGCCTTCCCCAGCGGTGGGACAAGAAAGCTCTGAAAGGAAGGGGACAGCAGGTGGCACCGGGGTCTGTAAGCACAGCACCCAAGCAGCCGTCACATACTGGACATTCAGGAAAGGTTCCCAGACAGCTACATCCTTGATGCCATAAAATTTAAGTTAAATATTTACCTTGTCCGTGCCCTACTGGAAAGTTGGGTTCTAAGACTGACTCTTAATGACAAAAGTCATTCATTTCACTAGGTCCAAGGACGGATGGCTGTATTCTGGAAACCAGGACTGTCTGTGTCATGAAACTACATTGATGCAACAGGACATACAGAGCTGTAATCGGCAGCGCGCTGCGGGACGCTGACCTCACAACCCGGGGAGTCCCAACTCCCTGCACGGTGCTCCCCACAGAGCCTGCAGAGACCTTGCTCCAACAGGATTTAAAGAGGATTAAAGCACGTCAGGTCATCTGGGGCTGCTCCTCTCTTGGGGCCACAACTAAGTCTGACTTGTGGATGCCCTCGTTGCTTCATCTGGCCTTTAATTCACTGAGCATCCCTCATGACATCATAGTAATTTCTTCCCTAATCTCAGAGTTAAGAACTGATACCTCCACCAAAACGTTCCATGGGACAGCCTCAGGGCCGAGCAGAATTGACAAGCAGGCGGGAGAGGTGAGGCGCTTCAACACTGGCAGACAGGGCCCCGCGGGGCTCCCCGACACCTGCCTGTGACGGCTTCCGGGGTCGGCGGTCGGCCCCACACGGGAGCCACGAGTCCGCCTTCAGACTCCCCCCCCAGCGCTGCTCCCGCGGGGCCGGGCCTGCACCACAGCATCTGCGCGCGGGCGCCCCCCCAACCCGCAGCCCCGAGGCACCCCGTCGGGCGCCCCCCCGACCCCTACAGCAGCCCCCACAGAGCACAGGCTCCTCTTCCCCGCAAGATGCCCACTGGAAGCCATTTAATAAATCCTCCTTACCTGACATTCTTCCAGAAGGAAAATGACACACACGTTCAGAAAAGTGAAAATTAGGAAAACAATCTACCTCACAAATGCTCACATCACCCAAAGGTAACCGTGGCTCAAATTCTGAGGCCTTGTGGCCTGTTTCCGCCTAGTCTTTGCCGCACGTAAGACTCAAGTCTGTACTTTATCCTCTGCCGTCCTAATCGAGGCATAACTGACGTAATATTCTATCAGCTGCACGTATACATCCAATGACTCAACGCCTGTAGCTATTGAAAAATTATCTGCTTTTTTAACACTACTGGGATCACACAATGTATACAATTTTAACATTTCACGGAATCATCTAATGATTCTTAAATTATGACACTGATAAGTTTGTAACTTAACGAGCAGTCAGTAACAAGCACTCCACCATGAGGAACCAGGTTCCACCGGGTGCAATCATGAATCTGCCACCATAGACAGCAGCTCCATCCAACCTGATACTGGCAGGTGATTGCTGCTAACTGTTTCACAATTATTCGTGCCATTACAACACTATTCCTTGTATAGAAAGGTCTTCCTAGGGGCACCTGGGCGGCTCAGTCAGTTGGGCGTCTGCCTTCGGCTCAGGTCATGATCCCGGGGTCCTGGGATCGAGCCCTGCATCGGGCTCCCTGCTCAGCGGGAATTTATTTATTTATAAATAAATAAAATCTTTTAATAAGTAAATAAATAAAGGTTTTCCTATGTTTTGGGTATAGGAAGTAAAGGTTACATAATATAAACATTTATTTATAAAGCTCTACACATAGGTCACCAAACTGTCAATCTAAAGTCTCTCCTAACAGGAGAGAGGCAATGTCGCTACTCCACACCCAGCAGCAGACTCTTCCACAGCTGTCTTAAAGCCACTCCCCCGTGGGACAGTGGTAACTGGGCAGAGGCCCTGCTCCAGGGCACGTGGCCATTTGCACATTTCCCCCAGGATCCAAGACAGTTCACATCCTCACAACATCCTCAGCACCCGTGGGGTACAGAGAGCAGATGGCTTGATCGCTGTCTTGGCGATGAGGACCATGAAGTCCAGTAAGGTTAATCCATTCGGTCAAGGTCATACGTTTGTGTCCAGCCACGAACTGAGCGCTGGTCTGTGAGTAGCCAACACTCTCTCTACAAGAGTGGCCAGAACAGCCCCTCCCGGAGTGCGTGGCAGTGAAAGCCTGGAGCTCGATGGGATTATGGCCTCATCCAGGCTCGGCTGGAAAGAATGCTGCGAGCACTTACAGTGGTCATCCACCACCCCGAGCAGAAACAGTGGTGCCGACCACGTCCCCTGGATAGCTTATCAATCACTTACACAGCAAACCCTACGTAACCACAGACTAACACTATGACAGTGATGCTACACAGAGTAAGTTTAAATTATTGAATTCAATTATTACATACAGTTGGATATTTAAATCCCAGTGAAAGTTTTATTTTGTTTGTGTGGCATTAATTTTCTCAAATGTTGTTTGAAAAATCAAGAGCAAAATGGTTATAAAACTAAGAATAGGCTTAGTAATTAACATATATACATTTGTCAAAAATAGTTACCTGATTATCATATTTAAGAGACTGCGTCCCAACCAAAAACCGAATGGCATCTGTTTCTGCAGTCTGAGGTGTTAGAGCACGGGCCTGCAGGAGGGAAGGAAAATGCACACACATTTAAGATGTTAGATGTAACAGAGACGATAAGGCAGTTACCTCCTCTACTGCTGCGGGAGTATCAATTAGTACAAAGTGCCCACTAGGCAACTTAGAAATGTGTATGCAAAGCCTCCATCTTTTGTATACTTTGTGACACCACAATTCCATTCAAATGCGGGATGGGCTCCACCTTCAAACAAGAACATTAAGACTTAAATGGAGGTACATGTCATCATCCCAGACAGAAAAAGCCTGAAAGTCCCCAAAAACAGGGCCCAGAAGAGGACTCATCTGAGAGGAAATGATTATTTTCCATGAAAAGACTTGTCTGTGCTTGGAGTCAGCAATCGTGAGCTGACTACACAACGCCTGCATGGTGGCCACGCATGGAAGGTACCACAGAGGGTAAGACAGTAGCCCTGCCCTCAGGAAACAGACCTGCAGGAGACATCAGACAAGACCCAAACAGAGCAGGTGGGAAATGACTACGATTCGGCCCCTGGCCCAGACCGCAGCAGCAAATTAACATTTATTCAAAACGCACCCACGAGCTCAACTTCAGGCAGAAGACAGGATTAAATGCCATCACTGGAAAACAGAAGAACACCAGAAAGAAGTACGTTGTGTTAGTGGCCATGAGACTGGACAAAAGGGCAGCTCAGCTCTACAGAGGCTGCTGAGTGCCATCACGAACCAGCATTCAACCTGCTTCATCCTGAAGCAATTTACAGAGCCCAGAACTGCACCCCTGGGCAGGACTATCGGTAAGCATGCAAGGAAATAAAGTCGAAGAGATCATGTGTTTCAGAGACAAAAGCTACCACAGTTTTAGAGAAGTACTACAAGTCTGACACTACGCATTCTGTCACACACAGTAAGCCACTTCTTTTTTAAAACACTGAATAGGAGGGGCACCTGGGTGGCGCAGTCGGTTAAGTGTCCAACTCTTTGTTTCAGCTCAGGTCAAGATCTCAGGGTCATAACATCGAGCCTCATGTCAGGCTCTGTGCTCAGCTCAGAGTCTGCTCAAGATTCTCTCTCCTTCTCCCTCTATCCCTTTCCCTGCTTGCACACTCATGCACTCTCTCTAAAATAAGTAAATAAAAATAAAAAACTGAAGAGAATTATTCTTACAAAAGAATCTAAACTGAATCTTTAAAAATTACAGTGAAATCTCAAAAACACTGAATCTAAGATCTTTTTAGTACTTTATTGGGTAAAATTATAATAATAACTTAACTCTGGCCATTTGGGTGACGGATGTGTATCCATAATTCTGGTCCTGTGATGAAGTGAATGATCAAATGACCTTCCTACATCTAGTCATAATGATGATTTTGCGGTGTTCCAATGACCTCATTGTTACAAGATCAAATTGTAGGGTATAATAGGTCATAAAACATCTCCGTGTATTTTACCGTGGTTCATCTTCATAATACAATGAAGGAGACCCAAAGTCAAGATGGATAATATTATCTCTACTTAGAAGATAAAGACACTGGGCGCCTGGGTGGCTCAGTTGGTTAAGCGACTGCCTTCGGCTCAGGTCATGATCCTGGAGTCCCTGGATCGAGTCCCGCATCGGGCTCCCTGCTTGGCAGGGAGTCTGCTTCTCCCTCTGACCCTCCCCCTCTCATGCTCTCTCTCTCTCTCTCATTCTCTCTCTCAAATAAATAAATAAAATCTTTAAAAAAAAAAAAAAAAGAAGAAGATAAAGACGCTGAGGACCAGAGAGGTTAAGTGACTCAGTCATGGTCACAAAGCTCCTAGAGGAAGAACCACCCAGACTCCCAGCCTTGAGTCTGGTTCTCTTTCTGTTATGGTGATGCAGGGACCCGGGAACACAGGTAAGATATTTACACACGGGATTGAAGGCAGAGCACAGGCCACTTTATTATCATTCCATGCCCTGTTCTCAAAAGAAGGGCCATGGCACTTTCCTGACACAGCTGTCTTTCCACCCACCTCACCGTTTAGTGAGCCAACCCAGGACAAGGCAACTGGAGATGCTGAGAAGCCTGGCTCTCACCGGAAGCACTCTGGAAGTTCCACTCCATGACAAGAGGCACAAATCCCAGACCTCCCAGTACTCGCCGAATACTAAGCATTCCCTTGGGAAATTCAAAACTGTCTTCATGTGCTTATTAGTCTGAGCAAGTAAACGCTCCCTCTGGTGAACGTCCAGCCCGGTTCCTCATCAGAACTTCCCCCACCAGGCGCCGCGCCCCAGGCAAGTTTAAGGTGATGCCGGAAGGCGAGGAGGTGGAACAGGACTTGTGCTTAAGCAGCAGAGACAAGGGTGGGTTGAACCTTCTACAGTGGGCGGTCTCCCCCCAGAAACAGCCTCTTTACTGAGAGCTGCCCCAGATCGCTAGGATGACAAACCAGGAAGCTAGTGACCACCCGATGCCCTTCCTCACACAGCAGATCGCCTCCTCAGCGATCTGGCAGATCACTTTACAAACACAAAAGAAAGAGCAAAAAGAAGGTAAAGCCCCAACTTCTTCACTCTGTGCTAGCTGAGTACCTACTTCTCTCCGTCTCCCACACCCAAAATCACAGAGGTCCAGAGTGCATAAGAGGAACACTAAACCTCTTGAGCTACTCATGGATAATTATGGCAACGACACTGCTCCTGGGGACATGGACACGCTCACTGGCGTGTTCACTCACACACTCACTCCTGTAAGTGCAAAGGCTGACCATTCAGCTCCACCAAGGGGCTGCCGCCTGCCCCTCGCCCACTCTACTCTGCACTGCCAGATCCTCTGGAGGCCCCAGTGCAACCCAGCCCGACCTTACAGCGAAGAATTCGCCTCACACTTGAGCAGCAACACAGAAGCCATCGGCTGGCCTCCTGGAGACGTCGCCACCTGCCCTCCTGCCCAGAGAAGGGGGCACCCCTGCCCTCCTACCCAGAGATGGGGTGCCCCTGCCCTCCCGCCCAGAGAAGGGGGCGCCCCTGCCCTCCCACCCAGAGATGGGGTGCCCCTGCCCTCCCGCCCAGAGAAGGGGGCGTCCCTGTCCTCCCGCGCAGAGACGGGGAGCCCCTGCCCTCCTGCCCAGAGAAGGGGGCATCCCTAACCTCCTGCCCAGAGAAGGGGCGCCCCTGCCCTCCTGCCCAGAGATGGGGCATCCTTGCCCTTCTGCCTAAAGATGGGGAGCCCCTGCCCTCCTGCCCAGAGATGGGGTGTCCCTGCCCTCCTGCCCAGAGATGGGGCAGCCCCTGGTGCCCGCCTGCAGCACACAACATTGGGCAGCCCTCTCTCTTCTCTGTCCGTCTCCTCTTCTCTGGCTTCTTCTCCTTAACTAGGAAAATCAAGTCCCATGTCCCCTTGTCCTTTGAAAATATCTCACCTTGACTCATTTGCTTCTCAAGCTGCTGCTCCATTCTCCCATTCGCTGCCAAGCTTAATGGTGGCATAGACAGGGGGAGCCTTCCTCGCCCTGACCGGTTCCTCCCCATCTGCTGACCTGGCCTCACTGCAGCCAGCCCGCGGCACCACCCTCCCTGTGGCCTCCAGCGTCACAGCCATCAGATGCCCTTGACATGAGAGCCCTCTGTCCCTTGGCCCCCGAGGACCCAGTCCGTCACCACCCAGCCCCCTGCTCACGCTGTGGCTCTGCGCCCACGGTTCCATCCCGACTCTCCCAGGCCACACTGCCCTCCTAGCAAGCCCCCTTCCCACAAGCGTCATCACTGCAACCAGGCTGGTGACTGCGCACCCACTAACCAGGTCCGCGGCTAACAGCCCCTGATCCCACCTCTTGCCTACCAGGCCAACCACACGGGAACCCCTAAGCCCGCATCCCGCCCTCCCTAGCTCCTCTCCAGCCACACCGCCACCCCTCCCCACTCCTTGCTTGAACAGCATTTCCACAACCTATTACCCAACCTTCCTGACATGAGTCTTTATTCCAGGTCACCCTCCACTTCCCACCTCATCAAGTCAAATCGGGCCCTCAGGTTTTCGAGCAGTAGGCTAAAGTCTTCATTTCGCTCTTCCAAACCCTAGGGAATTACACAAAAGCAAGAACGAGAATAAAAAGCAGAAACAGAGACCGTCTTCAATGAAACTCGGAAACATCTATAATCCAAACACATGCCATAAGAAGAAAGACTTGAAGGTAGAGGTCAGAGCCGAGAGGGGGGTTGAAGAGGGCGGGCGCTGGTGACCCCCCCCCCACCCCGCGAAGATACGGCAGGCACCGCGGGGATGGGACGGCATGACAGGCGCATGGCTGGTGGCAAGAGTCAGAGCAGGCCGAGCAGGCTGGGCATCCCGTCTGGAAGCACTCTGGCCCCACAGAGTGGAGGGGTGCCGCACTGTGGGCAGCCAGCCTGGGCCATCGTCTTTGCCCGGGGATGAGTGAGGGCTGCAGATTCGCTCACAAACCAAAGCCTGGGCTGCAGGAATTCCCGCGGGTCTGGAGCCTGGGCCAGGCCCAACTCCGCGTACAGAGCCTACCGCAGCTGGACTGGAAGGCTCGCCCACGAGACACCAGGATCGGAGGAGCTCAGGAGCCCTGCAAGGGCACCACCAGGAGGGACAGCGAGGCGGAACAGCGGGAAGACCTCGGAAGACACACATGCACTGACCACATGCTGCCACGGAAGAGCCAGAGCTCATACTATACAACCAGGATACGTCTATAAAACCTAGCAGAGCAGTCACCTCTTCAAAAATGAGAGAAAAAAAGAACAGGAAAGTAAAAGGGGACAAAAATCAAGACACAGCTTGGAGAAGATAAGGCACGGCAACCGCAGGCGAAGCCTGGGCTCAAAGAGCTCACCGAGGGAAACGCAGGGCCGCTGCAGGAAGGACACAAGGCTGGACCCCCACTCACAGCAGGGGATGTGGGCAGGGCTAAGAAAGACCCCAAAAGTTTCAGGTAATAAAAGACATCGAGTTCAAAACCGTAAGATACCCAGAAAACAGTAAAATCAAGAAGTCAGTGTTCAGAAGAAAATTCATGGTCTAAATGCTTACATTAAGAAAAAAGAATGACACGGCGCCTGGGTGGCTCAGTCGTTAAGCGTCTGCCTTCGGCTCAGGTCATGATCCCAGGGTCCCGGGATCAAGTCCCACATCGGGCTCCCTGCTCGGCAGGAAGCCTGCTTCTCCCTCTCCCCCTCCCGCTGCTTGTGTTCCTGCTCTTGCTATCTCTGTCTCTGTCAAATGAATAAATAAAATCTTTAAAAAAAAAAAAAAAGAAAAAAGAATGACAACAAACAAATCAGGCATGCAACTGAGGAGTCTTGGAAGAACACCTAAGGCTGTTCTGGATTCTGCTCTCCACACGGGCCTCCAGGAGGGAGGGTTGCTGGGTTGGTGTTTGATTCCTTCTCTGCCCTGTTCTAGGGCAGAGAGTAATGCCTGGCACACTGTAGACCAGAAGTACTTGTCGACCGAATAAATGAATGAATTTCCTAGGAAAATACAAATGACCAAACCTAACCTCAAAAGAAAGGAAGAAATCAGAACAGCTAGTGACACACATCCAAAAGCCAGTGCTGAGAGAGAGCCCGAGGCTCAGGAACGGGCAAGGTGGACACACTCAAGCCACTTCAGTGGGGCACAGTGGTCCCTCGGCGTGTCTGCCGAAGGACCAGTGGCCCTCGCAACCAGAGAAGGTCTTCTTTTCTTTTTTTTTAAGATTTATTTATTTATTTGAGACAGAGAAAGGGGCAGAGAGAGAGAGAATCTCAAGCAGACTCCTGCTTAGCGCGAAGTCCGACGCGGGGCCCTATCCCACGGCCCCGAGATCATGACCTAAACCGAAACCAAGAGTCAGACACGCAACCAGCTGAGCCACCCAGGTGCCCCGAGAGGGTCTTCTTAATGCCAAAAGTTTCAAAGAAATAAGCGTGCAGGAGAGAAATAATCTTATTTGTAGAGACTTTTGAAATAGTCATAAAGAACGACAGTTCTGTTAACTGAGAACTGCAGATTAAACTCAAACTGGGAAGGCTGATTTCTCCTGCCCGGTACAGTGAGAGTGTGTGTGAAGGCATCTGAAGTCTCATTTACACTATTTCAAATTCAAACAATGCTGGAGAAACATCCATAACAAAAATTACAATCATAATTAGAATAATGTATACAATATTCAAATATGCAACAAATCTATAAAATGTAACTATAAGATGGCTTTGTGCTAAAATGTGTCACTGTTAAAATGCGGTGTCTCTGTGCCTAATTTGGGACCAGTCAATCCAATTACCACCTGACCATGGTTACTGGACGTCCTGTAAAATAACTCTCCCCCCTTTCAGAAAAGAGCCCTAAAATCCAGCCCAGAAGCGGTAGTATATTCCTTGTATTATTAATGTAAATAGACTCCAGTAATCATCTTGCAAAGCAAGTATGATAGGAAGAGCACACCAGGCCGGGATCGTCTAGACCAGTAATACAAACACAGGACAAAAGGATGCAAGACAGGGAACTGGGACACCCAGAAGACAAACAGCAGTTGTACCAGCACATGGCCAGCAAGCACACCATTCCCCAGGAAATTCGGGATATGCTTATACAAAAATAAGGTGTTAAACTTAAAATTCTGGGTGCCTGGGTGGCTCAGTCAGTCAAGCGTCTGCCTTTGGCTCAGGTAATGATCCCTGGGATCGAGCCCCACATTGGGCTCCTTGTTCAGTGGGTACCCTGCTTCTCCCTCTGCTGCTCCCCCTGCTTGTGCACTGGTTCTCTCTCTCTCTCACAAATAAATTTAAAAAAAAAAAAAATCTTTATGAACAAGTGGTAAAGAGAAGAAACAGTTTTAAGTTGAATGTGGTGGTTGTCTAGGAAACAGATAAGATGGAAAAGGCGTGTTTAGGGTCTGCGTTCTTAAGCAGATTTTCAGCAATCTGACTACTTAAAAGACTAGTAAGAATTACTTGGATTTTCTTTTTAATTTTAAATATACAAAAATTAAAAAAACTAAAATCATAAACACAAGTCAAAAGTTGCTTCCTATGAGCTAAAAGATGTCAATCACATGATGCCATAATGTCCCATAAACACAAACGTGCTCAGCATTTTTATTTTAATGACCCCTGTATGGTGCTCTTCTGCCTTTTATTTGACATAGAAGGACCTCATTTTACCCTTGAGCCTCATTACCTCAGTCAATGGACAGCAATCAGATCTCCATCTTCTTTTATTTTTTTAAGGATTTTATTTATTAAGAGAGAGCGCGCGCATGCGTGCACGCACGCACACACACGCACACACACAAGCAGGGGGGAGGGGCAAAGGAAGAGGGAGAAGCAGACTCCCCACTGAGTGAGGAGCCCGATCCAGGGCTCGATCCCAGGACCCTAAGATCACTACCTGAGCCGAAGGCAGATGCTTAACCAACTGAGCCACCCAGGCACCTCCAGATCCCCATCTTCGAAAGTAAAGTGTTCTCTACAGTGATTTGAAAGTCACTGACAACCAAACCTCCACTGTGACTTCCAGTTCTTTTTATGTTTACCGTAGTAACGGTTCTTCAGATTCAAGAATGTCATGGCCCACAAGCTGTCCAAAATAAAGAAGCATAAAAATCTGCTACTTCTTTTAAGATAAAGGAGAAATTCAGATAAAACATTTGATGCCCAAGGCAAGGATCCACTCCTTGATATTAATCCCAGGAAATAACATTTGTTATCTCAAAGATCCAACACTGAAGATCAAAACCTCTGTTATTTCTTAAGGAGATTTCTTAAGCAGATGAAGGAGTGATTAGGTACACTGGAGTCAGATGCACACTTTAGGAAATATGAGGTCAGGGACCCTCAATCTCCCCACAGGCTCCCTCTGCATGTGGCCACACATGCACCTTTTCCAGGAGAAAGCAGTGCAACTTTGCAGTTAAGGGGCTTTGAAGTTGGCTTGAGTTTAAAGCCTCTCTAGGTTAGAATCCCAAGTCTGGCTAGGTGGGCTTGGCCCACAGAACAGCATCTACAAGTAGGAATGAGAGAGAAGTGAAATACAGGCAGTCTTCAGCAGGGTACCCCACACACAAGGACGCTCTCAAAAGCAGCTAGTTAAGGCACAATTTTGGGTAATTGAGCCCAAGGTCAAACACTGTTAACACAACTCATTCCTCATAGGACACTTTGATACAGCCTTGTATGGATTTATCTGTAAGAATTTTGTCTTATGATAATAATTAGAACATTTCCTGAATACTTATTATGTGCCAGGCAATGTTCTAAGTGCTTGAATCAAATATATTAACTCATTCAATTTTCCTAAAAGCCATAGGGGATCCAGGCTCATTTTCCCATTTTAGTGGCAAGGAAACTGAAGCCCAAGGTTACACAGCTAGTAAGTGTTGGAACCAGGATTTAAAGATTTTATTTATTTACTTATTTATTTATGAGAGAGAGAGAGAGCACAAGCAATCAGGGGTTAAGGGAAGAGGGGAAAGGAGATGGCGAGGGAGAGAGAGAAAATCTCCAACAGACTCCCCGCTGAGCAGGGAGCCCAAGGCAGGGAAAGATCCCATGACCCTGAGAGCATGACCTAAGCCGAAATCAAGAGTTGGACACTCAACCAACTGAGCCACCGAGACGTCCCTGGAGCCAGGATTTAAACTTCAGGAGTTGTGGTGGTATCCAGGCTTTTAGCAACTAACGCTGCAGCTTCTCTCACTGTAAGCTTCTTTTTTTTTTTTTTTTAAAGATTTTATTTATTTACTTGAGAGAGAGAGAGAGAGCACATGAGAGGGGGAGGGCCAGAGGGAGAAGCAGACTCCCCCGGAGCAGGGAGCCCAATGCGGGACTCAATCCTGGGACTCCAGGATCATGACCTTAGCCGAAGGCAGCCACTCAACCAACTGAGCCACCCAGGCGCCCCTCACTGTAAGCTTCTTGAAACCAAAATCATTTCTATTTTTTAGGGGTCTTTTTAAGATTTTTATTTACTTGTTTGAGAGAGAGGAGAGAGCGAGCATGAGCGGTGGGGAGCAGCAGAGGGTGAGGGAGAAGCAGACTCTCTGCTGAGCAGGGAGCCGGATGCAGGGCTGATCCCAGGACCCTGAGATCAGGACCTGAGCCCAAGGCAGACACTTAACTGACTAGGCCACCCAGGCGCCCCCATAATTTGTATTTTTAACACACATTTGGGGCACACAATTATGTTATCAGGTACTTCATAAGGCAGTTAACTGTGTCTTTTGTCTCTGTATCTGTCCTTAAGTGCCTTAAGGTTCCCAAAAGCCATCTGAAGAGTTGAAACCAATACAGGGCTCTATTAGGACCTGCACAGTGCAACCTACCTGCCCTTCCAGCTCCCCCGGCCCCTTTCCCCCTCCCTCCCCCCTTCTATCCGTAGACTCCCCTGTGGTCCTGCTAAACTGCATGTGCATTCCGGCTTCACTGCTCACACGGTGGGTGGGGGCCCATCCCTTTCACAGTCATGTGCTGAGCACCTACTACGTGATGGTCACGGTGAACAGGCACTGCAGAGTACAGGGTGAAGAAAAATAGGACATGAATGGTAAAGAGGTGAAATCCGAGTAGAGTCTGTGGTTCCATTCATAGGACTGCACCAATGTTCACAATTTCTAAGCTTTGATCAATTTGCCATAGTCACGTGAGACTTCAACATTAGGGGAAACTGGGTGTAGGGTACTAGAGAACTTTCCGTTTATCTTTCCGACTCTTATGTCCCAATTAAACGACCGTCTCCCCCACCCCAGAAAACCCACAGATGCGGTGCCTGCGTCCACGAACTGCAGGCTGCAGGAAACCGTACACAGTACGTACACATCAGCCCCCCAGCAACACCCAGGGTTGCGGGGAGAGGAGGCGGCCGGGGCTCCCCAGCGCGGGGGTCGTGGGCACCTGCGCTGCGCCCACCCTGCATCACGCAGGACCCGGGGCCTTCCTGGATAACCAAGTCCTTTAAAGGCGCACCCCGCAGCCCCCCTCCCGGTCCTCAGCTGCACAGGGGGGCTGGGGACGCGCCGGCCTCGCTGCGCAAACCGCGCGGCGCCGGGGCCCTCCTGGGACGCACCTGGAACTCCAGCCCATAGATCACCGGAGCGTCGTCCTCCATGCTGCGGCCACTCACACGCCTAAGGCCTGTCCCTAGAGCGGACGCGCCTCCGGGTCAGCGCCCATTCATTCCCTCCCGCCCAGGAGGCCCGAACCCGGAGTCTTTTAGGCCCACCTCGGCTCCCGTAGGCCTTACTTCCTGTATTTTCCTGATGCGTCATCAATACGCTCCTCGCCGGCTGCCAATGGATGTGGCTCCGGGCTCGTGCGCATGCTCACCTGACTCCATACGGGTTCTCACCCCTACTGGCCGCAGGAGGAGGACCCGACCCGGAGGAGCCTGGCCCGGAGCCAAATCTCCAGGGGTGGAGGAGGGGCTGGGCGGTGGGGCATGGACTGGGGTGGCGGGTGGCGGGCGTCACTCAGATGTCACCTGCCTGGAGCCCTCCCTGCTCCGTTATCGCAGAGAATCACTCACCTGGATCTGTGACGTGTTGTTTGTTATGGTTAGTGCTTAGAGGGGCGCGGGGACAAACGCTTTGCAGGCGCTGTCTTGAAGTTCTTCGCTCTAACCCTGCGCCTAAGGTAGCATGCTTCCATCTTAAGAGATGAGAGACTGCAAAATTGACTAACAGTTAAGTGCACCGAGGTAATAAGGTGGGGAGCTAGGATGTGTGCCTGGTCTGTGGACTCACCAGGACACTGCCCAGGATCCCTAAGGTCAGGGGCCACGCTCCTTCAGGCGGCAGGCAGCCAACACTATGGGGGGGCCGGGGGGGGAGGAATACCAGTGCTGCGCCAGGGGGTGATGCCTGGCACCACACCTCTGGCAGCATCTGACCAGCATTTGACTCTGAATGGGAACCTGCTGGGAAGAGCCTGGGTTCCCTGGAGATGTCCAAGGATGATGGTGGAGGACACTACTTAGTACCCCCTGACTGTGCTGGCCTTGACCATGTCCTTAACAGACAGAAAGGAAACTGCATGGAATCCCAAAATGCCATAGCAGAACCCCCTTCACTAAGCTGGGTTCCTCTGCTTTCCAAGACCACACACCTCTCCAACTGTGTGATTATTTTTTTCTCTCAACCCTTAATCCATCTTCATGACAAATGGCAAGTCCTGGAACAGGTATATGAAAAGATGCCCACCATCTCTGATCAACAGGGAAATGCAAATAAAAACTACAGTGAGATATCACCTCACACCTGTAAGGATTGCCGGTATCAAAAAGTCAAAAGACAGCAAGTGTTGGCAGGAAGTGGAGAAAAGGGAACCCTTATACGCTGTTGGTGGGCATGTAAACTGGTGCAGCCACTGTGGAAAACAGTATGGAGCTTCCTCAAAAAGTTAAAAACGGAAGTACCATATGTTCCAGCAATCCCACTTCCGGGAGTCAGAGGAAATAAAATCACCATGTCAAAGAGACATCTGCACACTCGTGTTCATTGGAGCCTATTCACAGCAACCAAGACATGGAAACAACCTAAGTGTCCATAGACAGATGAATGGATAAACAAAATGTGGCACACATGGGTGCCCCCCCACACACACACACACAATGGAATGTTATTTAGCCTTAAGAAGGAAATCCTGTCATTTGCTAAACGAATGAATCTGAGGACATTCTGCTAAGTGAAATAAGCCAAACACAGAAAGACAAATATTGCATGAGTACACCTACATGGGAAATACGAAAAAAAAAACACAAAACTTTGAACTCATTGTAGAAATAGAGTGGTGCTTACCAGAGGCTGAGGGGTAAGGGGAAAGGAGAGAGTGATCAAAGGATACAACTTTTCAATTATAATGCAAATGAGTTCTGGAGACTTGATGTACAGAAAGATGACTACAGTTAGTAAGATACCCTATACTTGAAACTTTTGAGAGTAGATCTCAAGGGTTTTCATCACACACCCACAAAAAAGGTAACAGATTGGGATGATGGATGTGTTAATTTGATCAATTGTGGTACTCATTTCACGATGTATACAGGTGTCAAGACATTACATTGTACACACTGAATATATACTATATTGTCAAAAAAAAAATATGGGGCGCCTGGGTGGCTCAGTCGTTAAGCGTCTGCCTTCAGCTCAGGTCATGATCCCGGGGTCCTGGGATCGAGCCCCACATCAGGCTCCCTGATCAGCAGGGAGTCTGCTTCTCCCTCTCCCACTCCCCCTGCTTGCCTGCTTGTGTTCCCTCTCTCGCTGGGTCTCTCTCTCTCTCTGTCAAATAAATAAATAAAATCTTTTAAAAAAATAAAAAAATGTAATCACTTATGAAGACAGAAATGGTTTTTCTCTGTTGTATCCTAATGCCCAGTGCCCTGCCAGGCACAGTTAATATTCAACAGATATCCCTCAAACGAATAAAGAGCCCTCAGGGATTCCAGTAAAAAAAAACAAGGAGGCAGAGGCGCAGACCGGAGCGTCCCGTTCACCGTCTCCGATTGCCTGAGAAGGCAATCTCCATTCCCCGCCCACCATAGCACCTAGGTGAGCAGGCCCCGCCCACCGCAGCACGAACCGGAAATGGCTGGGAGGCCCCCCCTGCACGAGGCCTGCGCAAAAGCAGCGTGAACGGAGAGCGCGCGCAGGCGTAAAAGGCGGAGGAGGCGCCGGCTCCAGTCCCTCCTTCCGGTCTTCGTCCACTTTCTCCCCGCGCTCTGGTCGCGGCAGCAGGTGACCGCCTCCCCAACCCAGGGGGCAGGGGGCAGGTGAGACTCGGGGCCTGGAATGTGGGGAGGGGGTCAGGTCGTCCGTAACCGCAGCCCCGCCGGCCCTGACCCCAGCCGCTCGGGAAGCTTCTCCACGGGAGGTGCACCCCTTCGGTGGCTTGTCGCCGGGCCGCCCCTCCCACGGGGAGGGAGGGTCTCTTCATCGGTGTCTCCTGCCGGAGCTCCTTTCCGGGGTCTCCTGTCCCGGCCCCCGCCTTGTGGGGCTCCTCCGCGGGGGGCTGCTCCGTGACGTCTCGTCCTGGGAGGTCTCCTCCAGGTCCCAGCTGTGGCACTCAGTGAGCAGCTTGGCCTGAGCAAGCGCCTTGATTTTTCTTCTTGTTAGTTTGCTCTTCTGTAGACGGACGGCACCTGCCCGACCAAACCCTCAGTACTGGGAGGGTAAATGCGGCGGTTTGTGTGAAAGTGTAGACGCCGCTATTATTCCACGTCCTGATTCCTTCCAGAGCCACATTCGGGTCGGAACTGATCGATAGAGTGCGTATACTGCGAAGACTGAAAACATTTTATTTTATTTTAGGATTTTATTTATTTGACAGAGACACAGCGAGAGAGGGAACACAAGCAGACAGAGGGAGAGGGAGAAGCAGGCTTCCCGCTGAGCAGGGAGCCCCATGCGGGGCTTGATCGCAGGAGCCGGGATCATGACCTGAGCTGAAGGCAGACGCTTAACGACCGAGCCACCCAGGCGCCCCAGAAAACATTTATTTTAAAAGAAGCGCAGGGCTCAAAGATATGTCCTGAAATGCGTGTGTGTTCCTCCCACCTGACCAGGAAGGTTTAACTAGGCGGAACTTGGACTATAGTTTCCCCCTTCTCGTGGCTGCTGGAAGATAGGGTGTCTTTGCATCCAGATACTCTCTTCCTGGCTTCTTTTCATGAATTCAGGATGGTACCGAGTGACAGCCCCTGAGCCTGGCCCACTGTGGTGGGATGGGAGAGGGGGAGGGGAATGCAATTAGGGCAATTTAGTGGCAGTGTCTTTCACTCGTCCTCCCAGGCTGTGATTTCCAACAGCATGTTAGCACTGTACTTCTTTATTAAAATTATAGTTTACTGTGCTAATGTATATGTAGCTCATTACAGTTTAAAAGTACCCTGTGCGTCAGTTACTGTTTATTCCTTATGACCCCAGTTTACAGACTGAGGAAAGCAAGACTAAGAAATTAAGTCATTTTTCAAAGATTGCTTAGTAGTGAAGCTAAGACTCAGCAGTTATTCAGAGCTTGTGTTCAGTGCTCCTTCTGACTCCCCTCTGCTACTCTGGATGGTGATCTGTCCTAGCAGCCTTACAGGAAGAGCAAAGGCAGAAAAATCTGTGTCGAAATCAAATATTGACAGTATGCCTTTGGCCAAATCATCTGGTTTTCTCTGCTGCATAATGGAGGTCATAATGGTACTCTGTAAGTTGGTCCTGAGGATTAAATAAGATAACACATGTAAATACTTCATCTGCAGTGTCTGTTCTTTACATGGGGGCTTTTGTAAGTATATGCTAATTAGATTTACACTACATGGCATATGTTTTCATGGAAATAGGGTTTACATTATCGCAGTCTGGTAAAAGACATAATTCCAGCATCATGTCCAGAAAGGGAACCTGAACTACTGTAGTTTTAATTGTTCTTAGTGAGTTGTTCTTAATGAAACTTCAGTTCTTAAATAATCACTTAAAGGTTAGTACTTAAAAAAAAATGTAAGGTGGGGCGCCTGGGTGGCTCAGTCGGTGAAGCATCTGCCTTCAGCTCAGGTCATGATCCGGGGGTCCTGGGATCGAGCCCCGTGTCAGGCTCCTTGCTCAGCAGGGAGTCTGCTGCTCCCTCTCCCTCTGCCCCTTCCCCCCGCCCCGTTCTCTCTCTTTCTTCTCTCAAAAAAGTAAATAAAAATCTGTAAGAAAATATAAACGATCTTTGGTTTCAAGAAGTTTACAGTGAGAGAAGCAGCAGCATTAGTTGCTAAAAGCCTGGACACCACCACAACTCCTGAAGTTTAAATCCTGGCTCCAGGGGCGTCTCAGTGGCTCAGTTGGTTGAGAGTCCAACTCTTGATTTCGGCTCAGGTCATGATCTCAGGGTTGTAGGATCAAGCCCTGAATAGGGCTCCACACTGGTCATGGTGCCTGCTTGAGATTCTCTCTCTCCTTCTTCCTCTGCTCCCCCCACCCTGCTCATGCATGTGCTCCCTCTCCCTCTCTCTCTTAAAAAAAAAAAAAATCGTAAGGCATTAATTAAGGGCATCGTGCAAAGCACTCACCTGAACAAAAAGTCCACTTTCTTTGCTAGCATTTTAATGCTAACATAAGCTAAAATCATGTCTCTGATTTAATAAAATTATTAAGCCAATAGTAGAAATAATGAATTATATTACACAGAAATCAAAAACAAATACATCTGCTGTTCCATTTTTTAATTATGAAATATAAAGACCACATGTAACATTCATGGAAGACAAAGATCAAGTGCAAACCTGACCCAGTCTTCTGCCCACCAGCATAGAAATGGACAGTTGCCAATGGCTTGTTCATGTGTCCCTCCCTGATCAAACCTTCACTTGCCATTACCTCCAGCCCCCTCCCCAGAAGAATTGGGTATTATAATCACCTTGCTTTTGCACTTGTATTCCTAAAACAATACATTGTTTAATTTACGTGTTTTTGAACCTTATACAGAAAATTATGCTGCTTATTTTTCTACTCATTCTTTGTGCAAAATTAGATTTGTGAGGTTCAAACATTGATGCACTAGATATAGCATGGTTCATTCGTTTAACATTTAATGTTCCATTTTTAATATGCTATTTATTTATTATTGTGTCTGTGGGCAGTACTTGTTTCCAGATTTTTTTTTTAAATCTTTGGAAGGAGGCAGGTATTTTGTTTGGAGTTGCTGTTGATAAGCATTCACGGTCATAGCTTATGCTACCATGTGAAGAGTTTCTCTGTGATACATAGGTCATAGAACCATTTATTGTCTTAACCAGAGCTCTTGAGAGCGAAAAGATATACTTAGTTTTACCATAACCATGGGTATGAATGGAAGCGTCCTGGAAAAATCAAGATGGATGGCTATTGAGTCACAGGATTCATGCTTGTGAAATGCGTATCCCTTTCAGCCTGTTTGGATCTTTGGCCTATTTTTCTGTTGGGTCATTTATTGTTCTATTGAGTTATAAGAATTTTTTATATATTCTTGATATTAATTAAGAAGTCTGACCGTACCAAGTGTAGGTAAATGTGGTGAACAAGAATACTTTCACACTGCCACTGTGTGGGTAAATTGGTACAAACACTTAGGAAGGCAATTTGACATTATCTAGCAAAGATGAAGAGATATATTCTCTATGAACCAACATACACATAACGTTTGATAACATCTTGAAGAAGTTTGCACATGAACACCAGGAGACATGTATGAGAATATTCATAATGGCACTGTTTGTACTATCAAAAACCTAAAAATACCTCAGATGCTCATCGGTGATAGAACAGATCATATGTTGAGGCGCCTGGGTGACTCAGTCGGTTAAGCGGCTGCCTTCGGCTCAGGTCGTGATCCCAAGGTCCTGGGATTGAGCCCCATGTAGGGCTCCCCGCTCAGTGGAGAGCCTGCTTCTCTCTCTCCCTTTACCTACCTCTCTGCCTGCTTGTGCTCTTTCTCTATCTCTCTGTCAAATAAATAAAATCTTTAAAAAAAAAAGAATAGATCATATGTTGTGACACCATCACACAACAGGGCACTCTCAACAGCAAAGATGTATGAATCCCAGCCTCACACTACTAATAAAGTTGAATCTCAAGGTTAAGCATAGAGAGGGGAAATTAGGTCAAAAACTGAAAATTCTAAGTAACGTGTTAAGGAAGTAAGCATGTGGAAGATTAAAGAAAAATAAGAGTATGGCAAATTTCAGAATATTACCACTAAAGGGGAGGGAAGTAAATATTAGAGTGTCTCAACCGTATGTTATAAATATTGTTTGTATCCACTCAAAATTTGTTAAAAGTTTTTTACAGAAATGCACCTTTAGGAGAGAAGGGGGAAAGTTACAAGAAAAGAACCTCTAAGTTCTCCTACTGAGAGAAGAAAGTTTGTACCTGAGCTATCTCTTTCTGTCCAGAATATCTCCGTCACCCCTGTGCCATTTTTCTGTTTGCCTCATGTATGTGTGTTAGCTACCTAGCTTTCTCTCTGTGTCACTCCCTACAACATGGGATTACCGAGTTACCCTGGGATCTAAGACACAGTAGTATGCTGTGAGTTGCAGGATGTTTCAAAACAGCCCTTTGGCAGTGGTTTTTAATAAATATGTAGTTTCTATTCAGAAATTAAGATTGGGGTGTCCGGGTGGCTCAGTTGGTTGAGCATCTGCCTTTGGCTTAGGTCATGATCCCAGGGTCCTAGGATCGAGTCCCGCATCGGGCTCCTTGCTCAGTGGAGAGCCTGCTTGTCCCTTTCCCTCTGCCCTTCCCCCAAAGAAATTAGGATTGACAATATAATTTTTACTCTGGATTGGGCAGCACCTTTTTAGTCTTTATCACTAGGAAACATTGATTTTTCTAATTTAGATTGGATTAAAAACAAGGTTTCTAAAGAGAAAACATAGTTACAAACAAGCATTGATTTGCAAGAATGTTGATGTTTACCTTGCTTTCTTCCTTTCAGAAGATTGTTACTTTAAAAACATTTTAGATAAATTGGTAAACACAATTGCTGTGTCAGAGTTTTATCCTTTGCCTACCTGCTCTGCAGAAAAGTTACATTTCTATTCTCAATAAATAAGCTTCCCCAAAGCTCTCTAGGAGCTGTCATTTCTAAAAATCTGTCTCTGTCAGAGTTTTTTTCCTAAAAAGTCATAGTTTCAATCTCTGTTTCTTTAATTACTGGTGAAGCAGTTGTTTCTTGCTGTAAGTATCCAGTCCACATCATGAGTGGGTCTTGTATAGTGATTAGCTTTCTCTTATTCCAATGAATTGTGGGAAGTAGCTCAGTGTTATCTGGACAGTCTTTCCTATGGTGCCCCCATTTTAGTCTGTCTCTGTATCTAATACATACAAATTAACCTTGACTGGCAGTTAATCCTGCTTATTTTAAGAGTAGAACTTTCTCCACCCTTCCCTGTATGTAAAGAAAACACTGTGCTTTTGCCAGTTCTGATATTTTTACCTTTTCCTGCAATTGTATCAGACCTTTTCTTATAGCCTACATTATTCTACAATTAACCATTAGTGTAGTATTGGGATTTCTGGAGTTAAAATCTGAACTGTTTTTATTCTGCGAGGGGCTCAGAACCAAGTTAACCCAGCTATAGTTACTGGCATCTCCCAGGTAGGCAAGCACTGTGCTAGGGGCTGGGATACTTCAGTCCTCATGAGGGTTAGTCAGGAAGGACCAAACTCCATTCCTGGCAGTGTGGGAAGTCAGACTGAGCCACCCAAGCGCCCCTACCAATGATTTTATCATTTTCTTTTAGAGATTTTATTTTTAAGTAATCTCTGTCTACACCCAATGTGGGGCTCAAACTCACAACCCCAAGATCAAGAGTCATGGGCTCTACCGACTGAGCCAGCTGGGTGCCCCACTACCAGTGATGTTGCTGAGTCCCATCACTGCTCTGATTCTCAACGTCCCCTTCTGTGCATTGGGGCATTGATGGTGTTGCACTCAGCTGCTGTCCAGGTGAAAGGAAGTCGTGCTTGCTGTTCCCATGGTCTTCCTGCCCAGCCTCTGCTGCACAGAGAGGACCCAGGGGACAGCCCCGCATGTGACGGCATGTCCATTTTTGATGCTCTCCAGGCAGCCTCTCCTCTGCCTTGCTATGAAACGGTACCAGAAAAAGGCTTTTGTTCCTTTTTCATTTCATTTTTGACTCCTTTATAGCTAATCAGATGAGTATGTAACAAATGGGGAATTAGTAACTGACTATGCTGGACAAGAAACTTCTCCAAAGTGTTTACCTTTGGTTATCTACTTTAATCTTGTTTTTAGAGCTCAGGGTGACCAGGCTGTAAAAAGGAAGGACGGCTAATTTGGAATACTGTGGAAGTGTTGCCAAAGAAGTACTCTTATCTAGAGATCATCTAAGTATAGATTTTAAAGGTCAAGCAGGCATTTTTTTTTCTAGAAAAACCCTCATCTTAATTGGACTTCGTTCACTATAAGAATAGAACTATATACAGTAACTTTTGCTAAAAAAGTTTTTCAAGAAAAGGAGCACATTTTCTTTAGAGTTCAAACTCCTTGTTTCATTCTGTGGCCTCTACCATCCAGTGTCAACCCAGCGTTTCAGCTTTAACCGGCCCTGGTTTCTCTGCTTACTAGCGGCACGGCTTTGAGCGAGTTTGACCTCCCTGAGCATCAGCTTCCTCATCTGCAAGATAAAGAAAATGATAGTGGTTGTATCACAGGGTGGTTCTGAGGATCAAGTAAGAACATACACATACAACCCTTAGAACAGTACCGAGGACAGAATTCGCACCAGTAATCTGTCTGGTTCACTGTCATTAGGTCCAGTGGTCAGCCTGCTTCAATGAGGGTGCCTGTCTTGGTACAGTTTTTCTTTCTCATGCTCGACTCAGGCAGACAGCGTCCCAGGGAGAATGGGGAGATTGTTACAGGTTGGAGTGTCTTGGCTTCATGGAAGAGGGGGTCTACAACTGGGTCATAAGTAGAGGTTTTTGTTGTTGTTGTTGTTTTAGTTTGCTTTCAAAATCTCATTCTTTATTATTACCGACTTACTGCACATTGCTCCAAACCCACTGTAGCACTTCTCATGGGAAAATGTCACAGGCACGATCCATTCAAGTTTCCCAAACTTTTATAACCAAAACCTGACACGTGGACCCACATAGGTGCACACTACAATAATATGACTTTCTCTGGAAATGCAACCCAAGGAGACACAGCCATCATCCCTAACAGTATAAATCCACAAAAATTGAATTAAGATTGTTGGCTAGGCTGATAGGCAGGGGCCAGGCAATAGGGCCTTTGTGTTTTCTTGGCTTCTCACCTACTCTGCCCGCTAAGAACAAGTAGGGTTTAAAAGGCTGGAGACCTCACCCCCGTTAGGAAGGCTACTATCAGAACAGGAAATAACAAGTATCATCAAGAATGTGGAGAAATTGAAATCCTTGTGTATTTTTGCAGGAAATGTAAAATGGTGCAACTACTATGGAAAACAGTTTGTTGGTTGCTCAAATAATTAAAAATAGAATTGTCATATGATTCAGCAATCCTACTTCTGGGTATATACCCAAAGGAATTAAAAGCAAGGACTTAAAGAGATATTTGTACATGCGTGTTCATGGCAGCAGTCAGTGGCCGAAGCGTGGAAGCAAGCCAAGTGTTCATCGTGGATGAAGGTGGAAGCAAAATGTGGTATGAAGATACAATGGAATATTAGTCAGCCTGAAAAAATAAGGAAATTCTGACATACTACAACATGGGTGAACCTTGAGGGCATTAAGCTAAGTGAAATAAGCCAGTCACAAAAGGGCAAATACTGTGGTGTCCCACTTATGTGAAGTACCTACAGAAGTCACATTCATGGGGTCATAAAGTAGAAGGCCATTATCAGGGGCTGGCATTGGGGGGCAGGGAGTGCTGGGGAGTCATTGTTTAATGGGTACAGTGTTTCAGTTTTGCAAAATGAGAAGAGTTCTGGAGATTGGTGGTGGTGATGGTTGCACAATGATATGAATGCACTGAATACCCCTTAATTTTGAAGTCAAAAATGGTTAAGATGGTAAATGATCAAGATGGTTACGTTATGTGTCTTTTACCATGATCAATCAATTGATAGATGGCTGGAGAAATGGAGTCTTTCGAATTTTGAACCATGTGAATATATAACTGATAAACATTTTTTAATAGGCTTTATTTTTTGGAGCAGTTGTGGTAGGTTCACTGCAAACTTGTGAGCAGAAGGTTCAGAGATTTCCCATATACCCTCCACCTCCCTCACCAAGCAGTACATTTGTTACAGTCAGTGAACCTGCGTTGACACGTCATTATCACACAAAGTCCATAGTCCGCATTAGCGTTCACTCTTGGTGTTGTGCATTCCATGAGTTGGGGCAAATGTATAATGACATGTATCCACCATTTGTTTTTAAGTTTGAAAAACAGTTTTAACAGGAAGGTAAAATCAGCTCAACAGTAACTGAGATAGAAAGCTGATGAGGTTGGTTCATATCTGTCTTTGCTTCAGGGGGCCATGGAGAATGCTAACGGCACCAAGCAGAGCGTGACTGAGGACTCGAGTCCGGCCGAGGGGCAAACCGGGAGCACCACTCCGCAGGGAGAGCAGGGGCAGCTGCTTTATCACGAGGAAACCATTGACCTCGGTGGAGACGAGTTTGGGTCTGAAGAGAATGAGACTATATCAGAAGATTCTAATAATTTCGTAGATAAGCTTAATGAGCACCTGATGGAGAGCGTCCTCATTTCTGACTCTCCTAATAATAGTGAAGATGACTCAGGTGACCTTGGCTGTTTGCAGGATGTTGTGGAGCCTGCAGAAGGCAGCGCTGGTCCCACACTGGAAAGTCTCGGGGACGAAGGAGCAGTGGACACCCTGAGCAAGGACAGTGAAAGTGACGGAGAGGATGTGTCTAAAGACATCTCTGACACGACCCCGGACCCAGACCACAACCAAGTCAAAGGTGTGCCCGCCTTGGGAGAGGAGGGTGCAAAGGACCCTGGCCCAGGGGACGGGAGCACTCACCCGGAAGGGCTGGGGTGCACCCCACCTCCGAGACAGTCCCCTCCCACTGAGGAGCCCGTCCCGGTGTGCACCATCTTCAGCCAGCCGCTTCCCGCCCGCTCCCAGCCGCCCCTGCTCCTGCGGGATGGCTTCGAGCCCCAGATGGTGAAGTCTCCGAGCTTCAGTGGTGCGAGCGAAACGGTGGCCAAGACCCCTCCCCAGGCTGTGCAGCCAAGCCCCAGCCTGAGTAAATTTTTTGGTGATCCTGCCAACACTAATTCCTTGGCCTCAGACTTCTTTGATTCGTTCACGACTTCCACTTTCATCTCCGTCAGTAACCCCCATGCAGGTTCTTCAGCTCCAGAAAAACTGTCTTCACTCTCCACTCCGGGGGGAGAAAGATCCCCAGGTGCCGCTGAGCCTTCTCACTCTCCAGGGATCGAAAAGTCAAAAGCAGGTGTTTCCCCAGCTTCTGTAGAAATCTCTCAGTCTCCAAAACCATTTTCACAGATCCAGGCTGTGTTTGCGGGGAGCGAGGACCCCTTTGCCACGGCCCTGAGCATGAGCGAGATGGATCGCAGAAGTGATGCCTGGCTCCCCGGGGAGGGGACCAGGGACGTCCTGATTTCAGTAGCCACCCAACAGTACAGCACAGTGTTCGTAGACAAGGAGAGCCTCACCATGCCAGGCCTCAAGTTTGACAACATCCAGGTGGGTGCAGGACATCTTCAGGGGGGCGTTCGTGGCCGGATTCCTCAGCGGCCACTTCTAGTTCCTTCTCATCTCTTTCTGCTTTCCCTCTCTCCCTCACCCCCCCCCCCATATGGATGTGTGTGTGTGCGTGCGCGTGCACATACACACACATAAATACCTTTCAGGGATTGAAAAGTCCCCATTTTTTAGCAATTCCTAAAATACTCTTTTGGAGAGTCTGTGTTACATCACTAGTTAATTTGGAACTTTGTTGATTTCCCTAATGTATTTAAGGCACTAGTCAACGTCTTAGAAGTAAATGCCAGCAAAGTAGATAGTTACATCATAATTCTCTGACGTAGCTGTGAACTTCAGGTGCTCAGGTTATTTGTGACATTTAAGCTTCAGCAAATGATGTCTCCCATTCCGTTTTTTTAAAATCTGGGGAGTATATTTGTTTAGCATATAACATGCTTGATGTAGAAAGAGTTTTATAGACTCATTAAGAAAAATGTGGATGGCCCCACAAAGTAACAAATCACAAAAATATTTCAATGTTCTATATAATAAATAGTGACATAGAAAAGTTCAGTCTAGCAATCAAAGATGATAAGGTTATCTCCATTTCCTGTTATCTAATTGGGCATTTCGTTTATGATTATTCCATGTTTGCTAGAGTGTGGGAAAATGGCCTGACTCAGGCAGCCCTGATGGGACCATAAGTCAGTACAAACATTTTTAAGTAAAGTTTTTAAATCAGCATCCAAATGTGCATATTATTTGGTCCAGAAATCCCAGTCTTAGGAATTTTTTTATAAGGAAATAATGTCACTGGTGTACAAATACCCAGCTTTTGGGATGCCCATCACAGTGTGGTTTATTATTGCAAAGCATCTGAAACGATCCAAAAGCCCATTATCAAGAGGCTGGTTGAATACATTTGAGTCATCTGTAAAATGGAGTATTAACGTAGGTATTAAAAATGATGATACAGGGACGCCTGGGTGGCTCAGTCAGTGAAGCATCTGCCTTTGGCTCGGGTCATGATCTCAAGGTCCTGGGATCGAACCCCGTATCGGGCTCCCGGGCTTCCTGTTCGGCGGGCAATCTGCTTCTCCCTCTCCCTCTGCCCCTCCCCACCCCACGCTCGTGCACGCTCTCTCGTGCTGTCTCTCTCAAATAAATAAAATCTTTTTTAAAAAATTAAATACAAATGTTAAAAAATGATGATATAGCAGGATTTTTAACGAGGTCCATATTTTATTGTTAAATTTGAAAAACTGGATACAAGACGGCATGTGGCATGCATAGTATGGTGAGAATGTTTATAAATACGTGTAACACGTACCTAGAGAGTGAGCGCATCGGATGCCAGTGGCAGGTGATTGCCCAGGTTGCCGGGCATGGGGGACATCGGTCCAGCCCCCGTGGCTGGCCTTGTGTCCTGCGCGTGTCTGCCCTCCTGTCTCCAGCAGCCCTTTTGGGAAGCATGTGCCCGCTCCTGCACATGCATGGCTGGTCGGAAGGCCCAGTGCGTGGGACGTGTGTTGTCGTGGCATGGTAAACTGCTGAGCCCTGGGAGAAGGGCCACACTGGGGACCTAGAAATGCGAGCCCATAGGTTCTGACACTTCGCATGGCAGTGTTGACAGCATATTCAGGTACCAAACGCACATTTATTGTGCGTGTACTGTTTACCAGGCATTGTGAGCAGCTTCCTTCTCCACTCTCTCGAGCAGAATACACTGAACATAAACTTACTTTTGCGGCATCTTTTTAATGAATTCTGGGTATGGACTCTGAGTTCAGGGGGTACTTGGACATGCAGGATTTGGTTTATGTATTCACAGATTTCCTTCCCCACCCTTCCCTAGCCCTGTCTACATCCACTCTACCCGCAGAGGGGGAGGAGGGGAAGGCTTTACTGTTCCATGTTTCTTCCGTCCCTGCTTCTGGGGGACTCTGTGCTCGGCCACCATGTTCCTGCAGCCTCCGTGGGACTGGCCTTTTAGCACTTCCTTTCCACACTATCTGTTGTTTGCAGTTTGCTTCCCCCCCATTGTAATTCAGGGAAAATTGAAGGTTGCCATGGAAATGACTTCGCCCAGGGGTTCTAGGGTATGTTTGGAGATGTGTAGAGGTGCTTCACTCTGGTTGCCAGAGGTCTAGGGTGAGCACATGACATTCATGGATGCGGCCAAGCATGCTAAATAGCCAGTGGGCTGGTTAGTGCCAGACCAGAAATACTGTGCTGCCCAAAATGTCAGTCCTCCTTGAGTCAGGAAACAAGCCCTGAAGTTCAGTGCTGGTTTCCCCTAGATTGAATCAGATACAGAGGCCCTGTCATAGGTCCTCCCTAACTCTAAAGCTTCCGTGATTTACCTCCCCAGTTCCACGCAGCTGCCCATGAGAAAGTCAGGACACTGCACAAGTCAGCAAGGGTTAGGGAGCTCCCACTGCCTGGGCAGAGGGCAGGGAGCTGACCAGGGCACAGCCTTCCTTCTTTTCATTTCCTTTAAGTCCTCCGGCCATGTCTTCAGGACCTCTTGCAGTCCACGGTGGTGGTTTTGGGAACCTTGTGGTAGGTTGAAATTTGAACCAAGAATAGTTCCCAGAATACCTTTGACTCTCCCACATGACAGGTGTGCTGCGTGGGCGCCCACATGTGTCTCTTCACCTGTACGTTATCATTCCCAAGACAGAAAAGAAAATGTACGGTTAACCTTGAACCGACATGCTGTGTTTATTCGCCAGGAGACTTCAGATTGGTTTCTCTATTAATTTTCTGGGCACACCAAGCTTTTGAAACCAGTTCTTGGATTTACTTATTAATAAGCTCCCCCTTTGTCACTGTTACTACGACAGAGTTGTTCATTCTCAATCAGCTTTCTAAAACACTTAACGATTTTCTTCCAAATTGCTCACCTCATTAAAAATTACCTTCCTGGAGGATAAAACTTGAAAAGATTTTAATTTCTCTCTGAAATGACGTCAGTGGCAGTCTTAGCTAAGTTAGAAGCTGAAAGGTGAACGTGTAACACCTCCTTCCACTCCAGTGGCATCAGAAGGACACAGACATTTTCAGCTCGTTATGGTTGTACGTGCCCTCTGTCCTCAAAGGAGTAAATGGAAAGTTTGTGGGGAAATGGTAATTCAGAACTTTTTAGAACCGGTAAGGAATGAAAGTGGAGAATTGTTTGTGTGGTGCTTGTTCACTAAAGAGAGAGGAAGGGAAAAGGGGAATAAATAGAAGCAGCAGAATTTCAGTGGTGAGGGTAACAGGGCGGTGAAGGTGAAGGTGATGGGGTTGGGCCCCTCTTGCAGGCATCAGAATTCCCCAGCCCATGCTGGCGGCACGAGAAACCTGGCACACACACTTGGAGACTGGAGCCTTCCACCACCCCTTTCCCATTCTCTTTCCCTGTTCTTGCCTTCCCTCTCACCCTTCCTGCAACTTGGATTTCTCCGGAATCCCCTCAGGGAAGCCCACACGGTCTGTGTGGAAACCCCAGGTCAGGAGCCTACAGGAAGCCAAGGACCCACCTGTTCCTGCAGCTTCACCAGCTACACATGTTCTCAGCTTTCATTAGTCTGCAGAAATCATTTATGTCATCTCCATTTTTAAAGGTTATTTTTTTCTGGATATGCAATATGTTTACAATATAAAATTCCAGGTTGACAGGTGGTTTTTTTTTCCATTCAACATTTTAAAGATGCTCTTCCATTGTGTTCTGGATGTGAAGTTTATAATAATTTTTAAGATCTTATTTATTTGAGAGAGAGTGAGCACAAGCAGGGAAGAGAGGGCGAAGGAGAGGGAGAAGCAGACTCCCCGCTTAGCAGGGAGCCCGATGAGGGACTTGATCCCAGGATCCTGAGATCATGACCTGAGCCAAAGGCAGACACTAAAGCGACTGAGCCACCCAGGCGTCCTATAATTTTATCTTCACTCTTCTATACCTAATGTACATGTTTTCCTCTGGTTACTTTTAAGATTTTATCACTGGTTTTCAGCTGTTTGATCCTGATATGCATTCACATGGTTTTCTTTTCTGTTTATCTTTCTTGGGATTTGTTGACCTTACTGGGATGTGTTTTCCCAGTTGGGAATATTCTAGTCCTTACCTCTTCAAATAGTTTTTCAGTTTTCCCTCCCTCCTCTCTACTTCTGGGACTCAATTCCACACATTACTCGATTTTGCCAGAGGCCACGAAGGATCTGTGTTTGTTATTCAGTTTTATTTCTCTTTTTGCTTCCCTTTGAAATTCCTGCAGTCATGTCCTGAAGTCCGTAGTCTTTCCTTCTGTGCTTTTTAGTTTGCAGCTGATGCTTTTTGGTGAATTTTTCATATTTTTTGTCTCCAGAATTTGCATTTGCTGCTTTTTTATCTTTTTCTTTATTCAGTGTGTTGAAGTTTTGCTTCAGATCCTCACGGACATTTATAACAGCGGTCTGAAGGTTCTTCTCCGGGTAGTCTGTCATCTCCGTAATCTCTGGATCTGTTTGTATTTATCTCTTCTCTTGGTCGTGGGTCACATGTGCTGGCTTTGTCCCATGTCTCATCATTTTTGGTTAGAGGATGGACATTGTGGGTTTCATGTGTTTGGAAGTCTGTATTGTGTTGTCTTCAAAAAGACTTGCGCTTCGTTCTGGTCGGCAGGTATGTTATATGCAGATTCACTTGATCTTTTTCAGGTTTGTTTTTAAGCTTCTTAGGGTGAGTTTAGAGTAGCTTTTCCTCGTGGGTGACCTTTCTGACATCTGTCGAAAGCCTCGGTGTTCAACAAGAGTGCTCCACACAGTTGGCATAAACTTAGCATCTTTCAGCCTGTGTGACCTCTGAGAATTGCTCAGCTCCCTTGCCGTTCCACCCAGCCTTCTAGAGCATCACCGTGTGCATGGGCTGCTTTGTGTCCAGCAATGGACTCAGGCTTCTGTGCAGAGGTCCCTCGTTTTCAGTGCTCCTTCTTGCCAGTTCCAGCCACCTCAGCCTCTCGGATTCCCAACTTTGTCTCCTCACCTCAGCAAGTTCACCACACCCTGCTTGGGACTCCTCTTCACACTGTGCTCCAAATGTGCCTTTGAATTCAGGAACTCAAGTCATCTTTCTCATTCTCTCAGATCCCAGCCCTCTTCTGTGTCTTCATCCCTTTCCTCACTGGAGAACAGTCCAGTCCCGGTTACTCGTAAGAAGTCCCTGCTGCTTTTGCTCACCACACTCGTGAACGGTTCCTGAGCTAAGTTTGCTGAACTGAGTTGAAGCATGAGAGTGAGCCCAGGAAGACGTGGGGAGGCCAGTTCAGGCCATTCTGTGATAGCCTCCCACCGTTTTCCTTGTTGAAACATTCTCTCAAATTCTGATTTGTTTGGGGCCTCACAAGAAAAAAAGGATTAGATTTGGTTTTGTTTTTACAGCTTAAGGGAAATAGAGTTCACATGTGATACAGTTCACACATTCAACTTACAATTCACTGGTTTTTAGCATTTTTTTTAAAAGATTTTATTTATCTATTTGACAGAGAGAGACACAGTGAGAGAGGGAACACAAGCAGTGGGAGAGGGAGAAGCAGGCTTCCCGCCGAGCAGGGAGCCCGATGCAGGGCTTGATCCCAGGACCCTGGGATCATGACCTGAGCCGAAGGCAGACGCTCAGCAACTGAGCCACCCAGGCGCCCCTGGTTTTTAGCATTTTGACAGAATTGTGCAACCATCACCACAGTCAATTTTTAGAACATTTTTATCTCCCCAAAAGAAGCCAAACCCCGCCCCCTCCCCCAGCTCCAGGCAAGCACTGATCTCTCTGTCTCTGGATTCTCCTGTTCTAGACATTTCATACAAATGCAGTCATACAATATGTGGTCTTGCGTGACTGGCTTCTGTTACTTAGGATAATGTTTTCAGGAGCCGTCCATTTTGTAACATGTATCATCCCTACATTACTTTTTATTGTCAAATAATATTCCAGTTTATGAATATTCCACATTTTATCCATTCATCCCTTGATGGACATTTCATTTGTTTCCGTTTTTTGGCTGTTGTGAATGATGCTGCTTATGAACATTCATGAACAAGTTTTTGTGTGGTCACATTTCCATTTCTCTTGCGTACGTACTTCGGAGTGGAACTGCCGGGTTACATAGCAACTCCGGGGTTCATTTTTTTAAGATTAATTTATTTATTAGAGAGAGCATGTGTGCACACATGCGTGCACAGGCGAGGGGCAGAGGGAGAGAATCTCAGGCAGGTTCCCCAGTGAGCATGGAGCCTGATGCGGAGCTCGATCCCAGGACCCTGAGATCACAACCTGAGCCGAAACCAAGAGTCAGACACTTAACCAACTGAGCCACCCAGGTGCCCCTGGGGTTCACGTTTTGAGGAATGTCCAAATTGTCTTCCAGATGGCTGCACCATTTTACATTCCACCAGTTTGGGGTTCTGCCTCGTTTTTGTTTCTTTGATGTTTGTTCAGGAGGTTTTGCTTACCCTGGGAGAGAGCAAACACGAGCAAGAGGATCACATGCTCCCAGAGCTTCTTCACTGGAGCCATGGCAGAAAGCTCACTGTGTGCTGGGTCAGGTGCAGGGCCCACTGTCTCTTCAGACCACTGCCCCATGACCACTGTGTCTTCAGGTTTCTTAGACAGTAAAGCCTGCATGCTGTGAATCAGCTGCTCCGGTTTCCATTTTGTCTTTGTCCATTAAAATCGAGAAGGGACTGCTGAACTGTCCCCACACTGAAGGAGGGGTGGCAGCCCATGGCCATCTGTGAGCTGAGATCAGCCACTTGTTCTTGCATAAACACCTCTGACAGGGGTGGTGAGGGTGGGGGGAACAACAGGCATCCTCCCTGTTGCCTGGCTGAGTCCTGGCTCGTTCCCATGCTATCTCCCCACGTTTCCTGCTTGGCCTTGGATGCACCAGTCCCTCACTGAAGAGTTTGCTGATTTGGAGGTGTCCAAGGGTTCCAGGCGGGTTCCATCCCAGGGGCAGCAGCATAGCTCTGAGAAAAATCCCACAGCAGGGCAAGTTTGCTCCCCTCTCCCCCGCGACCACAGGAGGATGTGCAGTCAGGTGCCATGACCCCTGGGCCATAGTCCCCTCCAGCTCAGTGACACAGCAGGAGTAGGTTCATGGAAAGACATTTTGTCCCGTCCCTGGGCTTTCATAGGTGAGATGTTTGTTAGTCCTACAAATGCTCATATCTCAGGAACTTCCTGTGCTAACGAAAATGTTAACCAGCAGAGATTTTTAAGGGAAAAGATGTTTGTAGTGTGGTCTAATTAACAGAGAATGTTGCAGGGATGGAGGAATTAAATGAGTCCTCCCTCTGCGGCATGGAGATGTGATCTTGCCCTTTTCCGGCTCACAGCTCCTCCCACCCAGTTCAAGCCCTTGTCTAATAGGAGTTGCATTCCTGCAGAGCTTTATGGAGCCATATGGCAGAGCTCTTCTTATTCTGCCCTTTAATTGTCCCTCCTAGACCAGTTAGCCCCTTCTGTGGCTCCAGCATTTGAAGCATTTCACCTCACATTCTGAAAGCAAAAAATCATAAAACTGCTGCTTCTAAATTTTCGCTAGAGAGGTGTGGCTTGGCCTCTTGCAGCACGGGGCTCAGTGCCCAGGGCCGGAACCAGACTTGTGACCTGGAACCCCCCTGCCAAAGCCGCCTCTCCCCCTTTACCCGTGGAAGGGCAGCCGCAGACCCCTGCAGCATCTTTTCTGCCACTCCTGCACACGTCATCCACAGGCTGGTGCTTTTTAAGTGTCACTGTTCTGGGCAACCACGAAAGATTCACCTTGCATGCTTACGCCAAGGGTAGGAAAACAATAGGAAGGGGCGGGGGCGCTTGTGGAGTCTGCAGGGAACACGTCCACACTGCTCTCCTCTCCGTCCTCAGTCGCTGTGTGCCCATGGCCCTGTATGGCTAGCACTCAGCGGCCTGCAGCTGGAAGCCAGGGTTTTACTCGCTGAGATGAGAGGATTCTTATTCCCCAGTACCCAAAAGGTGGCATTTCTCCCTGGCCATTCCAGCCACTGATAATCCTTCCTCTCCTGGCCTGGCCAAAGCACCTTGTCCTCTGCCCCTCGCCCTTCCATCTTCCCCTTATGTTTGGTTCGTCTTCTTTTTTATTTTTTTATCTAGGCATAAGTGATACACATTATATTAAGTTCAGGTGTATAACATGATTCAGTATTTGCAGATACTGCAAAATGGTCACCACGATAGGTCTTGTTAACATCCCTCACCTTACGTATTACAGAATTATTTTTCTCGTGATAAAACTTGTAAGATATATTCTCTTAGCAACTTCCAAATATACAGCGCAGCACTGTTAACTAGTTGCCATGCAGTTCATTCATCCCCAGGACTTCCTTCCTTCTTTCTTTTTTTTTTTTTTTTTTTAGGACTTGTTTCTTTTATAACTGAAAGTTTGCACCTTTTGACCACCTTTCCCATTTGGCCCATCCCCCACTCCCACCCCGCCTCTGGCAATCACCAGTGTGTTCCTGTATCTTTGAGTTTGTTTGGATTTTTGGTTTTCATTTTTTTAAGATTCCACATAGAAGTGACATCATAGGGGATTTGTCTTTCTCTGACTTACTTCATTTAGCATAATGCCCTCAAGTTCCATCCATGTTGAAACAAATGACAAGATTTCATTCTCTTCCTGCAACTGATCCTATTCCATGGGGTATGGACACCTCGTCTTCTTTATCCGTTCATCCGTCCACGGACACGTGGCTTGTTCCCAAGTACTGACTGTGAACATGGGGATGCAGACATCTTTTCAAGTTAGTGTCTTTATGTCCTTCAGATAAATACCCAGAAGTGGCACTGCGGGGTCATAAGCTGGTTCTGACTCTCTGAGGAACGTCCATCCTGTCCTACGGTGGCTGCTCCATCCTCTGTTCCCAGCAGCTGTGCGCCAGGGTCCCTTTCATCCACATCCTCACCAGCCGCCTTCCCTCAGGAGCTTCGGATTCTACTTTTCCATCCTTGGGCCCTGTCCGTGGGGGCGTCGAACCTAAGGAGTCGGTCTGTGAGGCCCAAGTTCCCCATGCAGAGGCCGTTTGGGCGCTTTCCTGGCCCCCAGCATAACTCCTGTGAGCGGAGGGCCTGTCTGAGCCCCTGGCATAGGACCTGCTTGGGAGGGCGCTCTTCTCTTGTCTCCTGGGCTGGGAGTGAGCCTAGCACCCGAAGGAGGGCTTGGCTGAGTCCCTGGCAGAGGACCTGCTTGGGAGGGCGCTCTTCTCTTGTCTCCCGGGTTGGGAGTGAGCCTAGCACCCGAAGGAGGGTCTGGCTGAGCCCCTGGCAGAGGATCTGCTCGGGAGGGTGCTCTTCTCTTGTCTCCGGGCTGAAGGACGGCAGTGCCAGGTCCCAGAGGCTTTCCCAGAGACAAAGGCAACCTGGCGGATTGCTGGGGCCTGTGCTGCCGCCCCCATCTGGCCCTTGGTCCCAAACCCCACTCCTGGCTCGGCGTGCCTCTCATGTAAGCCTGGTCCAGGTGGTGGTGATTTACCCCTTCTTCTAAAATAAAGAGAGCAGTTCTAAAATACACATTTTATTAAAGGTGGTGATGCTCAAGCATCTGGGTGATTGAAGTTTTAGTGTACTGTAACCACGTTTTAACCTCCAAACACCAATGGAGAAAAAAGAAATTTCGTTTAGTATGGGTTCTGGTTAGCTGAGTTTAATTAACATTTTATTGTCTTGACATATTTTTCTTACATTCCTTCAAGGGGGATGCAGTTAAAGACCTGATGCTTCGCTTCCTGGGTGAGAGAGCCGCAGCGAAGAGACAGGTCTTAAATGCCGAGTCTGTAGAGCAGACTTTCGTTGGGTTGAAACAGCTAATTGTAAGTAATGATGTGTTTGATTTCAATATTGTTGTTCTTATAAGGCCCGACTTTCCTTGTAGTATTTTCCTCAGAGTTAATTACTTCAAATGTATTATCTAAAGCCCTTGCATGTAAATAAAATTGTGTTGAATTAGATACCAGTCCTGTGCAGAAAAAGTGTCATATTAACATACTTTTAATATTAAGGCCAATTAGTTAGAAAGCCATTATTTTAAATGAGTACATTCCTTGAAGCAGAATATACTTTGATTAAACATGCTTCATCAAATACAATAACTAAAGATAAGTAATTTTTATTTTTATGTTGTTGTTCTTTTTGAAATACTCTGTTTTCTCTACTTGGTATAAAGGGTTTATTATTGAATGGGTGGGTTCAACAAAAATGCACACAAAAATCTTTGTTCATTACTAGGAGTAAGTATGACTATGCAGGCAGAGATGCAGTCCCAAATATTAATGGGAAACTATCTGAACTGAAGGCATGTTAACATGAACAGGTAGGTGTTTCTGGCGGTCTTTGAAGCCCAGGAAACTGTACGCCCCCCACAATTGCCTTTATCCTTGGTACCTTTTATCATATTTACAGAAGTATGTGTCTTCAAAGAGGTAATAAGAATCATTTGTTTAGGTGGTTAGCAAATATTTTATACATAAAGCAATTAAAATTTAGGGGCACCCGGGTGCCTCAGTCGATTGAGCAGTCAACTCTTGATTTCAGCTCAGGTATGATCTCAGGGTCGTGGGATCGAACCCCGTGTCAGGCTCCAGGCTCAGCGTGGAGTCTGCTTCTCTCTCTCCCTCTGCTCCGCCCCGTGCTTTCTCAAGCTCTCTAAAATAAATAGATCTTTTTTTTAAAAAACAATTAGGGGCGCCTGTATGGCTCCATCGTTAAGCATCTGCCTTCAGCTCAGGTCATGATCCCACGGTCCTGGGATTGAGGCCCAAGTCGGGCTCTCTGCTCAGCGGGGAGTCTGCTTCTCCCTCCTCCTTCTCCCACTCCCTCTGCTTGTGTTCCTGCTCTCACTATCTGCTCTCTCTCTCTCTGTCAAACAAATAAAATCTTTTTAAAAAAATTTTTAATAAAGCAATTAAAGTTTAATTTTTTAGTAAATTTAAATCAAATGCTTCATTGGGTTTCTTTTACTGAAGTGATTCTGGAATTATTGCTATGACTAAGAAGCTTTGGGAAGGAAAAATATGGAGATAGTCTGGCTTTTTGTTTGTTTTTTAAGAATTTTTTTTTTTTTTAGCTATCTGCACACCCAATGTGGGGCTCAAACGCCCAGCCGGAGATCAAGAGTTGCATGCTCTGCTGACTGAGCCAGCCAGGGCACCCCAGAAATAGTCTGGTTTTTTTTGTGTTTTTTTTTTTTTTTTTTTTAAATTCTAGAACACCCTCTCGGGGAGCAGTCTTTATTTGCATTTTAAGAGAGTGACCACATAGATGAAAAACGCTGCAACCAATTGGCACAACATGCAGTCCCTTTTTTGTAATTTTATTTTATTATGTAATGTTAGTCACCATACAGTAATCATTGGTTTTTTTAATAAATTTTTTTATTATGTTATGTTAATAATCATACATTACATCATTAGTTTTTGATGTAGTGTTCCATGATTCATTGTTTGCATATAACACCCAGTGCTCCATGCAGAACGTGCCCTCTTTAATACCCATCACCAGGCTAACCCATCCCCCCATCCCCTCCCCTCCAGAACCCTCAGTTTGTTTATCAGAGTCCATCGTCTCTCATGGTTTGTCTCCCCCTCCGATTCCCCCCCCCTTCATCCTTCCCCTCCTGCTATCTTCTTCTTTTGTTTTTTTTTCTTAACATATATTGCATTATTTGTTTCAGAGGTACAGATCTGTGATTCAACAGTCTTACACAATTCACAGTGCTTACCATAGCACATACCCTCCCCAATGTCTATCACCCAGCCACCCCATCCC
>NC_138378.1:121214471-121221237 GCF_054177405.1 Leptonychotes weddellii | reverse complement strand
TTTCCACCCCCTCACTTTCAATCTGGAGGTGTCTTTGGGTCTAAAATGAGTCTCTTGCAGGCAGCATATCGATGGGTCTTGTTTTTTATCCAATCTGATGCCCTGTGTCTTTTGATTGGGGCATGTAGCCCATTTACATTCAGGGTAACTATTGAAAGATATGAATTTAGTGCCATTGTATTGCCTGTAAGGTGACTGTTACTGTATATTGTCTCTGTTCCTTTCTGGTCCATGTTACTTTTAGGCTCTCTCTTTGCTTAGAGGACCCCTTTTAATATTTCTTGTAGGGCTGGTTTGGTGTTTGCGAATTCTTTTAGTTTTTGTGTGTCCTGGAAGCTTTTTATCTCTCCTTCTATTTTCAATAACAGCCTGGCTGGATACAGTATTCTTGGCTGCATATTTTTCTCATTTAGTGCTCTGAATATATCATGCCAGTCCTTTCTGGCCTGCCAGGTCTCTGTGGATAGGTCTGCTGCCAATCTAATGTTTCTACTGTTTTAGGTTACAGACCTCTTGTCCCGAGCTGCTTTCAGGATTTTCTCTTTATCTCTGAGACTTTCAAGTTTTACTATTAGATGTCGAGGTGTTGACCTATTTTTATTGATTTTGAGAGGGGTTCTCTGTGCTTCCTGGATTTTGATGCCTGTTTCCTTCCGCAAATTAGGGAAGTTCTCTGCTATAATTTGCTCCAATATACTTTCTGCCCCACTCTGTCTGTCTTATTCTTCTGGGATCCCAATTATTCTAATATTGTTTCATCTTACGGTATCACTTATCTCTCGAATTCTGCCCTCGTGATCCAGTAGTTGTTTATCTCTCTCTTTCTCAGCTTCTTTATTCTCCATCATTTGGTCTTCTATATCGCTAATTTCCTCATCTGCCTCATTTATCCTAGCAGTTAGCGCCCCCGTTTTTTATTGCACCTCATTAATAGCCTTTTTGATTTTGACTTGGTTAGATTTTAGTTCTTCTACTTCTCCAGAAAGGGTTTCTCTAATAACTTCCATGTTTTTTTCAAGCCCAGCTAGTATCTTTAAAGTGATGATTCTGAACTCTAGGTCTGACATCGTAGTAATGTCCGTATTGAGTAGGTCCCTGGCAGTCGGTACTGCCTCTTGTTCTTTTTTTTGAGGTGAGTTTTTCCGTCTTGTCGTTTTGTCCAGAGGAGAATAGATGAATGAGAGAACAAAATGCTAAAAGGGTAACAACGACCCCAGAAAAATATACACTTCCAGAAAGTGGTCGCTTTTCTGTTGATGGAGTTGCTGCTATTCTTTGCTTCGATCTCCTGTTGAGTTTGTAGGTGTTCAGAATGGTTTGATACCTATTTAGCTGAATTCCTGGGACCAGACAAAATTTAGGTCTCCTACTCCTCCGCCATCTTGCTCCTCCCCAATGCTTAGTCCCTTTTTAACTCGATAGTCTGTTTTTAAAAGCGATGGGAAACAACTAGTTTTTAAATATCCCTATACTTTATCATTAGTTAATGAAGTGATAGGTCTTAAAAGGTGAGCATTTCCATGGACCTGTGACACTCGTCACATGAGTAGGCTCGTGCATTGTCGGAGGGTTCTTGTCATTGCCTCAGTTTGACCTTGAAGCCACTGCTGTGATACGTCATCATGAGGGTAGGCAGCACTGGAGGGTCACTTTGTAGTGACCAGTTGATTTTTATTTTTTTAAGTAAACTTTACTCCACATGTGGGGCTCGAACTCAGGACTCCAAGCTCAAGGGTCACATACTCTCCCAACTGAGCCACCCAGGCGCCCCTGTAAAAACCAGTTTAAAAAGTACCCACAAGGCCACACACAATCCTTGTAACTAATTTGTTCCACAGGTAATCTTTTTACCTTCTTTGATTATTCGTGGTGTTAATAAATATATACAGTGGCTTGGAGTTTTTTTCATACATTGAAAATACATGATGCCAGGAGAGATTTTATTAGAGTCCTAACAAGGAGACCTATTTAAGGTAGAAAATGTATTTATAAAAATATTACCTTGCCCTGGCATTTTAATTATGTCCTAAAATAATTCCTATTCTCTTTAAGATTAGGAAAGAGTTTTGAAATGTATTTTCCTAAGTAATGTTAGCACATTCTAGGATTATAATTTACAGGGAAATGAATGTCACAGCCTGTGGAGAAGGACATTTTAATCACTTTAATGGTATCATACATAGAGTTAATGATTCCTTTTGAGTCGTAGTTGGGGAAAAGTTATGTACATACCATTAGTTACTTGAGTGACTTTTATTGGACTATTTTTCTCATCTTTTGGAAGTCATTGAATGCCTGTGTTCAGCTTTTCAAATAGGTGTATCTTATTTTCTAGTGTAAAAAAAAGTAACATTTATTCAAGTTTAGATCTTTTTCTCATACCAAACTAACTTCATTATGAGAGTTCTACATGTCATTTACAGTAGTTATGAGATTTTCATAAGATTTTTCTCTACAGAGCTTAAAGTTTTACAGGGTATGCTTTATATTGTAATTATAAAAGTAATTTCTTCACCAAATACTTCTGATATCTAATATCAAAATGGGGGAGCATCACCAGGAAGGGGACCAGAACATGGGAAAGAATGGGATAAAAATAGCAAAAAGCACTCTGAGAAAATACATAATTATAATTTCAAATAGGCAGCATGTAATCAACAGCTCTGGCTCACAGGTTGCTGAGCTGAGGGCCCACTGTTTTGAAGGAAGGGAGTACCAGCCATTAGAACTCAACACTGTGTTGGGTCGTCCTGGCCTGTCCTTTAAAGAGTCTCCTTCATCCCCCCCCCAGACCTCCTCCCTGGCTCACCGGTCACACGGCCCAGAGCTGTGCAGGATACCGGAGGCAGGAGCGAGTACAAACCAGCCCTGTCTCCCCCGGCCGGTTTCTGTTAACAGAGCAGCCCTGTCCCTGCTAGGTCTGTGTCACCACTCGGGCAAGTCCAAAGAACAAAAAAGAATATCAGAAAGCTGAAGGCTATGCCCTTTGGAGGCTGGAGAAATAAACCGCGGGTGCACACACCTGCACGCATGCGCACGCTTGGTGTGCATGAACAGGGAAATGTCCCCAGGCCTTCTGCATGAAGCTCGTGCAGGGACAGACCCTGAGGAAGAGTGACACTAGCGTGGGAACCAGGTATCTGCCATGGTAGCTGGGTGGGGGCCAAAGACGGGTCAGGGAAATGACAAGGGCACAGGGTTGTCAGTGGGACAGGACGGGGCCCAAAACACACACTTATGCAGAAAGAGCAATGTTATAGGTTACTAGGGAAAGAACTAATCAACGATGGGATATTCAAGTGGGAAAAGTCAAAAAGATCTTTATCTCTTAGCACACACAAAAATAAATACCAAATAAATTAAAACAAAATTTTTTAAATTCCAGAAAATAGAATAAACTCTTAATGACTCAGGGTAGAAAAGCATTTCTTAAACCTTACAGGGAGAAATGAATAAATTTGACTACTTTAAAACGTGAAACTTGTATTCAACAAAAATACCAAAAACACTATTAAAAAGTGAGCCACAGGGGCACCTGGGTCACTCAGTCAATTGAGCATCTGCCTTCGGCTCGGGTCATGGTCTCAAAGTCCTGGGATCAAGTCCAGGGTCCAGCTCCCTGCTCAGCGGGGAGTCTGCTTCTCCTTCTGCACCTCCCCCTGTTCGTGCTCGCTCTCCCTCTCTCTCTTTCTCTGAAATAAATAAATAAAATCTTTTTTTTAAGTGAGCATTAATACACATTAATACCTTCCAACAATGTGTAAGAAACAAAACAGCCCAGTAGAAAAATAGGCAAATTATATGAAGAGGTCATTCACAGAAACCAAATAGCCCCCAGACGTGGAAACAGTGCTTATCCTCAGTGGGAGTTACAGAAATGTAAATAAAACAAGAGTGTGGTGCATTTCAGCCACATGAACAGGGCAGCCCAGGTGTGGTGGGAGAGTGAGCTGGACCACCTTCTCTGCACCACCTGCCACCCAGCATTTCCACCTGTAATCCCATACGTTAGAACAATTCTCGTACCGGTCGGTGCATGAAAGGACATACTCAAGAATGTTTGTTGCTGTATTGTTTGTATTAGCCAAAAATTTTATTGGAAAACCGTAGCATTGAGCAAGAAAAAGAAAGTTATGTTACACAGTTAAATCCTTTGGAACAGTTGAAATACATGCAGGAGAGGCACATTCATCAGTATCCGTAAATTTCCAAAACAGCATTGAGCAATCAAAGCAAGGTGCAAGGGCTGCTACAATGTACCAGCTTGTGTTAATGCTCGAAAACCAGCCGCTGGTGCCTGAGCTGCTCGGCAATCCAGGGGAGCCCGGAAAACCTAGTTATTTTTGGCAGCAAGATCTGACCTGTCCGGGCTCCTCTGGTGTCTGCCCTCCCTCCCTGCCCTGCTCCCCTGCTCTCCAGGGAAGAGTGAGCAGGGAGAGCTCCCTCCAGGCGGGGCAGCCTCCTGTGGCCTCAGGTCTCCTGCAGACCAGTCACCTCCTGCCTGGGCCCTCTGTTCCTTGGTCCTAGACGTGTCTCCATCCCTTCGAGGTCGTCCTGGCCTTGCCCACACTTGTGCAGATAGCCCCTCTTCAAACTCTTCAGGAACCTCTGGGAGCCATCAGGGGCCTCCCATTACTGCCAGGCTCCTGGTGGGTAAGAGAGTTACGGGCTCTGTTGACCCCACTTGGTGTGAACAAAAATATTCCTGTCTGGAAATATTTTTGGTTTGGTTTTGTTTTTTTAAGATTATTTATTTATTTGAGGCGCCTGGGTGGCTCAGTCGTTAAGCGTCTGCCTTCGGCTCAGGTCATGATCCCAGGGTCCTGGGATCGAGCCCCGCATCGGGCTCCCTGCTCGGCGGGAAGCCTGCTTCTCCCTCTCCCACTCCCCCTGCTTGTGTTCCCTCTCTCGCTCTGTCTCTCTCTGTCAAATAAATAAAAATCTTAAAAAAAAAAAAAATTTGAGGGGGTGGGGAGCAGGGAGCCCGATGCGGGGCTTGATCCCAGGACCCTGAGATCACAACCTGAGCCGGAGGCAGATGCTCAACCAACTGAGCCACTCAGGTGCCCCTGGAAATCTTTTTGAAATATCAAAGTAAACTTGAATTATACACAAAGAAATACTTTGTATTCTCTTATCAGAGAAAAGAATTACTTGGGGAAATGTAAATGGTAAACTTGTCTAACAACTTCTTTGTGTTCTTCCCCCCCCTTTTTTTTTCTTTTTAAATTGTGATACGAAAAAAATCTCTTAGACTATCATGTTTGACTCTGAAACCAGAAGATAATCCAAATCTAACTTAGTCTTTAAAGGAGTCGTGCTGAGTCACCGCTGGTCCGGAATCGCAGTGAGCCCTATAGAGTAAGATAAGTTCCGGGTCCCTTCTGGCCCTTGCCTCTCTCCCAGGCTCCTGTTCTCAAACAGGCCACCAAGAAGGTCAGGGAGGCACCCGCATCCCGCATCCCCTGCCCCGTGCTGTTAAATTGTCTTGAGGAATTAGGTCATTCTGACTCCTGGAAAATTTGCTGTCAGGTTAGTGTAAGTTTGTTGAGATGTTCCATGTCATTTATAGACCATCAGTATTCATCAGAAGGTGGGCTAGCCCAGTACTGAGCTGCTCAGGAGTGGCATCTGTCCACGTCCATCTTCCATACTCACTTACCTGTGGGAGAATCATGTGGGGAGAAGCCGTAATAGGAACATAAACATTCTGCTTCCTCTTCACAGTTAGGAAAGGAGCCACTTTTGAAAAGATTTCCATTTACTGAAAAATGAATAATTAAGATGATAGGTTTGGGTTTCATTTTTAATAGTTGTGATCCAGTTTGGGATATAGAAAGCATATCTTAGTATATGAAATCATAGCAAGAGCTGAGACTTTTTATATGATACATTTTATTATTTTTAATCATTTATGGAGCACTTCATATTCACAGAGTACTTGCAAATAGTTTTAGTACACGTTTAAATGTTTTATTAGTGGTGGGTATCTATACATAGTAGACGTAAAATAAGATAGGAGTCTTTACTGTGTAATAAATGTTTCAAAAATATATAAATATCCATAATCAGATTTTCTCATTTATATATTTTTGCACACACACAGATTCTGTGTGTCTTTGAGGTCTGTCAAATAGATCACACTGGAGCTCAGTGGGGGTGGTACCGTGTCAAGCAGCTCCTTCTACTACAGCTAAATCCCACCCCCCACCCAGGACAGAACCTCTTTCCTCATGCTTTAGCAGCCATACTTCATAACTTATACCGACATACTTGATTTTTTTTAAAAAATACTATTTCAACAAGCATTAATTTGGTTCCTGCATGAAGCGCTGTTCATGGTCATCGATGGCATGTGGGTGTCCCCTCTGTGTGGGATGGAGGTAGATGGACACACCATCCATTTCTAGGTGGCCACGACATGATGGCCTCGTCTGCAAGTGCATCATCCCCCTTGGTGCGGCCTGTCCTGTCATTCACAAACCCCTCTTCCCTCCTTTTACAAATAGCATGTTCTTCATTCAGAAAAATTGTATAACCACCGTCTGTTAACATTTTAGTGTCTCTGTATATAGTATGTCTACATGTGAATATGAATACTTACATATGTATTTGTACATATACTAGACAAAACTTCATATTATACCTATTTATGATTTTGTATCTTTTTAACATCTTAAGCATTGTCTGGTTAAAGTTCAATTTATAAATATTTTTATTGCATAATCTGATACTATTGTAAATAACCTTGGGATGGGCCACCTTG
>NC_138378.1:121169140-121214371 GCF_054177405.1 Leptonychotes weddellii | reverse complement strand
CATTTTTTGAACGCACGTACATGGTAGGTACAATGCTGAAGAAGTACTTTTAGAAGTTAAAAAGCATGCCCTCGACAAGGCCATGGCCCCCAGAGCTCACCCAGAGGGAGACAGGACCCCGCCACAGTTAATGTTAATGTGGAACAGCAGGTTGTCCTTAATGCCCGTGCAGAACGGATGAGACAGACTATACCTCAGAGTGTTTCTTAACCCTTTCCTCGTTGTCAATCCCCTGAGAAGCATTTTTCCACCTTGTTTCCTAATTGCTCACCTCCCTCAGCCCCAGATGAAGTAAAATACTAAGGAATAAGATTTTGTTGGGTAGGTTAATCTTTGGAGGGCCATTAATCATTGTTATCCAAGAACCAAATTCCATCCCCCTGGGGGGCTGTAGCCCCCCAGGAATGTGTGTGCCAGAAAATTACCAGTAGGAGGGCTCACTGTGGGCAGGAGAGGTGTTGTGAAGTTTGGGTCTGAGCCAGGTCATAGGATGGTCATCTTTGCAGCCCTTCCTAGCTGGAGGAGAGCAGGATGGGCAGGTGGGACAGGTGTGAGCACGGACCGCTGACTGGGCGAAGAGGTCCTGAGGGGTGAGAGTGGTTCCAGCTTCTCCACAGAGTGTACCCTCATTTCCACCTTCAGGGTGGCCAGCTGACGTCACAAGGGCGTGATTGAGGCCTGGGTAAGTCACAGAAGTCACATGGGTAGTTGTAGCTAAAGGAGGTCTGCCTGCTTGTCTTCTCTCCCAACCTTTACCCTCACCCGATGATGTCAAGTCCACGCAGATGGCCTGGCCGGGCCACTAGCCTGCTGCAGAAGTCCCACATCCAAGCTTAGTGCTCATCGTGACACTAAACACCACCGCCTGCTTCCCAGGGACCTTCTAGGCTTCTCTGGCTCCCAGTACCTTTTTAGACTGTCTCTGCTTCTTTCAAACCCCCCCCCGACCCCCACTCCTGGCTGGAGTTGGAGGAGTGGCCCCCCGCCCCAGCTTAAAGCAGCTGGAGGCCGTTGGACAGAAGCCCCTCTCCCCACCGCAATGCGAGAATCCTTTCCTGACTCCTGGGACCTTGTTCTATTGATGATCCTTTCTTTCTAGCATGCAGTCAGCGTTTCTCCAACGAGATCCTTCTCTTGCTTTCTCTCACACGGGAGCATTTGGTTAAAAGCAGACACAGAAGAAGCACCTCTTCTCTCCCCCCTCACCACCACCACGATTAGCTTGGTGACTCAGACCTCACAGGGTCACCTGGCTCACTGGTCCCCTCCTTATTTTCCACCTGTTTCATTCCATCTGACTTCCCATCCCATCTCCCCGTCAGACCAGCTCTCAGCTGCCCATGATTCTGGTGTCCCTGTGCCTGCCTCCTCGGCAGCCCTGAGCACTGTCCCCTCCTGCTCCGCACACCCTTCCCCCCACACTCGGCCCTCCCCCTCCCCGGCCACCCGTGTTGCACATCCTCAGGGTCTGACCCCCATCTCACCCACACCCTCCTTGTGCAGAGCCCCCCACATTGCCCCAGGCATGCCCCTCTCCCAAACAGACCTACACACACGGCAGTAGCTGCTTTTTCTTTTCCTCTTGAACGTCTCAAAGGCCCCTCAGATTCGGCCTTGTTGGAATCAAATTGCAGATTCCGAGCTCTGACCCTTTCCAGCCTTCCCTGTCTCCCAAGACTCGCACCGCCGCCGCCTGGCTGCATGTCAGAGTCTCAGATCCATCCTGCAGCCTCGCTCCCCGTGCTCCCCACGTCAGATTGTCACCCGGCCTTGTCCCTCTGCCGTGTCTGCACCCTCCCCCCGCCACGGATACAGGTGGCCTGTGACCATGCTTTTCAAGCTTGGCATGGAAGGGACAGGTGTTTTCCTTTAACTGTTCAATCTTTAGCAGACTGAAACTTCTGTAAAATTCAATCTAAATTAAAATATGAAAAACATGTACAAGTCCACTTTTTATCATTATTGCATTTGACATCAAATGCCCTGTCAAGTTGCTGGAGACGTTTCTGTTTCTTACCCCTTCTCGTTGAGGGCCCGTCATAAGCCACTGATGGGACGTTGTCCACGGTCTCCCTGGATGTGGTGCTGGCCAGGCCTGGGGTGGCTCATTGGGCTCGGGGCCACTCAGTCTCAGGGCAGCTACTTAGTTCTGCAGTGACTGCCCATCTCCCTCGTGGATCACAGAACCAGCTGCAGACAGACGTGTGAAGGAGGCTGGTCTCCAGAACCGTGTGTAGACACGCACAGGGCGAATCCAGCCTGCTGGCCGCACATAGACCACCAGTGCCAGGCCTGGACACCTGCTCAGCCCCTCGGGTTCATGCTTCCTCCTCACAGGGAGGGGGGCTGATGTTTCTAGAATGTGAGCAGGACACATTGCCCATCCTCTTGGAAGCCTGCAGAGGCTGGCCTGGCCTTCCCTGCCCCTTGTCCACACCTGCACTGCCCACCCCTACTGCCCCTCGTCCTCACTGCATCCCCGCGGCCCGCTAACCAGGCCTCTGCCTACCGGAGCCCCCCTCCTGCCCTCCTCACGGCGTCTCTTACCCATCCTCAGCTGGAGTCCTTTCCTCAGAAGACCGCCCTGAGCACTCTGCTCAGATCTACTGCCACCAGCAGGAAAGGCCAGCATGTGTGACATAGGCGGTTGGGAAAACGGCAACAATTAATCGCCCCTGCATACAGGATCTGCTTAGACATATACATAGAATTGGTCCAAACTTGGCAGGATAACTTTCCCTCTTACTTTTTCACGTTTGCAACTCAAGAATATACATAGCCACACTTAGGATGATTCTCCAGAAGTCAAAGCACCTACCTTGGCCCGTGCCCCGAGGAATTCCCCTCGCGGGGCCTACAGGGCTGCTGTCAGGAGAAGCCAGGAATCGGTCCCCGCTCACAGGCCCCTCTGCAGCAAGGCCTATGCTCTCTGGGTCCTCACCCCAACTTAGGATTTGTCTGGCAGGTGCAGGGTGCCAACAGGAGCAGTGCGTGCCTGAGTTAGTACCTAAGAGAGGTGGGCAGCATGCTCCAGCATCTGTTAAACAGGACTGTGTCGTTCCCTTGCCCAAAGCCCTTCCGTGGCTCCCCAGCCCCTCAGAAGGAGTCTGGATCTCTCGTGGTCTGAGGCCTTCCTTGCTGACATCCCCATTCTTATCCTCACGCCTGTCCTCTCACTGCCATGTGCCGGCCACCTGATTGAAGGCCGTTCTTCTGAGGCACCTCCGGATTCTCTCAGGCAGCTCCCCCTCGGCCTGGAGGGTCCTGCCCCTTCTTGACCCCACTGTTCCTCCTTCACGTCTGGGCTCCAGTAGCTTTCCATTCCCTGAGGTTAAGTCTGGCCACCAGGTGATGTGCTCCCATGGCTTCTTGTTCAGAAAGCACTGTGAGCACACACAAGATCATTTTACTCATCTTGGGAAAATAAGTTGTTTCATATCTGTCTTCCTTGCTAGATCGTGAGATGAGTGCATGCAAGGATGTGTGTTCATCCACCACTTGCCCCCAGAGCCTGACGTGGTCTGCCATTTGTCGGCCACACACGTGAACGGGAGCGTCTGCGGCGTGCAGACGGTGTTAGTGCCCGGTGTGGTGAGGAGATGGGCCACAAGCATCCACTTCTCGCTTCCCAGAAGGTTGCAGTGTTCTCTCTGAGGACGTTTTCCTGTGCATTTCCCCGGTGGCCCTCCTGTCTGTTGCATCAGGGCAAAGGATAAACAGAGCATGTCCAGCTTGATCCGCTGGCGTCCAGGTCAGCCGTCTGTTTTAATGTTGGTGAAACAGGATTATGTCAAGCATGCAAAACCACTTATTTTATTATCACACGCAGCTCTTACAGATACAAAGAAATCCATCCGGCACATAGCATAAAATTAAATTATTGATTTTAAATTTGTGAAAATTACAAAATAAAGTTATTTGGCTGAAAAAGGAAAGCAGTCTTGGGGGTAGGGGAGCTTTTCAACAAGAGGTGATGGAATGAGCACTGGGTATTTATATACAACTGATGAATCACTGAACTCTACCTCAAACTAGTAGTACACTACATGTTAATTAATTGAATTTAAATAAAATAAATTTTAAAAAGGAATTCTCTCTGTGTTCTATCAGTTGTTAAATTTTAATGTTTTTCGGATTTGCTCGTCTCAAGCTGCATCTCCCGCTTGGCACCCTTCTTGCCCAGTTACACACAGGCGTCAACCAGTGGCGCTCTCCGTACCAGCAGCTGTCTGGCCTGGCCGTCATTCACCAGAAGGGGCTGGCGCTGGGCCCGGCGCGGCAGGCCCTGCGTGTAGGAGTGGCTGTGCTTTCGGTGACACGTCCTGCTGTGTCTTACAGAGCTGCAAAAACTGGAGGGCAGCGGTTGACCTCTGCGGGCGCCTTCTCACGGCCCACGGCCAAGGCTACGGCAAGAGCGGGCTGCCCACCAGCCACACGGCAGACTCCTTACAGGTACAGCCCCTTTGGTTGGTCATGAAGGGGGGACAGGGAAGGGACGTGACCTTTCATGCCACTAAGAACAACGTGAGAACGAAAAATAGATTTTCTTAGCCCAAATTTAACGTCAACATGAGTTTACTCTAGTCTTCCTTTCCAGATCCCCGCTCTGCCTCTGCACCCAGAGGGCCCTCTGGCCCTTCAGAGCTGACTGCTCACCCACATCGCACTCTCCTCTCTGTGCCTCCCCTCTGCCTCCCCCCGTGGTGATTCCGTACCCTTCAGTGCCCGCCCCAGACGTGGCTCTGTCCACATCCAGCCCTGCCATCCCTGCTCTCCATTCTCCTCAACAAGGATTGGCAGATTAAGCCAAATCAGACAAAATCATTTACGTTGTTTTTGTTAAGCTTAAGAGTAATTTTTATAAACATGTAATTAGGCAAATGTGCTAAGAAACCGAGTGTAGGCTTTGTTTTAATATACTGGAAATCAAGCTCTGCTACCAAATTAATAGGAAATAGGAATTTCTGAACTTGACATTCGTAGGTAATCTATTGTTTCAATTGTATTTTGTGTTTTAGCTTTGGTTTGTGAGGCTGGCACTGCTGGTGAAGCTGGGCCTTTTCCAGAATGCTGAGATGGAGTTTGAGCCCTTTGGAAACCTGGACCAGCCTGATCTCTATTACGAGTACTACCCTCACGTATATCCTGGGCGAAGAGGTAAGGCAGTGCTGGTCATATTTATGCCTTTGCGTGTAGTTTGCTTTGCTTTGCTTTGCTTCATACAGAACAAGCATCCTCAGTTTTCCTGGTGTGTCCAGTCTGGAAAAATCAAGTGAGTAGCCTAGCAGTGAGCCCTGACTTACAGAATGACCTCACTCAGTTTTCTAAACACGCTTCCCCGGACATCCCCACTGCGTAGCCATTCACCCTCTGACAACCCTGTCTCAGGCACCTGCTGGGGGACAGCAGTAAGGCTTGGTATTAGACCTGGGTGGTGGTGTTTATTCAGACTTTTTGACTGTGCTGCCGTGTAAACAATAATCTTACGTCATGACCTACTGCAAATACACACAGAGAAACAAGACAAACCATTCTTGCAACAATACTTCGTGCCATTGTCTACTGGTTTCTGTCCTGATTTAATTTACTTAAAAATCTGGTTGCAGTCCCCCAGCGTGTTCCAGCCATCATTTGGAAGACTCTGGGCTACAGCACGGGGTAGTTGTCAGCAAAAAATAAGGATTGGGGAAGGGAGAGCACAGAGGACAGAGAGCCCTCCAGGGCACGAGCAGCCTTGAGGGGGAGCAAACGTTTCTCGGTGGAGAACCTTGTAGATCTGTTGGAACCCATCCCATGTTCCTGTTGAGCCTAAGACAGTTTCAGGAGGACTTCTGCCGAGAGGCAGCAGAGGTGGTGTTACTGAAGGCCGGGCCTCCACTGTCTGGCTTCCTGGTAAGTCCTGCCCTCCCCTTAGTCACGTGGGGCCTGGGCAAGTGATATGGCGTCTCTGTGTCCCAGCATCCTTACCAGGACAGCAGGGCTGATTCTTTTTAGGGTGTCGTGAAGCTCAAGCGAGGTCTTACGTGCAGGTTGCTGGGAACAGTGGCTAGCACATAGTGAAGACGGTGTTGGCTGTTTGCCGTATTCTGTTCTTAATTTGTCAGGAACACGCTGTAGATCACTGCCATCCTTTGTAAGATTGGCTGGTCAGCGTTTGTGGGATGTAACCGCGGAGTGAAAAAGGAAAGTTCTGGTTGTCAGGAAACACAGAATCAGAGTCAGGGAGAGAAAATAGTAACAGCGCCAGAGAGTACAAAGGCCCGGTTAATAATAAAGATCATGTTGGCCATAGAATTGTCAAAAACTTACATCAGCATCTCACGTGGTTAACATGAGTAGTAGATAAATACATGAGCTGAGAAGACAGAATTAAAACACATTTCTCAGCCCCTTTTTGTGTTGTTTTTCTTAATACTCAGATCCTGTTTCTGTGGAGGGGACACAGGGAAGGAGCAAGCTTTCTCCTTTATCGGGTTTACCCTCCACACGGGAGACAGGGGCCAGACCGCGTGACCGAGTTTGCCCAGACTTGGAGGAGGTTTCTAGCACAGGGTACTTTCATACCTTTTAACCTCACTGGTGTTATTAGTCCTATTTCTTCCTTCTGACTAAGGGAAATTGCCCCTCATAGAAGAGAAATGAATGGAAAAGGTGAGTTTCAGTACCTAAAACCGGGCCAAAATCAGACCGGTTGGCTCGACAGAGTGGAAATGAAGCAGCTGGGCTGAGTGGACTCAGAGTCAGCAAAGGAGACAGCAGGCCCTCCTCCCGAACTTGTAAAACTTCTTCCCAGCCTGTGGCCTATTGGGTCCGGGGCTGGGACAGACGGAATCCAGGAGCCGCCAGGAGCAGTGTTCGGGAGGACACCCCTGCCCCCTGGTGCTGCCCCAGGTGGAAGAGGTAGCTCAGGGGCCCCCGTCCGTGCGGCCATGGTCTCAGGAGCCGTGTCTGCTGTAGGCCCCGGCCAGGTCTCTGAGCGAGTCTCCTCCCGCGCTCCAGCCCCAGGAAGCCCCCGGGGGTGGTGGGCTCCGTCCGTCGGAGCCCGGCTGTGGGTGAGCCCCACGTCCTCCTGTGCGCTGGAAATTCAGACCGCGGTGTTCGGAGGGTGCAGCCTTCTCCTGGTCGCTCAGGGGATACTTCTGTAGCTCGCAAATGAACCATGTCCTTTTTCGTCTACACGTTCCAGCCATTTGAGCTTCCTTCTTTACCTGAAAGGCGATGAGCAGACTTCCACCCCAGAAGGAGGTGAGTCTCTGTAGCCACTTCTGATAGCTCTGATGGAAAGGTGCCCAAGGAGGGGTTAAGGGCAGTGCCCAAGGGGGATGTTTGGGCATACTTCTGCTTGATAAATTATACCTGGTGGCTTTGGCAATCGAGACAGGACACGGTAGGGGCGCCTGGGTGGCTCAGTCAGTTAAGCGTCTGCCTTCGGCTCAGGTCATGATCCCAGGGTCCTAGGATCAAGTCCCGCATCGGGCTCCCTGCTCAGCGGGGAGCCTGCTTCTCCCCTCTGCCTGCCACTCCCCCTGCTTGTGCTCTCTCTCTCCCATGCTCTCTCTCTGGCAAATAAGTAAAATCTTTAAAAAAAAAAAAAAGGACAGGATAGGATATTCTCATACTTCTAATGAGGAACAGCTATGTTTCTCTTCAGCATAAAACAAAAGTGTTTCTTCCCGCCCCACCTGATTGCAGCCAGAGCGCGGCCACCAGCCCCACCCCTGTTGCATGATCATGCTGCTAGGCAGGAGGCTGCCCCCTCTGCAGCTGTGGGGGTCGGCGGCTGGTGTCCATAGGTGTCTCGTCTACAGCGGACAAAACTTAACTTTGGGTACACAGGCCCACCTCTTAGTAGCTCCGAACTACTGGATTCCCTAAAGCATGCAGCTTCACAAGTGCTCCAATTTCTGTTCCTGTTGAGGTCCATGAGAATTGTAGATTCAAAATGACTGTGCATCCATCAGCTGCTTCTGCATTTACCATGGGTTTAACGAGTGAGAGATGAGAAGGCAGGTATTTCCTGTGGTGGCCACTGCTACTCCCAGCCCTCCCGTCTGGCTGGTGTGCCCTGTTTGGTGATGCTTCCTGTGTCCTGGAGTCTGGGGACTCTGCCTCTTCACCCGGCTTTCAGGAGCACGGCTTGGTGGAGCTGGTACCAAACTTCCTATAAAATGAGACATGAGATTTCAGGGTCAGGTGCAGCACTCCCTGTCATCCTTAGCCTCAGTTTTGAGGACATATTTTCCCAAAGATGTACAGACAAGAAAGCACGTTTCTGATTCCGCCTGAAATGAAATTGCACTGGGATATGGATAAAGAGAAGATAGTAGCCATGCATCATTAAGCAGCTAATTTAAATTATGAAATAGACATAAATCATACATACATTTCAGCTAAAATGTGTTAACATTCATCCACAGTGATATGCTGAATGTTTACTAATTTTCTTCTCATTTTGTGATGTAACAAGCATAAATGTAAGATTTTGATTCATTCATTTCATTTCAGCTTGTATATAAGCAAAGAAAGTCATTAAGATGTGCTTTAAAGAGGACGCTGTAACAATATAAACAAATAAATAACTTTTATGAATGAGCTTTAATATATTTTATTTAAATATCGGGCATAATTTTTACCCATTCAGAATATTCATAGCAAAACATCTAATGAATCATGAGTAAAAATCATGAAGTGCTTTGTTTTGTTTTTTAAATTTTCATCCAAGAAAGGAAGAGTATTGTGGTCTGATACATGTCTAGCAATTTCATATTTAATTTCTGCCTGTCTCAAGAGTGGAGTGTGTGTGTTTCCAGAAACTCAGCACTGTCTTTTAATCGGTTTGAATTCTCCCTCCTGCTTGAAAGAAAGAACAGTAGTGAGCATTGAGCCGCCACAGGCTCAACCCTGTCCCTGGGTCTCTGTCCTCCACTCCTCCCTCCCTTGGGAGGCCGTCCGTCAGTCCCTGTCCCTCAGGGCCCCAGAGGTTGGCTTAGGAGCTGCTTGCATCAGACCCTTGCTCAGACTTCCGACAGTGGGGTGAGAAGCGTTCAGAGCTCAGACTCCGTGTTGAGCAGCGAAGTGGTGGGTCATGAGCGGATTTGACACCTTAGGGTCACACTTGGCTACCAAGCCCTCCCTGTCTTTGTCACCGGGTGCAGGAAACTCCAAAGATCAGTGCTGATGGTAAGGGTAGAAGATGTCAAAACAAGAAGGAAAATTGAGCTCCATGGTAACACCATGTGGCCTCTGTGTCCGGGGCAGAGAAAAAGAAAGATAAGCGTGTCGTAAGGTTCTTTCTTTCTTGTAGCGCTCTGATTTTGAGAGACAAGTCCCCTACCTGTGAGTTCTAACTCTGTCCAGTAGGGTCCTCTCTAAATTCCTGGGGACACCATCACTGCTTCACGGGAACCGAACGCCCTTGGGCACAGGGATTGGTTTGCACGTGTGGGCATGTTGGGTGTTTCTGTGTCGCTCACTTCCTGTTCACCCCGATTCCCATGCACTTCTGTCCCTGGGAAACCCAGTCTGGACATGCCCCCTGCTTGAGTCCTCTTTACTCTTCACTCGACCCAAATTGACTATTTTAATTAAACGTCTTTTAAACACAAGAAAGAATTTTATTAAACACTCAGTAAATATTAACATTTTTCCACATTTACTTCAGCCATTTTTGCAATAAGTTCAAGTATACATTACCAACGTGGCCTTTCAGGCGCCCCAGTTCCGTCCCCTCCCAGAGGGGTCACTCCCACGCGTGTGTCTTGTGTGCTCACAGGCCATGTTTTCACACTTCCGCTGCATGCACACGCATACTCACAGAAACATGGAAGTGTCTGGTGCACGCGTTCTTGCGTTTCTCTAAGGCCCACGTTCAAAGTGCCACTGCCTGGCTGTATGGCGTTTGTATTTTCAGTTTTATTTTTTTTAAGATTTCATTTATTTATTTGTCAGAGAGGGAGAGAGAGCACAAGCAGGGGGAGCGGCAGGCAGAGGGAGAAGCAGGCTCTCCACTGAGCAGGGAGCCCGATGTCGGGCTCGATCCCAGGACCCTGGGATCATGACCTGAGCCGAAGGCAGACGCTTAACCAACTGAGCCACCTAGGAGCCCCTGTATTTTCAGTTTTAAAGGAAAACAGTCAGATTGCTTTCCAAAGCAGCTGTAATAATTCACACTCCCAACACCAGTGTCTTAAAGTTTTTGTTTCCTCACCTGCGAATCAGTCATTATTGGTCAGACTTCTGTCTGGTGAGTCTGAAATTCTAACCTCACGTTTTAACTTAATGCTTCTGAGTGAAACGCCTTTTCACGTGAAAGCGTCTGTTGGCGTTTCCTCCCCGGGGCTCCCAGGGTCTGGGCCTGTGTTTCCATCGGGTTATCTTTTGTTACTGCTCTGTTGAAGTTCTCCACATATTTTGAGTATTTAATCTTTTGTCCTTTATGAATCCTGCAAATATCTTCTCCTGATCTGGGAATATTATTTCTAACCCTAGAAAAATATTGTAATTGCGATATACCAACATGACCTTTTTTGTGTGCAGCCTATCACATTTTTGGAGTGTCCTCACCTTGCTTCCACATGTTGTTATGTCAGAAATAGTAAGTGCAGACTGATCATGCCAGTGTCCTTGAACTGGGCCGGGCAGGTTGGAACAGGTGAAGCACCGACCATACAGCTTTCTAGACCAGTTTCCTCGCTGAGCTCCAGTGTGCCGTCGCTGTGACCACCGTGTGCACATGGAAGTAGCTTTATGAGGGGGATTAGTGGAAAGAGAGTGTAGAGCAGCTCCCGTGCCCTGCGCCTGGAGCTTCGGAGGGCCGAGAAGGCCACGCAGAGCTCCCCGGGCTCTGTGTCAGGCGCTGTCACAGACCATTCCTCCCGTGTGCCCAAATGCACCCTGAGCCCCTGATTCCCTGCCACCTTAGATTCTAATGGGAACGAGACGGGATGCACAGTTGGCTTAGGGAGCATTCCCCCATGGGTCCCGGGCACCTGATCTGTGACCACGTAGACAGACACCCCGTGACCTCCCTGCACACCCCAGGAGCAGTCAGCCCTCTCTGGAAACCCGCTGTCACCCCACCTCTTGGGGTGGAGATGGCAAGAGGAAATGGCAAGGGGCTTGTGGGCACCAGCCTTTGGCCGAGGTTAAGAATGTTTTTGTTTTTTGGGGCGCCTGGGTGGCTCAGTCGTTAAGCATCTGCCTTCGGCTCAGGTCATGATCCCAGGGTCCTGGGATCGAGCCCCGCATCGGGCTCCCTGCTCCGCGGGAAGCCTGCTTCTCCCTCTCCCACTCCCGCTGCTTGTGTTCCCTCTCTCGCTGTATCTCTCTCTCTGTCAAATAAATAAAATCTAAAAAAAAAAAAAAAGAATGTTTTTGTTTTTGTTTGTCTTTAATGTTGACAACTCTAGAACGACTGTTGAGTGTTAGGGCTTTGGCACACCTGTCCAAACAGTACACCCTGCTTTCCTCTTGGGAGTTATTCTTTGTATGCCTGTAATCGGCTTCTCTTTTTAAGTTGCTTTTAATTAAATTATATTTATTTTGTAATTGTTAATTCTAGAACAAATTGCTTTTCCCTTTAAAGGGAAAAGGGTTTGTATTCATGAGACTTGTAGACGGGGGTTGTATCTGCAGATAATATAACTAGATCATTCATTGTGTCTTTTCATTAACGTCTTGCTTGGTGTGGCACGTCTGTTACATTGATGAACCAGTATCAATACGTGATTATTGACAACTGTTGATGGTTTACATCTGGGCTCATGCTTTGTGCCACACATATTCATTGTGTTTTTATCTTCACAAGCAATGAAATGTGCATTCCTGACATCGGTGGTATATCCATCCATTAGATTCGGCCTCTTGTGCGGTAGTGAGATTGTCCAGAATCCCAGCACCACCTTTTTAATCCACTGTTTGGAATACTCTCTTGTTCAAAAGAAAGAGCCATGATGAAAGTCGGTGGGTAAAACTTACACCACCGCTTGGGTTTTCAAAGTACTTCTCAGCATTAGAGTTCACTCGACTTTCTCTGCATCTGGAGGAAAACTTTGAAGCCGAAGATGGGAAAGAAAGTCTGTTCTGACGCTCCTCAGTGTGGTGTTTACGAAATTCAGTGATTCCTGTAACGCTGAGCCGGGGTACGCTGAGTGGAAGTTACTAGAGTTCCTCGTGGTGCTGTCATGAAGTCGTATTTCAGGACTTCATCTGCACAGATTACCAAGTCAGACTAAAATTGATGAGGCAAACACTTGAATTGGATGCTAAACGTCTGTATCCTTCCTTCATCTATCCACTCCTCCGGAAGTAAAGGTAAATTGTCGCTGGTCTCTCGTCCTTTTCTGCCTTCCCTCCAGAATCGTGGAATTCACATTTCTGGTTCCCAATCAAAATTCAGAAACTTTTTCCAACACATAACCATACGTGATAGCTCAGAATTAATTGTTAAGCGTGTTTCAAATGTCTTATTTTGTTTTCTGTGACAAAATTCACCTCTTGGAGTTCACATCTTCTGCTTAGGTTACATTTCCACTTTATGCCAGAGGTCTTGAGCATTTATCATTTGAAGCATATTTTCCTCATTCTGAGCAAGCTGGTTGTTAATTTTACTGCTTTTCACTTGCTCACAGTTTTAATGAACTTTGGCATTTCCAGTCTTTTCCTAGAAGAAATCCTTATAGATATGGAAGTGTTCCATTTGGGGTTCCACTGCTACCATTAGAACACTCCTGAACCTGTCTTACACAAGAACCTCCACAGTGACGGACCGGATCACACACAGCCCTCCCAGACTCCCGTGGAGGTGGTGTGATCCATGCCTCGTGCACTAGACCGGCACTGAATTTCCTGTTTACCTAATAAATTACCTGGGATGTTTTTGGAGGTGTTCAGTATGGTTGTGGGGCTTTTTTAATTTAAAATGCAGCGTTGGGGGCGCCTGAGTGGCTCAGTCGGTTAAGCGTCTGCCTTCGGTTCAGGTCATGATTTCAGGGTCTGGGATTGAGCCCCACATCGGGCTCCCTGCTCGGCGGGAAGCCTGCTTCTCCCTCTGCCTGCCGCTCCCCGCCGCTCGTGTGCTCACGAGCTGGCTCTCTGTCTCTCAAGTAACTAAATAATCTTTTAATAAAATGCAGCATTGAAGTTGCAGGCAGTTTTGTTGAGGACTGTTTCTATGGCAAAGGTGAAGGGCACCATGTTCTCTGTCAGACATAGCCATCCAATGACCTGTGTCCCGATAACCAAGCAGTGAAAGGAGAGACGCCAGCGATGTGGCTCCTCCTCAGGCTATCGGTGAATCGAGAACAACGTGAGACCAGCAGAGCAGAGGGAGATGTCGAGGGAAACACGTGCAGAGCAGTAATCCCCTGCACAGGGCCCTGCACAACTTGGAAGTGAGACAGAAATGCCCGGGCAAAGGTCCTCTGAATGTGTGCTATTAATGCGGGGCAGAGGGCCCATGCAGACCCTTTAGGTGCTCTCTGCTGGACGTCCACATGGCTGGGCCTCACGGCAGGGTGGCCATGTTCCAGGACCACTGCCCTGTCCCGAGAGGACGCCATCAGCCCAGCACACAGGGCAGATGAGCAGCAGGAGGTCAGACTATCTGAGTTGTGCTGCCGAAGGAAAGGGCACACCCCTCCACAGAGAAGCTGAAGTTTCTCCACTCGTCTGTGTCTTTTTTCTCTGCCCAGCACAGAGGCCTACTTCATTTCTGATTCCTCTCTGCCGCCGGACCAGCAGTGGGGGCTCCCTGCTCGGCAGGGGACCGTCAGAAATGAATTTTGTAGGAGTATTTTCATTTAATGTTTTCTAAATGATTAATGAGAATGCTTCCACCAACCTAGAGTTAGGCAGGTCAGGACTGTACATGGGAATCTTACAGAAAAACAGATCCACTGGGAATGATTTGTCTTTACAGATTTTGACTAGCCCTATATTTCAAAGCTCACTCTCCCTGCAGGAGGGAGGCCTCAGGCTAGTGGGAAAGCTGTGCACGTTTCAGCTTGCTCAGCACTGCTCGGCCTGGAGGGTTGCACAGGGTCCCAGCGTCAGACACGGGAGGCTGCGTCTGGCCAGACTAAGAGAATCGGGTAACGGTGCTTTTATCTGCTTTTCCTCAAAACAAGCAAAACTAAGTCTGTACCATTGTTAGGGAACGCCCGAGTCCCATCACTGCAGTTGTCTGCACTTTATTGAACCACAGCGTGGTTTCCCTGGGGACAGTGGTCACTGCCCCCCCCCCCCGCCCAGCTTGTGTGTCCAGGCCTGGCCTTGCACTGGGCACCTCAACCCCCTAAGAAAACGTTTGTCACCTTCAGTGAGCATACTCAAGCTGGACCGGGTCTCCAGTGTTTCATGTTTCGTCTCTATGAACAGTGTATTTTTTTTCTAGCAAGGGGCATTTTTTTCTTTCTGAATTCTTCCATTTTTCTCTTTCCCTGGAGGCTGGGAGGTGTGTGCTTTCCTCTTGATTTTTAAAGCAATGCAAGTGGTACCAAGAGAGAAGAGGAGGAAGGCTTGTTCCTTCTTCGATCCTAGCTTCCAGATCTCTCTAAGAAAGTCACAGTAGAGACAGTGTGCTCATTAAGAAAGCCACACACGGGCTCTTTTTCACCCACCTGCTTTCTGTTCTCAGCTGTCAGGTTGAGCCCAAACTCCCAGATTCACATCACAGGGAGCCACGTTGAGTGTCACCTGCATCCATGCCACCCAGGGCTCTCTGTTGGCAGTGTGGTGCCCATGCTGCGAGGGGCTCGGGGTTGGCAGGTGCAGACTGTGCCCAGAGAGAGGCTGATGCGAGGGAGCGGTACCGCCAGCAGGAGGGGACAGCAGTGCCTTCCCTGCCACAGAACCCCAAGCGTGTCCTGTCTGCATGGGAGAAGCAGTGGATGGAGGAGCAGATGGCCCAGTGGCAGTGAGGGATCCGCGCGTTCCGTGGGCTTGTTCCCTCTCACTGTAATATCAGGGCGAGGGAGCACAAGTTAATAGTTCTAAAATAACATGCTACAAATTTTTTTATATAAAAGAATTTTTGCTTCACTATATGAGTTTTGTGATTTTATTCATGTCCCCACGTTCAAGGAAGACATGGGTGAATTTTGTCTTTTCCCCTCTTGAAAAGCCGCTGTGGGAGCTGCTGTATGCGGGCAAGACTGCAGGGAGCCGAGAAACCCCATGTGGGGGGCAGGAGGAGTGCGGACCGCGGATCAGCCCCACACGGTTTCTGCACTCTCCCATCCCCTAGCCCCAGTTCTTCTCTGAATGCCTGTATTTGCTGTAGAAAGAGCGGGCGATGGGGGTGCGTGGGTGGCTCAGATGGTTAAGCGTCTGCCTTCGGCTCAGGTCATGATCCTGGAGTCCCGGGATCGAGTCCCACATCGGGCTCCCTGCTCGGCGGGGAGTCTGCTTCTCCCTCTGACCCTCCTCCCTCTCATGCTCTCTGTCTCTCATTCTCTCTCTCTCAAATAAATAAATAAAATCTTTAAAAAAAAAAAAGCGGGCGATGGCGAGGAAACAGCGCGTAACTTGGAGGGAGACTTGGTCATGCGATGCATGATGGCTGTTTTCATACCGGCTGCCAGCTTTGATTTGACTCTAACGAGTGAGGCTGTGTGTGGAGGCACGTTTAGACATACAGATCGCGCTTGACAGCCGTGGGGCTAGTACACTTTAAACTCAGGCGGCAGGTAAGGGTTCAGAGCAGGGCTTTTCCAGCTTTCCTGTGTACTCAGGCCCCGGGGCCTTCGTGGAGGCAGGTTCTGGTGTGGTAGGTCCATGCAGGGCCCCAGTCTGCAGCTGGGGGGAAGGACCACTCGCAGAACCGGGGTTCTTAGTAGCTTTGAGCCCACCTTGTGTGTCTGGTTGCTTTCTGAAATCTGTTGATATCTTCCTCCACCTGCCTGCATATCTTTATACAATTAATTAAACTAATTTTAATGTACTTCCATCTCTTTCAGCTAAAAGTAAATATTTCATTTGAAGCTGTGAACTTTTCAGCTACTCATACCATACCAAAAAATTACATTTTTATAACATTCATCAAACTACAGACCACTTTTCTGTGGTTTAACTATGAACAGACCGCATGCTTCACCAGTGGGACTCCGCAAGTTCATGTGCAAAGTAGTCAGTACTTAAAAAGTAGTTTCCTTAGAATTCAGTCTGTACCTAGTTAGACCCTTAGGTCAGCCCACAAAAGCCTGTTTGACCATTAAATACATCTTGAATAGAATACTAATATTACTCTTTCGCCTATAACTGGCTACCATATTTAGTATTTCTAAGAAAAAATATTTTTTTCATTCCAATTTGAGATTCCCCAGAACACGTTTTTTTTTTTTTCCTTAAGAAATGGATCTAATTTTTTTTTTTCATGTGGCCTTCTACATACCCCAACAGTGCTTATTGAAAATTACATTTTCCTTTTCAGTAATTTGGGGATACTGTCTTTGTTGTACATTAAATTCTGAGTGCAGTTGAGCTTGTCTTTTTTTTAATTAATCTTTATTTTTAGGATTCTTTCAGGTTTAGTACAGAGAGTTCCATATACCCCCTCTTTTGCACACAGTTCTTATTATATCTTGTATTATTGTTAACATCTTGCATTTGTGTAGGACATTTGTTACAATAGACTGATACATTGTTATTAAAAATCTATCCTTTAGAACTCACTCCTGGTGTTGTACATTCTTTGAGACTGGACAAATGGATAATGAAGTTTATCTACTGTTAGGGTATCCCACAGAATAGTTTCACTGCCCTTAACATCCTCTGTCTTCTGCCTGCTTGTCCTTCCTCCCCGTTAGCCCCAGGAAACCACCGATCTTTTGACTGGCTTCATAGATTTGCCTCTTACAGATTGTCTTATTTGCTGGAATCATATAATATGCAGCCTTTTCAGGCTGCCTTCTACGTAGCCATGTGCATTTAGGGTTCCTCCAGGCCTTTTTGTGGTTTGGTAGCACATTTCTTTTTAGTACTGAAAAGTATTCACTTGTCTGGATGTACCACAGTTTATTCATTCACCTATCAAAAGACATCTTGGCTGCTTCTGGTTTTTGGCAGTGATGAATAAAGTTGCGTTCTTGTGACAATTCGGGAGGAAGAAAAGATGGTGGAGGAGTAGGGGACCCTATTCCAGCCAGTCCCCTGAATTGAGCTGGATATCTACCAGACCACTCTGAACACCCAAGAAATCAGCCTGAGATGTAAGAAGATATATCTGGATCTCTACAAACAGAATATCGCAGGCAGTTGGTTTCGAGGTACGAAGTGGGGAGCCGTGATTCCATGAGCAAATATCGGAGGATAAACAGAAGGTGGAGGGAGCCATGGGGATGCTGCACCACCGGTGAGCAATAGCCTCCCGCACTGGGGACAGGGCACAGACTCGCAGACCAGTAGCAACAGGGAAAGGACTTTAGGGCAGCCCCCCGGACTGAAACCTGGAGCGGTGGGGCCGTGCCTGTGAACCGGGGGTGGCTGGTGGTTTTAGAAGCAAAAAGGGCAGAGATGAACCCCAACCTGGAGGCGAGGACTGGGAGCCCTGCTGAGGGGTACACAACCCAGGACGCTGCAGTTTATAGCAGCACAGACAGAAACAGAGATACTGTGGCCTGGAGAGCTCACTGAAGAACAGACTGCGGTCTCTCTGCTCTGAGGCAGAGGGTTGGAAACGGTCTCTTCTGCTCTGACTCTAGGAAGAGACGCAGAGAACCACCAGAGAACAAAAGCCCCAAAAAACCGGTTTTCACTGAGCCCCTCTCCCCCACACACAGGGGGCAGGGCAACTCTGCCCAAACAGGGTTGCCTGAGTAACAATATGGCAGGCCCATCCCCCAGAAGACAGGCTGGGAGAACAAGAGGCCGACAACCCTAAGGTCCCTATAGAACAGGTGCATCTTGCTTGGGTTGTGGTCAATAATTTGGACTCTGTACATTACCTCAACCATTTCTCAACAGAATGAATAGGAGGAGGAACCCCCACAATAGGAAAGACTCAAGAGACTGTGATTCCTGCCACAGATTTACAAATGGATACAGATATAACCAAGATGTCGGAAATGGACTTCAGGGTAACAGTTATGAACATGATAGCTAGAATGGAGAAATCAATTAATGGCAGAGAGATTAGAGTCTCTAAGGGCAGAAATGAAAGCTGAACTGGCAGAATTTAGAAATGTTCTCAGTGAGATCCAATCTAATCTAGATAATCTAACAGCTAGGGTAAGCAAGGCAGAAGAATGAATTAGTGATCTAGAAGACCAATTGATAGAAAAAATGGAAAAAGAGGAGACCAGGGAGAAAAAACTCAAAATCCATGAAACCAGAATCAGAGAACTAAGTGACACCATGGAACGTTCCAATGTCAGAATTATTGGGATCCCTGAGAGGGTGGAGAGAGAGAGACCACTAAGCTGGCCCTTCAAGAAAATTAAAGGCGGTTCTATAAAAAGAGAAAGACCCCAAGAGTGACACAGAACAGAAATTTACAATCTATAGAAACAAGGACTTCACAGGCAACGTGATGACAATAAATTCATATCTTTCAATAATCACTGTCATCGTGAACATAAATGCTCTCATAAAATGGCACAGGGTTGCAGATTGAATAAAAGGACAGGACCCATCCATATGCTGTCCACAAGAGACTCATTTTGAACCTAAAGATACCTCAAGGGCGCCTGGGTGGCTCAGTGGTTAAGCGTCTGCCTTCGGCTCAGGTCATGATCCCGGAGTCCTGGGATCGAGTCCCGCATCGGGCTCCCTGCTCTGCGGGGAGTCTGCTTCTCCCCTCCCCCACTCCCCCTGCTTGTGTTCCCTCTCTCGCTGTGTCTCTCTCTGTCAAATAAATAAATAAAAAAATGAGAAAAAAAAAGATACCTCAAAAGAAAGCTGTTCTTTTATCAGACAAATTAGATTTTAAGCTAAAGACTGTACTTAGAGACACAGAGGACACTATATCATTCTTAAAGGGTCTATCCAACAAGAAGATCTAACAATTGTAAATATCTACACCCCCAACATGAGAGCAGCCAACTACATAAGCCAACTGTTAACCAAAATAAAGAGTAATATTGATAATATGTTAATTGTAGGAGACCTCAATACTCCACTCTCAGCAATAGGCAGATCATCTAAGCAGAAAATCAACAAAGAAACCAGAGCTTTGAATGACACTGGACCAGATGGACCTCAGAGATATATACAGAACATTCCACCCTAAAACAACAGAATACTCATTCTCGAGTGCACATGGAACTTTCTCCAGGGTAGACCACATACTGGGTCACAAATCAGGTCTCAACCAATACCAAAAGATTGAGATTATTCCCTGCATATTCTCAGACCATAATGCTTTAAAACTGGAACTCAATCACAAGAAAAAATTTGGAAGAAATTCAAACATGTGGAAGCTAAAGACCACTCTGCTCAAGAATGTTTGGGTCAACCAGGAAGTCAAAGACCTTAAACAATTCATGAAAACACATCGGTCGAAAACCTATGAGATACTGCAAAGGCGATCCTAAGGGGAAAATACATGGCCATCCAAGCCTCACTCAAAAAAATAGAAAAATCCCGAATTCACCAACTTTACACCTTAAAGAACTAGAGAAAAACCAACAAATGATGCCTAGGCCATGAGTTAGAAGAGAAATAATTAAGATTAGAGCAGAGATCAATGAATTAGAAACCAGAAACACAGTGGATCAGATCAAGGAAACTAGAAGCTGGTTCTTTGAAAGAATAAGATTGATAAACCACTGGCCAGACTTATCCAAAAGAAAAGAGAAAGGACCCAAATTAATAAAATTATGAATGAAAGGGGAGAGATCACGACTAACGCTAAGGAAATAGAAACAATTATTAGAAATTATTATCAATTATATACCAATAAATTAAGCAACCTGGAAGAAATGGATGCCTTCTTGGATACCTATAAGCTGCCAAGACTGAAACAGGAAGAAATTGACAACCTGAATAGGCCAATAACCAGTAACGAGATTGAAGCAGTGATCAAAAACCTCCCAAAAAACAAGAGTCCAGGGCCTGATGGATTCCCTGGGGAATTCTACCAAACATTCAAAGAAGAAATAACACCTATTCTCCTGAACCTGTTTCAAAAAATAGAAACAGAAGGAAAGCTTCCAGACTCATTCTATGGGGCCAGCATTACCTTAATCCCCAATCCAGGCAAAGACCCCATCAAAAAGAATTTCAGACCAATATCCACGTTGAATGTAGATTCCAAAATTCTCAACAAAATCCTAGCTAATAGGATCCAAAAATACATTGAAAGGATCATCCATCATGACCAAGTGGGATTTATCCCCAGGATGCAAGCATGGTTCAACATTTGCAAATCAATCAGTGTGATAGAACACATTAATAAAAGGAGAGAGAAGAGCTATATGGTCCTCTCAATTGATGCAGAAAAGCATTTGACAAAATACAACATCCTCTGATTAAAACTCTTCAGAGTATAGGGATAGAGGGAACATTCCACAAGTTCATAAAATCCATTTATGGAAAACCCACAGCAAATATCATCCTCAATGGGGAAAAGCTGAGAGCCTTTCCCTTAAGATCAGGAACATGTCAAGGATGCCCACTCTCGCCACTATTGTTCAACGTAGTACTAGAAGTCCTAGCAACAGCAGACAGACAACAGAAAGCAATAAAAGGTATTCAAATTGGCAAAGAAGTCAAACACTCTCTCTTTGCAGATGACGGGATACTTTATGTGGAAAATCAAAAAGATTCCACCCCCAATTTACTAGAACTCATACAGCAATTCAGTAATGTGGCAACATACAAATTCAATGCACAGAAATCAGTTGCTTTCTTATACACTAACAATACAACTGTAGAAAGAGAAATTAGAGAAACGATTCCATTTACAATAGCACCAAAAACCATAACATACCTCAGAACAAACCTAACCAAAGAGGTAAAGGAGCTATACTCTAGGAACTACAGAATACTCATGAAAGAAATTGAAGAAGACAAAAAAAAAAATGGAAAAACATTCCATGCTCATGGTTCGGAAGAATAAACATTGTTAAAATGTCTATTCTGCCCAGAGCAATCTATACCTTCAACACCATCCCCATCAAAATTCCAATGACATTTTTCAAAGTGCTGGAACAAACAATCCTAAAATTTGTATGAAATCAGAAAAGACCCCGAATCACCAGGGAAATGTTGAAAAAGAAAAAGCTGGGGGCATCACGTTGTCAGATTTCAAGCTATATTGCAAAGCAGTGATCACCAAGACAGCATGGTACTGGCATAAAAACAGACATATAGACCAATGGAACAGAATAGAGAGCCCAGATATGGACCCTCAACTCTATGGTCAAATAGTCTTCGACAAAGCAGGAAAAAATATGCAGTGGAAAAAAGACAGTCTCTTCAATAAATGGTGCTGGGAAAATTCTATATATAGCTGGGACAGCTATATATAGAAGAATGAAACTCGACCATTCTCTAACACCATATACAAAGATAAACTCAAAATGGATAAAGACCTCAATGTGAGACAGGAATCCATCAAAATCCTAGAGGAGAACATACGCAGTAACCTCTTTGCATCAGCCACAGCAGCTTCTTTCAAGATACATCTCCAAAGGCAAGTGAAACAAAAGCAAATGAACTTTTGGGACTTCATCAAGATAAAATCTGCACAGCAAAGGAAACAGTCAATTCAAAGAGGCAATCCACGGAATGGGAGAAGATATTTGCAAATGACACTACAAAGGGCTGATATCTAAGATCTGTAGAGAACTTCTCAAACTCAGCACCCAAAAAACAAGTCAAAAAATGGGCAGAAGACATGAACAAACACTTCTCCAAAGAAGACATACAAATGGCTAACAGACACATGAAAAAATGTTCATCATCATTAGCACTGGGAAATTCAAATCAAAACCACATTGAGATACCACCTTACACCATTAGAATGGCAAAAATGGACAAGGCAAGAAACAACAAATGTTGGAGAGGTTGTGGAGAAAGGGGAACCCTCTTACACTGTTGGTGGGAATGCAAGTTGGTACAGCCACTTTGGAAAATAGTGTGGAGGTGCCTCAAAAGATTAAAAATAGAGGGCACCTGGGTGGCTAAGATGGTTAAGTGTCTGCTTTCGGCTCAGGTTATGATCCCGGGGTCCTGGGATCGAGTCCCGCATCGGGCTCCCTGCTCGGCAGGGAGCCTGCTTCTCTCTGCCTCTGCGTCTCTCTCTCTCTCCCTGTCTCTCATGAATAAATAAATAAAATCTTTTAAAAAATTTTAAAAATAGAGCTACCCTATGACCCAGCAATTGCACTACTGGGTATTTATCCCAAAGACACAGATGTACTGAAAAGAAGGGCCATATGCACCCCAATGTTCATAGCAGCAATGTCTGCAGTAGCCAAACTGTGGAAAGAACTGAGATGCCCTTCGACAGATGAATGGATAAAGAAGATGTGGTCCATATATACAATGGAATACTACTCAGCAATCAGAAAGGATGACTATCCAACTTTTACATCAACATGGATGGGACTGGAGGAGATTATGCTAAGTGAAATAAGTCAAGCAGAGAAAGCCTATTATCATATGGTTTCACTTATTTGTGGAACATAAGGAAAAGCATGGAGGACATTAGAAGGAAGGGAAAAATGAAGGGGGGGAAATCGGAGGGGGAGATGAACCATGAGAGACTATGGACTCCAAGAAACAAACTGAGGGTTTTAGCAGGGAGGGGGGTAGAGGGATGGGTTAGCCAGGTGATGGGTATTAAGGAGTGCACACACTGCATGGAGCACTGGGTGTTATACGAAAACAATGGATCATGGATCACTACATCAAAAACTAATGATGTACTATATGGTGACTAACATAACAATAAAATTAAATTTAAAAAAAAATACAATTCTATGAAAAAAAAGAAAGTTGTGTTCTTGTGCCAGGTTTTTTGTGGATATAAATTCTGAAGTTACTTGGGTAAATATCTAGGAGCACTACTCCTGGATTATATGGTAAGCCTGTGTTTAGTTTTGTAAGTAATTGCCAGGCCGTCTTCCAGAGCAGTTGTACCATTTTGCATTTTCACCATCGATGAATGAAGAGTTCCTCTTGCTCCACATCTTCGTCAGCATTTGGTGTTGTCAACTTTCTGGATTTTAACCATTCAGATGGGTGTCTAGCAATACTATTGCATTTTGTTTTAATTTGCAGTTTGCAGCTCCCTAATGACATATGTGTGATGCGGAGCATTTTCCATGCTTTTTTGTCATCTGTATATCTTTGTTGAGGTACCTGTTCAGATCTGATGTCCACTTACTGAGTTTTGTTATTGTTGATTTTTAAGTTCTTTGTATATTTTGGATACAAGTCCCTTATCAGATGTGCGGTTTGCTGACATTTCCTCCCAGTCTTTGGCTTGTCTTCTTGTATTCTTGACATCATCTTTCACAGAGCAGTTTTTAATGAGTCCATTTTTCTCTTTTATGGATCATGTTTTCAGTTTTGTATCTAAAAAGTTATCACCAAACCCAGGTCACTTAGATTTTCTCCTATGTTCTGTTTTCGACATTTCACGGTTTTGCATTTTATATTTAGGTCTATTACCCATATTGAGTTAAGTTTTGTGAAGGATGGAAGGTCTGTGTTGAGATTGATTTTTTTCTCCCCCTCACATAGATGTCTAGTTGTCCCAGAATCATTTGCTGAAGGGACTGCTCTTTCTCCATTGACTTAACTTTACTCCTCTGTCAAAGATCAGTTGACTGTATTTATGAGGTGTATTTCTGGTCTTTCTGTTCTGTTCCATGCATGTATTTGTTCTCTTTTTTGCTAGTGTCACAGTCTTTGTTACAGTAGTTTTCTAGTAAGTCATAAAGTTGGATGGTGTGTATTCTCCAACTTTGCTCTTCTCTTCAGTGTTGGGTTGGATATTTATGATCTTTTGCCTCTACACATAAACCAGAGAATCAGTGTGTCCACGTCCACAAAATAATATGGGAGTTTGATTGTGACTGCTGTGAATGTGCAGAAAAGTTGTGAGAACGGACACGTTGGCAGTGTGGAGTCTTCCTATCTGTTCACATGGAGCATCTTTCCATTTATTCACATATTTTTTTATTTCTTTCACCAGAGCCTTATAGTTTTCCTCATACAGATCTTCTACGTATTTTGCTAAATTTATATCCTACTATTTCATTTATGTTGGTGTTAACATAAATAGTATTGTGTTTTTTGGTTTTTTTTTTTAACAAAGTATTTCTTCTCTTTTTTTTAAGAGTTTATTTGAGAGAGACAGAAAGAACACACGAGCAGGGGGGAGGAGCAGTGGGAGAAGCAGGCTCCCACAAGCAGGGAGCCTGACACATGGGTGGATCCCAGGTCCCTGAGATCATGACCTGAGTAGACATTTAACTGACTGAGCCACCCAGGCACCCCAATGGTATTGTGTTTTTAATTTCGAATTTCAGTTGTTCATTGCTGGTGTAAATCAAACCAATTGACTTACAGATTAACCTCTCGTATCCTGTTCCTTTAGTTGCTTATTTCTTGAAGATTTTTTTTGGTGTTTTTGTTTTTGTTTTTTTGTCAGTTCTTTGGGATTTTCTGCATAGATGATTTTATCATCTGCAAAGAGTTTTATTTCTTCCTTTCTAATCTCTACACCTTTTTCCTTTTTTCTTTTCTTTTTTGTCTTATTGCATTAATTAGGACTCCTAGTATCATGTGCAATAGGAGTAGTGAAAAGAGGACATCCTTTCCTTATTCAAGATCTTACGGGGAAAACATCCAGTTTCTCATCATTAAGGCTGTTGTTAGCTGTAGGTTTCTGCAGATGTTCCTTATCAAGTGGAGGAAGTTCTCTGTTCCTTTGCTGAGAGTTTTTATCATGAACAGGTGTTATATTTTGTCAAATGTGTTTTCCACATCTATTGGTACACCATGTGACTTTTCTTGTTTAGCCTCTTTGATGTGATCAGGGTTACACTGATTTTTGAGTGTTAGACCAGCTTTTCATACCTGGAATAAATCCCATTTGGTCATGGTGTATAATTCTTTTTATACACTTTTGGGTTTGATTTGCTAATTTTTTGTTGGATTCAGTTTAGTTGGATTTGATTTTCTAATTTTGTTGAGGATGTTTGTGTCAGCATTCCTGAGCCATACTGGTCTATAGTTTTTTATCCTGTAATGTCTTTGTCTAGTTTTGGTATTAGGGTACTGTTAGCCTCATTGAATAAATTAGGAAGTATCCCCTCTGCATCTATTTCCTGGAAGAGATTGTAGAGAATTGGTATCATTTCTTCCTTAAATGTTTGGTAAAGTTTACTGGTGCATCTGGGCCTTGTGCTTTCTGTTTTGAAAGGTCATTATTTCTTGACTTAATTTTTAAGTAGATATTAGCCTATTCAGATTATCTCTTCCTCTTTGTGTGATTTTTACTAAATTGTGTCTTTCAAGGAATTGGTCCATTTCATCTAGGTTATAAAATTTGTGGACATAGAGTTCTTCATAGTATTCCTTTATTATCCTTTTATTATCCTTTTAATGTCCATGTAATCAGTAGTGATGACCCCTCTTTTATTTCTAATATTAGTAATTCATGTCTTCTCTTTTATTTCTTTGTTAGCCTGGCTAGAGGTTTATTAATTTTACTAATTTTGTTTAAAAACCAACTTTGAATTTTGTTGGTTTTCTCTGTTGATTTCCTGTTTTCAGTGTCATTGATTTCTGCTTTAATTTCTATTTTCTTCTTCTTCTATATTGCCTGCCTTTCCCTAGTATTCTAAGGTGGAAGCTTAGATGGTTGATTTTCTTTCTTTTCAAATATATTCATCTAATACTGTAAAATTCCCTCTTAGCACTGCTTTTACAGCATCTCACAAATTTTGATAAGTTGTACTTTCATTCTCATTTAGCTCCAAATGATTTTGATATCCTTTTAAATTCAGAAACTCTGGTGCATGGGCATTTGCCAGTGTATACAGCAGATAACTCCCTGCCACCTTGTATAGTCAGCTCATTTATAAATTGGGTTTGGGATGTGCAGAAGGTTTGCTTCTGTGCTTATCATACAGAACTTACGGAGTTCTAGAGATATTCTCTCTCAGTCATCCATCCTCTTTAGACATAGGAGTTATTTAGTGTTCTAAAAAAAACAAAAACAAAAACCATTTTCCAAAAAAAAATTTAAACATTTAAAATTCAGTAATTGTCATCTTTCTTTTCTCTGGACTTATAATCACCATAGAATCTACTTTTTGTGGCGTTCCTTATTTATGACTTCCTTATAGGTCTTTCTTCTGTCTATTAAAGACCATAGAGCATCCTACCATTTCAAGGTAAGAAGAAGCTCAGTTGAGAAGCCATCTTAGTATGGTGCATGGAGGACTCTCCCTGATGATTAATGGTCAGGCGGGTGGGCAGACTGAGGCACAGAGAAGCCGAGTCACTTGCAAGTGTCACATAGCTTGTTTTCTAACCATCTTCCAAACTGTATTCTGGATCCAGACATTGACGCCTCCAGTCTGTTTTGAAAAGCCCCTCTTCTGACTCTTCGGGATTGCGCTGTGTTGTCATGTTCATATCCATTATCTCATATGTGACCAGCACAGGCTATCTGATAATTTTGATGGTTTTTATGTACTGCGTATATATACTATATGTGAAATTCCAAATCCTATGAGAAGAGACATGACATCAATAAAAACGTTCCCTTATTCTGAGAGATGATGCAGCCACATTGAAACACTGTATATAAGTTCATTTCACGTGCAGTCCTTCAGAGAGCTGCCCTCATTCCCCCTCAGCACACTGATGGAGTGTTCCCTGGGGGTCAGGCCTGGCGGGCAGAGTTTTCAAGTCTAGCTCCCTTTCCTGCTGCTGGGGCACCTCTGAGAGAGAGTCTTTGCTCCAGAGCCACACACACACCCCACACGTGCACACACACACGTGCACATGCAGTTGCACATCACTGAATCAGGCTAAGCTCCATCCTCAGGACCTGGACCTGAGACGCACCTTCATTCACTTTCCTTCCCTGGTCCTGCAACCCCCACATCTTTACGTGCTTTCAGAGCCTCCTTTTAGGTTCTCCTTCTAGGGACCCCAACCTAAGCAACCTTCTACTTGAGCTTGTCATACCAAAAAAATATTTTAAAAAACCATGAGTGTTTTGTGGTTTCTTTTATTGGAAGAGGAAGCAGTCCCTACTTAAAGCACAGCTATGGAAACAGTAGTGACCACCTTTCTCCTTTGATAATTGTCTAGAACATACGTACATACGGCTTTACCGAGACACCCAACATATATTTTATCATTGACACCATTGCATACTTTACCAAGAAATGAAGGTATTCTGTCATTCTGTCTGCTGGGACATTGGCAGTTCCCTCCTTCGGGTGTGTGAAGTCTGAAAGCATGCTGAGTGATAGCTAACTAACTCAACTTTGACTTTGATTCTAGGCTCCATGGTCCCCTTTTCGATGCGGATCTTACACGCAGAGCTTCAGCAATACCTGGGCAATCCACAGGAGTCCCTGGACAGACTGCACAAAGTGAAGGCCATCTGCAGCAAGGTAATGATGGCTCCGTGATGACCTGTTCAATCCTCCTCCCCTCCCAACGGAGAGTACACCCCAGAGGGAGCGTACCACATTACTTCCTCCCAACCCACCCCAACAACCACCATTATCACTTCCCCCAGAAAGGGTGACCCAATTCATCATGACCACAGTTTTCTTTGTTCTCGCTAAAATTGTTTTGGGGGCAGTGGTTGTTTTTTGGCAAAATTTGGGGCCTGAAATCCTTCTTCCTTAGTTTTTGTTGTTGAGGAATAATTAACATACAATATTGTGTTTGTTTCAGGAGTACACATAGTGATTCAGCATCTATGTACATTAGGAAATCGTCACATAATAAGTCTGGTTACCACTTGTCACCGTAGAAAGTTGCAGCACTGTTATTGGCTGTATTCCCCATGCTGTCCGTTACATCCACATGTCTTATTTACTGTCCACTTGGAAGGTTTGCCGCTCTTAATCCCCTTCACCAATTTCAACCATCGCCCCCACTCTGGCAATCGTTGGTTTGTTCTCTGTGTCTCTGAGTCTGTTTCTGTTTTGTTCATTTCATTGTTTAGATTTCACATGTAGGTGAAGTCTTACAAGTCATACAGTATTTGTCTTTGACTTACTTCACTTAGCATAATAGCCTGCAGAGCCACCCATGTTGTCGCAAATGGCAAGATTTCACTCTTTTTACAGCAGTGTAATATTCCATCGTATATATGCACCACATCTTTTTTATCCAGTCATCATTGATGGACATTTAGGTTGCTTCCATATCTTGACTCTTGTAAATCATCCTGTAATGAACATAGAGGGGCATATGTCTTTTTGAATTCATGTTTTCATTTTCCTCAGATAAATACCCAGAAGTAAACTTGCTGGGTTGTACGGTAATTCTATTTTTAATTTTTTGAAGAACCTCCATATCGTTTTCCAGAGCGGCTGCACCAGCTTATATTCCCTCCAGCGATGCACAGGGCTCCCCTTTCTCCACGCCCTCACCAACACTTGTCATTTCTTATCTTTGATACTAGCCATTCTGAGAGGTATGAGATAATACCTCGTTGTGGTTCTGATTTGCATTTCCATGATAGTTAGTGATGTTGAGCCTCTTTTCATGTGCCCACTGGCCATCTGTATATCTTCTTTAGAAAACTGTCTATTCAGGCCCTCTACCTGGTTGGGTTTTTTAATACTGAGTTTTCTGAGCTCTTTATATAGTTTGGATATCAGATATGTCATTTGCAAATATCTTCTCCTATTCAGTAGGTTGCCTTTTCATTTTGTTGCTGATTTCCTTTGCTGTGGAAAAGCATTTTAGTTTGATATAGTCCCATTTGTTTATTTTTGCCTTTTGTTGTTGTTGTTCTTGCCTGAGGAGACAGAGCCAAAAAATACCACTAAAACCAGTGTCAGAGAGCTTACTGCCTATGTTTTATTCTGGGAGTTTTATGGTTTCAGGTTTTATATTTAAGCCTTTATCCATTTTGAATTAATTTGTCTGTCTGGTATAAGAAAGTAGTCCGGTTTCATTCTTTTGCATGTGGCTGTCCAGTTTTCCTGACGTTTATTGAAGAGACTGTCTTTTCCCCATTGCATATGCTTGTGTCCTTTGTCATAAATTAATGAACCATAAAAGTATGGGTTTATTTCTCAGCTCTCTATTCTATTCCATTGATCTATGTGTCTGTTTTTGTGCCAGTACTATACTGTTTTGGTTATTATAGCTTGTAGTATAGTTTGAAATCAGGGACTGTGATTTGTTCCGTTCTTTGTTCTTTCTCAGGATTGCTTTGGCTATTCAGAGTCTTTTGTGGTTCCATACAAATTGTAGGGTTGTTTGTTCTAGCTCTGTGAGAAATGCCATTATGTTTGGATAGGGATTGCATTGAATCTATAGACTCCTTTGGGTATTTTGACAACACTCTTATGGTCCTCAGCACAGAATATCTTTCCATTTATTTGCATCATCTTCAGTTTCTTTCATCACTGTCTTCCAGTTCTCTGAGTATAAGGCTTTCACCTTCTTGGCTAAATTTACTCCTAGATATTTTATTCTTTTTGATGTAGTTGTAAATGGGATTATTTTCTTAATTTCTCTTTCTGATAGTCTGTTATTGTATACAAATACAACAGATTTCTGTATATTGATTTTGTATCCTGCAACTTTAATTAATTCATTTATTGGGTCTAATAGTTTTGGGGTGATGCTTTAGGGTTTTCTGTATACAGTATCATCTGTACTTCCTTTCTAATTTGGATGCCTTTTATTTCTTGTCTGATTGCTGCACCTGGGACTTCCAATAATAGGTTGAATAAAAGTAAAGTAGCAAGAGTGGGCATCTTTAACTTGTTCCTGCTCTTAGAGAAAATGCTTTCAATCTTTTAGCGTTGAGTATGTTAGCTATGGGCTTGTCATATATGGCCTTCATCATGTTGAAGTATATTCCCTCTATATCCACTTCATTGAGAGTTTTTATCATAAATGGACATTGTGTCAGATGCTTTTTCTGCATCTATGGGGATATCATAGGATTTTTATTCCTCATTTTGTTAATGTGGTATATCACATTGATTGATTTGGGGATATTGAACCATCCTTGCATCCCTGGACTATATCCCACTTGATCATGGTGTGTGATCCTTTTATTGTATAGCTGAATTCAGTTTGCTAATACTTTGTTGAGGAATTTGGCATCTGTGTTCATCAGGGATGTTGGCCTGAGATTTTCTTTATTTTTTATTGTTTTCCTAGTGTCTTTGTCTGATTTTGGTATCAGGGTAATTGTGGCCTTGTAGAATGAGCTTGGAAGCTTTCCTTCCTCTTCAATTTTATGGAATTGCTTGAGAAGGACAGGTGTTTACTCTTTTTAAAATGTTTGGTAAAATACACCTGTGAAGCCATCTGATCCTAGACTTCTGTTTGTTGGGAGTTTTTTGATTACTGATTCAATTTCATTACTAGTAATTGGTCTAGTATTTCTTCCTTATTCAGTCTTGGAGGAGTATATGTTTTAGGAATTTATCCACTTCATCTAGGTTGTCTAGTTTGCTGGCATGTAACACTTCTTTAGTATTATTGGTGGATTCAAAGCAGGGAAATACTCTGTTGTGTAAAAATCATATGCCCTTAAATGTGGCAGACCATTCTCCCATCCTGCAAATACTACAAGCACCTGCCTCGTGTCTTACAGAGGCACTGGAACAATATTTAAAGAGATAATGGTTTAAAATGTTCCAGAATCAAAGCAGATTCTACTGTATAATGACAACGGTCCTTCGTAATACTGTCTCCAAAGGCAGATAAGGTTCGGAAGTGCTTTCTGAATTGTTCTTGGTTGGGAAATAACAGTTATGTGGAAGGCACCAAGCTGCATCAACAAAAGACCAAATCATTCCATTTAGTGATATTTGGAGGAAATATGGGATCTATAGAGTCTCCCCATCGCCAGGCTGTGGGCACCCCCGCCTCCCAGACTTCTCGTCCTTAGGATGGAAGTGCAGTGCCTTTCCTGCCTGCCTCGCGGTGCTGCTGTGTGGGTTGGGCGACGCCGTGTCTGTGGAGGGCTTTCCGAACTATGACAACAAGCGGTGAGGTTGGGAGCAGCACGTTAGTGCTCTTTTTAAATGAGATTAGATTCGTCCAGCTCGTCCTTTCTGTTTCCAGTTACTCCTGATGGGGTTTCTGTGGAGGTTTCCCAGGATGGTGGTGTCCTCGGGACTCGCAGCAGGGAGGTAGGTGGGCTCCTCCCTGCACAGAATGCACCTCATTCAAGCACGAGCAGGCGTCCTGGGCACCTTACACCCTCCAGCTTTGTACCAGCTCCTGGTTTCTAGAACTTCAGAGACAAACGGAAAACGTATTTTCTTTCTTACACACTGATGAGTTGACGGGGAAATTGTGTTAGCCAACATTTTTTTAGATTCTAACACTTTTTTCCTTGATCCCTGAAACCCAGTTAAGGTAGAATTATATTCAGAAATAAGAAACACATAACTTGTTACTGAGAAATGTGAAGTCAGTGATTTTCTACACTGTACGCAGATGATCTGCCTCCATATGTACCTGAGAGGAAATGCCTAGTGTTACAGGGACTTGAGGGTCGGAGAGAGACAGGAGTTCTGCAGGTCAGTTTTCCGGCGCTGAGGCGGCCTGTATCTTCAATATCGAGCTCCGTAGCTCGGGAGGCAGGGTCACGGTGGGAGGTGAGGGCGGGTCTTCCACCACCACGGCTCTAGGCTACTCGTACTTCTACTGAACATGTCGTGTTCACCAGGAACCAGCCTCTGGTCCTAAGCATTTTTCAAATATTAGCTCATTTAATCCTTACACAAACCCTATAACTAGGGGTTCTGTTACGCCAGTTTACAGCTGAGTGAACTGAGGCACAGAGAGGCTGACTAACTTGCCTGTGATCACGTGATCTGACCCAGGTTGTCTGGCTCTGGGGTGCGTGCTCCAAATCACACGCCTGCCCAGCGTCTTTGCTCCGTCCAGCAGGAGCACGTCTTCCTGTGTCTGAAGTGGCCTCTCGCACAGGCCGATCCTGGAGATGGGGTCATGCCTGTGCTCCGTTGCACCAGCTCCCTCCTCAGACCCCGGTGGCCAGGTGATGGCAGCTGACCGCTCAGCGTGGGTGGGAGAGGGAAACCAGGTCTCGCACCATCACGCCACGGGAGCGTCTCTCTTAACGCCGACACGGCTCGGAGGGAGACAAGACAGAAGTAGTGTAGGGACCCGTTGCCAGTGCGTGCGTGTGACGTGAGTCTCCCCGGTGTCACCTGCTTCTCACCGTGTGAACACCCACCGCACGTCACGGACGCCATGGCCTCTCGTATGGCGTGACCCGGATGGAAGTCCGTGCTTCTCCTGCTGCTTCACTGATGACACGGCAGGTGGTTCTCTTTCTGGAAGAAAGACAAGCAGTTGGTCCTGGAAGAGGGAGTGTGTTGGTCTCTGGCCAAAAGGGTGTTCGTGGCTAATTTCAGCGTGTAATTTCTATGTGTTCTTTTACGTGCCAGCTTAAAGCCTGGCCCTGCCTCCGAAGAGCGGTAACCCCGTGGGCCATGACTGGTTGGTGCCAAAGAGAGAAGGGGAGAGACAGCGCGAGGGTGCCTGCAGTCCCCTCAGGTCCCCCCACCATCACCCCAGCAGATAAGCACCGCCCTTGAGCATCCTCTCTCATCCTCTGGGCGGCCACGTGGTGCCCCTGAAGGCATCCCTTCCCTTCCCGAGCTGGCTCCACGTAGAAGCGAGGCTGCTTCCAGCCAGACTTCGCCCCCCCAGGCACTTTGGAGCCTGGAGAGGTTTGTCTTTTTCTTTTCTTTTGGAAGACTACACCTTTATTTATTGTTTTAATTCAGTTTAATTAACATATAGTGTATTATCAGTTGTAGAGGCCGAGTTCAGTGATTCATCAGTTGCATACACTGCTGTTCCATGTGATGTGGAGTTTAAGAGAGGTCTGTGTCTGACCCCGCTGTGGGTCAGGGTGGCTCGGTCTGGGCTCGCTCCTCTGCCAGGTGTGTGTCTGAGCTCCTGCCGTGCACGGACGGGAGCACAGCATGCCGCGTCCTCTGCGAGCGTCCTGGGTGTCCTGGGCGCGTGCTTGTCTCTCCCCGTCGTGTTCCGTTTGAGCCGCTCGTCAGTACATTATGGTCATGCAGAATTAAATGGCAGGAAGTCTGTGTTCATGCTGAAATTTATTTACTCAAGACATACAAAATCTAAAAATAGGAAAAGCCCGCACAGTACTCTTGGGACAGCATGGACTTGGTGGGTTAAAGTTAGCGCCGTGGCTGGATTACTTGCATGCAGCTCTGCTCTTGGCATGGCCAGTGGTCCTCGGCTTTCCCCTCAAAAATGAGAGGTCACAGGTTAGACCATAGGACTTGGACGTTGGAGGTTCCACCCAACACCAGCAAGCTGGTTTTTTGAGTCCATCACAACAAATGAGAAACCCAAGGAAAGATTTAAACTGGAGGCTGTTGGCCAACACGGTTCCCTGCATGCTCTGTGTTCTTTCCTGGGCCATTCAGCCCCCCTCGCCCCGGGTGTGCCAGAGGTCGACCACCCACAGTGACCATGATGATCGTGGGGTCGCCATCAACACGCAAGCAGCACTCACACCGGAACACATGCTGTGCGGCGTGTTTTACACTCGTTACGCCCCTTAATGCTCACAGTAACTCTCGAGGTGATGGCGTCCCCATCGTACAGATGTGGAGGCTGAGCCTCACAGGACTAAGTCACCAGGCTGTGACAGTGAGCTGGCAGGGGAGCCTGGACTAGAACAGGTCATCCGGTTCCAGAAACCCGGTCCCTGCTCCTCCATGGAGTCAAACTACAGCCTCTTCTGCTCCGCCAGAGTGCAGTGTTCCCTGCTACCCTGGGAAAGTGGCCCTCCCGAAATCGCCGTTGTGTGGCGACCCCTGCTGGCCTTGCTCTGCAGAGCTTGGTCCCCGTGGGCCCAGGGAGCGGAGGGCTCTTCATGGGTGAGGAGTCAAAACCACGAAGTAGCATCTCCTCGGGTGGTGCCCTCCACCTGCCCCCTCCCTCAGTTCTCCTTCCTCAGCCTGCACCCCTTCCCCCAGCCTCCTGCCTGACCCGGGTCGGTGGTGTTGAGCTCCGGGGCACGGACTCAGCGCAGCCCTCACGCACATGGCTTGGCCCGATGGTGTCCGGCTTTGGGTCTGGAGCCGGGCCACCCCCAGGCCACCCCCTCGTGTCTTCAGCACAGACTGGGACAGGCGGGAGGTCAGAGCGTGGTGGCCTCGGATTGATCAGAAGCCTTGATGCTGGTCTAAGAAGCTTTCCTCAAGGACAGTCTACAAAACCGGAGTCCTCATTTCTGCGAAGAAAGCAGAGTAATTCAGTTCACATTCCCCGAAGAGTTCTCTATCCTGTGTGTTTTCAGTGCTTGGGTAGTGTCTGTGGTTGGTCTTCAAGGTCGTTTTTCCAGGCTGGAGGTCAGCAGTGGCTGTAGAGTGAAATGCCTGGGAAGGGGTGAACGTGGACGCCAGGGCCGTGCAGGTCGCCGTCCCTTGGGAAGAAAGTCAGCAGGGGCAGTGCAGGCTGCTTAGAGCAGAGTGCGTTTGTGCCGGCAGCAGCCTCGGGTCCGTGCCGTCCGCCCACTGCTGCGAGCAGGCTCAGGCCCAGCGTGGATTTCCCAAACGAGAACAGACAGCCTTCCGTGGCAGCCGCAGTGAGCGGTGGGAGGCGCCCAGGAGCAGCTGGGGGTAGATGAGGAACCACCTGCCACCCATGGCTTCAGCCCAGTTGGGCCAGCGTCCTCTCTGCAGTTCGGAGCTCTGTCACCCACCTTATTGGGGGACAGCCGAGATAGAGGTCTCCCCTTGATTCCACTCTGTGCCACCTTAACCACAGGAGGGCACCGGACCTGGGGTGTCCCGGGGACACCGGACCTGGGGTGTCAAGGCTTGCTATGGTTTCTCAGTGGTTATCTTGGTCCCGCAGCCATAACATGGGAAATATTAATGACCTAATACTAATTTTCGAAGCCAGCCTGCAGAATTACAGTTGCAGCATGGCCTCAGTGAAATGAATCATGTCTACTGAAGGGAAATTGCAGCATCTTGTTAGCTGTGTGGGTGACAGGAACATAGGCCATTTTGTTCTTTTGTGTTTTCTCAGTCTTATGTTAGCACATATTAATTTTATAATGAGGTGTTTTTCTACTGAATAAAGCTGCACGAGCCTGCAGGGAAAAGGGAGGTAAAGGTAAGCCGGTGGTGCAGCTGGTGACCGGAAGGCAGGCCAGAGGCGGGTCTGGCTCCGGTAAGCAGGGCAGTGCGTGGTCCTCGGCGGCCGTAAGCCAGTCATGGCCCAGAGGAGGCAGGCTTTCCCTAACATGGAAGACTCCCCAGAGGATGGTTATAGACTCTGCGCATCCGACCAGTGAGCCCGAGATTAGGTCGTGGTCATGAATCCGGCCACGGGCCCAGCTTCAGCATAAAGTCACCCGTGATCCTTACCAGGTGGTCCAGGGCACCGGTTTTGCTGTAAGGTAGTAAATGTTTGCTTCGGTGTAATTGTATCAATGAAGAGTGACGTGTACCTCGATTTACACAAACCTGCCGTGCTCCCAGGGCGTAGAAATACTGACATTTCCAGCCCTGCTTGCGTAAGTGGATCCAGTCCACAAATAATGGTGCCGGAGTAGCTTGCGGTATGAGTTGCTGATACAGACACACGGGCTGTGGTTTTGAGTTCAGCTCCGTCCCTCCCACAATCCAGGTGAGCCTGGCAGAGGGTACCGTGTCAGAGAGGTGCTAGTTTAGAGAGACCCGCCCCACCCCAGCAGAAGCAGCCCGGGGGAAGACACGTGTTTGTGCCTTCTGGAAAAGTGGGGTGGATGTGGTTGGCTCTCTACTGACGAGGGCTAGTAAGGCAGAGGTGAGCGCTTTGTTTCCAGGAAGGGTTAATATCTTTTAGTTAAGAATGGAGCCAAGGACAGCCATTGTCAGCCCCTGCCAGCCAGCTTCTCGGGGAAGTGCTCGAGGAGGCTGGCCATCAGCATGCCGACGGCGTCTGGCCGCTGCCAGGCCTCACCTGACCCAGACAGCACCGGTGCACCATTTCGCTCCAGCAGAGAGCAAATTGATTGTGGCTAATCAGATAAGGTGGGAGTGATTGGCAAGTGGAGACAGGTGACTGAGAGATTGGAGACGGCCCCTGCTTCCTGGCTCAGGGCGGCGTCCCTGCCCTTTGCTGCTGGTGCTCGGGCTCCCAGGGCTGTGCGTGCTCAGAGGGCACAAGCAGGAGAGGGCTGGAGCGTCCCCGTTGTTGGGGATCAGGGCGGGAGAGGCTTAGGCTCCTGGCCCTGTGCATGTTCAGAGTGTACGCTCACAGGAGCCCACAAGTGTCCCTGGCATTGGGGTTTTGCAAGATTTGTCTTAACTCATGGTGGAAATTCACACCTTTAGAAACTTCAGATTGCATCATTGCATATCTTAGGACACGGACTTGGGAATGTGAGCCGTTCCCTCAGCAGCTGCAACGTAGCATGAAATCTGATGCAGCAGAAGTGAGCCACAAGTCCACAGGAGTTAGCAAACGATCCAGCCCCGACTCATGCATGATAACCCAGCAGAAAGCGGGCCTCGGCGGAATGGGGAGGCCTGGAATTCTGCATTCCTAGCTGGTGTATCTTGGCATTGTGTAGTCTCTCCTGTGATCTGCATGGGAAGAAGAGAACATTCTTTCAAGGTGTGAAGCCCCGAAGGACACTGTCTGTCCTTAGTCAGTGGTTGGGAGGGGCTGGAGTCAGGCAGACGGGAACGCTTTCCAGGGGCAACTCTGGCTCTTCCTGGCAGAGTGACTGGCGTTCGTAAGCCCCGAGCTCCTCACCTGTAGATGCGGGGTGTCACCAGCTGCCTCGGGGCTGTGTGCAGGTTAGATCGGGGTTTGAACAAGCGACTTGGCGTGGTGCCTGGTCCATGCGAGTGTTTAATATTCCTTGAGTGGCTTGAAGCGGCTCCAAGAAACCTCTTTTCACTTTGGAAGGCCTCTTTTCTAAAAGTTCCCCTAGGAGATGGTGGTGAGGATGGGTAGGTCCCAGGACTTTCTAGGGAAATCTGAGCCCCCCAGGGCAGACGTGCTCTCACTTTAGTCTGGACTCAGGTAGGTTGTTAGTCTTTGGGTCCTTGAATTAGGGCCAGCCACCAGTTGTCTGTACACAGGATGCTTCATGCATAAAACCCATTCCCCAAAACTACCCCATGCCACCTGCAGCCCGTGACAGCCCACCAAAGGGAGAGGTACGAGGCTCCTTCCCCAGAGCTTTCCCACAAACTGTGGTCCCCAGGCCATCATCGGTCCCCAGCGTGTCACCTGAAGCTCACCAAAGTGCAGGGTTTGGGGTCACACCATAAGCATAAAAATCAGAACCTGAAGTTTAAAATACCAGATGCCAAGGTCATGTGTATGCTCCAGGGTCCATGAACTTAGAGGATTTCTGGAGGAGTGTAAATGGGGTGCACCTTGTGGACCAGGCCGGTGCATCCTGCCTTGCTCGTTGTGGGGAGCAGACCCAGGAGTGCTTGCCAGCGTCCGACCTGGACATGGGCCTTGGTCATTTTGTCAAGGACAGAAGGGATGGGGAACGGAAATGGGACCTTACCACAGTTGCAGACTAGACAGTTCGGGCTTTGGTTGCCCGTGTTTTGCATCACTTTCCTTTACAGAACTAACGTTCTGGAGGTGAGCACACTGTGACTGTATGAAGTCTGCATATCGGCATCAGAGGGGTTGGGGGCTCCCACTGTCTTTCCTGTGACATTTCTCCTCTTCTGCTGCCGCCCCAGAGTAGCCTGCCCCTTCCCCTGCTGGCTCTCCCCCCACCTCCCTCCCGAGTCACTGCTCCAGCCCCGAGACTCCTGGCGTCCTGTGATTCAGCCCAGGCTGCAGATACAGTAGCCCCAGAGGTGGGTCCTCGGCAGCCCACAGAGATGCCATGGTGCGAGGCCAACCCGTGACCTTGCCCTAACAGTGTCTATGGCCTGCCTCTGCTTAGACACCCACTCCTCCCCCTGCGTCCCACCCAGTGACCAGGAGGTGCCGTGCCACCTGCGCTTCTTCTTCAGCAGTTCTTGCCCCTTCTCCTTTCCCGTCCACCCTCCATTCCAGCCAAGGTTAGTTAAATCAGTAGCACCGTCAAGACTTCCTTTCCTGGCCCCAGTTTGTTTTCATGATCCTTTATCAGAAGACAGATTAGCTGAAAAATGTCATTTGACCCAGTTTAGACCCCACTAGATAACCTCTGCGGTTCCGGCTTTGACCCCGGCATGTCAGGAGTCAGTGAGAGACTCCTGCAGGTGCAGAGAGGCCCAGCTCACCCTCCTTGCTGTGTCCATGGGGACCAGGCGTGTGAACACCCAAAGCCAGTTCTTCATCGGGGTGGGTCATTGAGGGAGATGTTAACTGGCAAGACAATCTGATGAACAAAAGAATTTTTCCCAAAAGCACATGCCCATGCCCTGAAGGCAGTAATGACAGAGCTGTGATATAATCTTTCTTCAATTAACACTTTTTCTCCCCAGCAAAGTCTTTACTCTCCATGCTTTGCTATCCTCATCCTGCCACTCAAAAAACACATTCTCTACCCAGATTCCAGTGGTAACAGCCTTTTTTCTTTTCAAGAAAAGCCAAACCACAAAAGAAGCAACCCAAAGTTATGATCCAAACCGTGGAAACCATATAAAGTGACAGTTGCTCAGAAAGTATTTAAAAAGGCCACGCCCGTCCTGGTGCCCTGGAGGAATGAGACTGATCTTTTCACAGAAGTGAATAGTCATCCTCGTGTGTAACATACTTGATGCTTTTCTTAAAAAGAGAAAACAGCTACCCTATGTCTCATGTCTCAGAGGGCTTTATGAGCATCATAAACCCAATCTCCACCATCGGCTAGGGAGCGGCTTCCCCTCCGCTATGCCTCCCTGTGTGGTGAATGGCGATATTTAAAATGTGTCCATGTGAAACATTCCTTGACAAATTGGTTTTCAGACAGAGAAATCTGCTCCTCTTAGGATATATTATGACAAAGTCTAGAAGCAAATTCATTTTTTATGATTTTGTTGTTCTTATTTGGAATTACCGCAGATCCTAACAAATTTGGAGCAAGGCTTAGCTGAAGACGGAAGCATGAGCAGCATCACACAGGAGAACAGACAAGGTCAGTGGCCAGACTTTTCATTAAATAATTATCGAGAGTTGTCAGAAGATTCGGCCCCCAAAGCTTTTCTTGTGTCTCATCCTTTGCATTGGTCCTTGCATGCATTCATTTGCTCGTTCCTGTTTTGGGAAGCCAAGCACAGGCCTGGCACTGTTGATACATGAGCAAATGTAGGTGTGAGGGCTGCCCAGAGGCAGCCCCGTTGGGTGCAGAGGACCTGCCTACACCCAGTAATCCAGAAACCAGTGTGGCTTCCACACTAGGCAGGTGCTGGGACAGAGAGGAGCCCAGGCCTTCCTGGGAGGGGCGTCCTTCGGGGGGGGGGGTTGCCCACCAGAACTACAGACTTGGCAGGGGGAGCGTGAGGCCCTACAGTCCTGCAGAGGAGAGGAAGAGGGCCCTGTACACAGCCGACGAGGCCAGGCTGACAAATTCAGGCTTGACGCTGAGCACTGGGCTGCTGGGAGCTGATTACATTTTGAGATCATGCTGGCCATGGGGCGCCTGGGTGGCTCAGTCGTTAAGCGTCTGCCTTCGGCTCAGGTCATGATCCCAGGGTCCTGGGATCGGGCCCCACATCGGGCTCCCTGCTCGGCGGGAAGCCTGCTTCTCCCTCTCCCACTCCCCCTGCTTGTGTTCCCTCTCTAGCTGTTTCTCTCTCTGTCAAATAAATAAATAAAATCTTAAAAAAAAAAACAAAGAGATCATGCTGGCCACAACTTCTTGAGAACATTAAGGATGAACTTCTAATTATGCTTCAAAACCCAACTCAAATGGCACCTCCCTGAGAAGCCCCTCACCTACCACTCCTTCCTCAGGGCCTGTCCTTCCCTTTCCCCAGAGCGTCGGTCCCACTTTGTCTCACCTCCAGGGGCAGTTTCCACCTCTCTGTGCCTCACTTGGAGCGGACTCTGCAGACCACTGGCCAGCATGCATTACTCTGGCAAGCGGTGGGCCTCCTCTGAAGCTGCTCGGGGAAGAACGATGGGCCGAAAGCAGGCGAAAGTGTTCCCCTGGGGAGGGGAATACTGCAGGTGGAGAGCCGTGCTGGTGCCCCCGGGGGTGTGGTGGGCCTGGCCGCACTCAGGAGCATGAGAAGGGAGAACAGCGTGGGCAGGAGATGTTTGCCTTTGGGGCCAACAGCCCTGGGCTACATCTATGCTTTAAATATAGCGTCCTTTGAGAAATCCCAAAGGACAGCCAGGTGTGTAGGGGAGAGTGTGTGTGTGTACGCACACATCCTTCCCAGCAGTGTGTACATGTGTATGTGCACGCACACGTCCTCAGCAGTGTGTGTGGACGTGTGTGTGTGGACATGCGCGCGCATGTCCCTCCCAGCAGTGCAGCTGCAGGCCGGTTAGCAAGGAGAGAGGTTGCTCACCCTCCAACATCTCGTTCTCTGGTATTGTCTGCACGTGGTCACTTTTCCCCACTGAGGGCCTGTTTTAGGGGAATTAACAGGTAGTTACTAGATCTCAGAAAGCAGTTCGGAGAGACCTCAGGGTCATAACAGATAAACAGATTTTCAAGTGAATGGGGAAGAATTTTAGCACTTGAAAGAAGTCTGTGGAGATAAATTGCGGTTCACTGAGACAGCCCATATTTTATGTTCATTAACAAAAGATACTGTTCAGAATTTTTCTTTTCACAAAGATGATGTTGTAAGCAGCTAATGTATTTTTTTTTCAAAGATTTATTTATTTATTTGAGAGAGCGAGAATGAGAGAGAGAGAGAGTACATGAGTGGGGGAGGGTCAGAGGGAGAAGCAGGCTCCTCGCCGAGCAGGGAGCCTGATGCGGGACTCGATCCCGGGACTCCGGGATCATGACCTGAGCGGAAGGCAGTCGCCCAACCAACTGAGCCACCCAGGCGCCCGCAGCTAATGTATTTTTAATTGCTGAAAGGCGAAGTGAGTTAAGTTCTTAATTCTGGCAATTAAGTTTATTGTGTTCTGAAGTAGTCCAAGAATAAGCATAATTTCTAGGCAGTTGTTACCCCACAATTGGCCATCGGTCCTGGCAGCAGTGGGACGGTCAGATTCGGGGTGAGGCGGGCTCACTGGAGTATGGTTGTTCACGTACGCCCCCAGCCCTCAGCTGAACCATCTGACCCGGCCAATGTGCCCCCGCCACCTGCCTCCCCACCCCTGCCCTCCTCCCCCTCACCCTCCTCCCCATCCTGGTCCTGCTGTGCTCCCCTGTCCTCCCCACTCCCACCATGCTCCCCTGTCCCCCCCCATTCCCGCCTTCCTCCTGGGCCATGTGTGTGACCACACGCCACCACTGGGCAGACACCCTGTGGGGAGCTGGCTTTGGTTCTGCATCATTGCCCATCTCCTCCCTCCCATGTGAGGGTGCTCCTGGCCTTTTAGGCAGCAGTTCTGTGCCCTTCTCACACTGATGCTCACAGAGTCTGGGAGGCAGGGTGGTAGTTACAGTTTCCATCTGAGAGGTTCTGCAGTGGGGCCTGGAGAAGGCCGATCCCAGGACACAGAGCTCGATGTGCAGACACCCTGGTGGGCCAGCCATCTGCCAGCCCCACAGCCGGGGGCTTGTGGCTGGACTGCACCCCCAGGCAGGTGGGCGGCGCCTCCCACAGGTCACCTGGAAAGGGGTCCAGTGTCTGGACAGTGACCCAACCACAGGTAGACCCATGTGTTCATTCTCTGTGAGCATGGTCCTGGCTGGGCTGTGTGGTCTCCTGTCAGCCCTGAAGCTGACCCGTTAGCCTCCTGTTCTTGCTTTGTGCCTTCTGCATCCACTCTCCACCCCGAGCCAAGAGCGCCGGCCTGATGCCCTGCACTCAGCAGCCACGGTGACAAGACCGTGGCCGAGGGCTGGGACGTGGCCCCGACATGCACACGCTCACCGCTGCCCTTCTCTTGCAGCCTCCATTCAGCTGTGGCGGTCCCGACTAGGCCGGGTGATGTGCTCCATGGCAAACTGCCTGCTCCTGATGAAGGTACGTCCGTTCTGGAGGGGGGTGTCAGCAGAAGCTGCGCGGGGTGGCTGGGACCCTGATGAGGAGGTGCCCCGCGGTGAGCAGGAGGCTTAGCCCAAGGTGGGGTGCAGGGAGAGCTGCGGCGGGAATCGCTTAGCCCCAGACCCCTTCAGGTCAGCCCAAGGTCATTCCTGAGCTTGATCTTCAGCACAGCAGAGCAGGCAGTTTGTCGTGGCGGGGTGAGTCCCATAACTGGCCCCAGTGCGACAGCCATGTTACACATCCGCCCCTCACAGCCCCGTGTGTGAGGCTCGTGCCCTGGGCGCGGAGCGGAGGGCTTGGCTATGGGCGTGCATTCCCAGCACAGCCCTGCGCCCACTCGGTCAGGGAGGGGACGGGTGCTCTGAACCCGCTTTAGAGCAGCCTGCCCTGGGGGCGCAGGTGGCCCCTGTAGGGGTGGGACACGAGGGCGCAGACGGTGACCTTGCAGCGTCCTTCATGTCCCGGGGCCCCAGGCGCCGGCTCTGAAGAGGCTCAGAGCTGTCTTTGAATCCCTTCCGGCTCTGACGTTCACGCAGCACCCCTCCGCACACGGGGCGAAGGACGGTGTGGGGTGAAGGAGCTCAGGGCGTTCTCCCTGCTGTGTGCGCAGCCGGTGTTTCTGAGCAGGTGGCTGCCCGAGTGGTGCCATCCCTCGTGGTCTTGCCCCCGGTGTGTGTGTGTGGGCAGGAAGGAGTGTGTTCCCTCAGTGAGCAGGTCCCTCCCTGGAGCCGGGCCCTGTCCCCTCCGCCCCACGCTCCAGCCTCCCGCCCTGGGGCCACTGCCACTACATGGGAAGCCCACGGCTTGGACAAAGAAAGAGCAGATCGTTCGTTCACAGGACTGATGTTTCATGAATCATGGGGCTAAGACTGCCCAGGAGGGAAGTTACCTGTTCCACTGGTAGATTTTTATTTGAAGATTACGGGAGAAAAGTGCTCTTACTGGTTTTTCCATGGTGGTAACAGTACCGTCAAGCACCCCACGTAAGTTTTCTGCCTACGTCGTTGGGACCCAAGACAGAGCCTGTTACTGTTTCAAAAGTACTTTATGGTGAATGCAGGTTAATTGGAATTTTCCACTAATCTTCCATTTTCATGAGTTAAAAAGGGAACATTGTGCAGTGGAAGCCTGAGCGAGCACGTGCGTGCGCGTTCTCTGGCCACGTGGGGCGCGTGCACGGCCCTCGTGTGCTGCTCATGTCCAACCGCGAGTTATATCATCAGCCACTCAGTTCTTGTCGGTAACGTGTCTGTTACGGTGAAATAAATATTAACTTTTTTATGACAAGAAATCCACTCATACGTTTCAGCCCCAAATACCAGCAGGACGTGCCGTTGGGCCTGGGGACGGGTGTGCCGTGGCCGGGGACGTTTGCACAGTCCCACGTTTTAAATGCCACTCCCTTTCCTTAGACCCGTGGTAGTGTGAGGGCGCCACGCTGGCTGACCAGCACCTACTGCTTCACTGTGCCGCAGGGACCCCCTCTCCCGGCCCCACGTAGGCATCAGCTGAGGGACCACGCAGCCACGTAAACCAGCCTCTTCCGCTTCAGTCATCCACACAAACCCTCTCTGCCTGCAAACAGTTGTAAATCCAGTTTCGCGGCCACCAAACCAGCGTAGCTGCTAAAGGGAGAAGGGTGAGCACTGAGCTAGAATAGGCCTGTCCTGTAAGCAGCTCACAAGTGGCCTTTCCCAGAGCCAGTCTGTGTGGTCTGCAGTGGGGTAAACTCTCAAAAGAGCTCATCTGAGGGGCGCCTGGGTGGCTCAGACGGTTAAGCGTCTGCCTCCTCCTGGGATCAAGTCCCGTGTCCAGCTCCCTGCTCCACGGGGAGCCTGCTTCTCCCTCTCTCCCCTGCTCGTGCTCTCTCTCTCACTATCTCGCTCTCAAATAAATAAAAATTTAAAAATGTAAAAAAAAGATCGTTTGAGCCATTTTCCCTTTAAGAGACTGTATTCCCTCCACTTCCAGCAAATAAACCATGTCAAGCAATGATAATCAATTTCAGGAAGCTCTGTGGCACACTTCCACTCTGCTTCATTTGCAAATAGTCTCCGCGAAACATTCCGGAGCCCGTCCCCGAGGCCACAGGCGCTCCCGGGCCATCTCCCATCCAGGCCCTGCAGGAGCAGGCCCCACTAGCGCAGCTGGCCTGGTGGCGGTCCCTCCGCCTCCGTGGTCTGACCTCCTACCGGGAAGCCAGCTTTCCCACGTGCATTCCACGCCGGTGGATCTGCCCTGGTTTATTCTCCCAGGAGCGTCGTGTTTGCACAGATCCACGGCAGAATAACTCCATCAGGGATCATTGCTTGGTTTCTGAAAGCTGTCCTTTCATGTCAAATCATCTTCGGAAAACTGACTCCTGGCCTCAGGTGCTGAAACAGAGCTGTGAGGCAGTGACATTGGCTTCCATGGGCTTGCACTTCTGTGGAAGTGGGCATGTCCCCGCCCTCCACATCCTGGCTCTGGCTGTCCACGGTGCCAGCTGGAGTGACACAGGAGCCAAGATTTGGGGCACAAGTGTCAGTGACACTCGAGCACTAACAGGAACTTCAGACCTGCCTTTTGCTCACTCGAAAGCAGCAGTAATGGGCAGGTGTTGAATTACAGCAGGTGACTTCCCCCCTGGAGCTCGTGGGGGCACCCCGTGCACACTCAGCTGGGGCCTCAGCCACCTTAGGGCCCTGAACCAGCTACCGAGCAGTGGGAGGCACTGCCTCCCCCACAAGAGGTGCCTCTCAACATACACTTGCTCATACGAGCTCACGCTTGTGCACACACTCATGTACCCGCTTGCTCTCACACTCGTGCTTGCATGTGCACACTTGCTCACGCTTGTGCACACACTCGTGTACCCGCTTGCTTTCTCACTCACACTTGCATGTGGACACTTGCTCATGCTTGTGCACACACTCATGTACCCGCTTGCTTTCTCACACTTGCATGCGCACACTTCTTTACGCTTGTGCACACACTC
>NC_138378.1:121150171-121168640 GCF_054177405.1 Leptonychotes weddellii | reverse complement strand
GCTTGTGCACACACTCATGTACCCGCTTGCTTTCTCACACTTGCATGCGCACACTTCTTTACGCTTGTGCACACACTCGTGTACCCGCTTGCTTTCTCACTCACACTTGCATGTGGACACTTGCTCATGCTTGTGCACACACTCATGTACCAGCTTGCTTTCTCACACTTGCATGCGCACACTTGCTCACGCTTGTGCACACACTCGGTACCCGCTTGCTTTCTCACACTTGCATGTGCACACTTGCTCACACTTGTGCACACACTCGTTACCCGCTTGCTTTCTCACATTTGTGCTTCCCTGCACTCACACTTGCGCCCGTGCCCACACGTCTCCCACGCTGACACACTCGTGCGTGTTCATACACGTACGCGTGCACACACAACCCTCAAACAGCACAGCCCTGCCGTGGGCGGCAGTGACAGCGTGAAGCCATGGGGAGGGACAGGCATGTGCTGTCAGGTTCCTTGTGAGCACTGCGTCTTGAATAAAATTTGTCTTAATGAGCTTCCCGGGAAGGTGCCAGACTGGAGAGAGTTTTTCATTCTTTTCCTGCGAAACTGGAATTTTACTTGTCACCTGTCTTTCTGTAGACCATTCCAATTAGCACACTAGTAACTCCAGCCCCAGTTTAGATCAGACTGAAAAAGTGGAAGAATAAAGTGCTTGTGGGGGTGACCAAGTGCGTCTGCTGCCATCTGTCTTGTGGCCGTGTGCTGTGACGCGGGGAAAACACGCTACCCACCACCGAGCCTGCCCAGTGAACGTCACAGTGATCACTGCTGTTCCAGAGAGCCGGGGTTTGTGGGGGGCCTGATACAAGCCAAGGGCCGTGTCCCCGGCAACTCCACCCGGTGACTTGGTCGCACCTGAGAGAGGTGACAGGTTCCACCTCTTACTTGTGGACGGACAGGGTTTACATGACTCAGCATCGGCCGCGTGCGTCCCGCGGGCTGGCACTGGGGGGGGCAGCAGGGGAGTGCAGAGATGGCCGGGCCGCTCCCGAGGGGCGGCGAGGAGGGTGTGCCGACGACCCAGAGAGGCTGGTGAAGGCCTCTGATGTGGCTGCATCTTGTGCCTGCTCTCAGCTACGGTGTTTGGTGCGGTGTCTTGTGTGTTTGCATTTAAGGACTTTCCCTCACTTTCTAACACAGAAAACATGTAAGAGATGCTGTTAATAAATTTGGTTTATGGAATTGGCAGATAGTGACAAGACAAAGTTCACCAATTCACTTAATGATTTTACAGGAAAGAGAGAGAGACAGTGCAGGTGAATTCCCATTGCCATGTAGATGGAAGCAGGAAGAGGGAGAGGAAGGTGTTTCCTGACTCTGGTTTCGAACAAAACTCGGAACCCTGGTGTGCCCTGTTGTCACGCCAGCCTGCACGCCCCTCGTGGGCCCGGCTTCCAGGGCTGGGTTTCCTGCTTCCGCCCAGCTCACGCATTCACGTGCCCTCTCTCCACATGCAGATCTGCAGGTACTTGAGCTCCTAACTTCGCAAACCCAAGAGCGATCTTTTTAACTCTAAAATGTTCTTCCGGTTGTTCTTCCCATAGGACTACGTGCTGGCTGTGGATGCTTATCACTCGGTTATCCAGTATTACCCAGAGCAGGAGCCACAGCTGCTGAGTGGCATCGGCCGGATTTTCCTTCAGGTACATGCCACACCAGGCACGTGAGCTACGGCGGGCGGTCCCTGCCTGGGTGGCCTGGGACTCATTGTTCATTCTGTAGATAAGAAATAGCACAGAGCAGCGCCTGGGGGGCTTAGTCAGTGAAGTGTGCCTTCGGCTCAGGTCATGATCCCAGGGTCCTGGGATTGAGCCCCACACCCGGCTCCCTGCTCAGCAGGGAGCCTGCTTCTCCCTCTGCCCCTCCCCCTGCTAGTGCTCTCTCTCTCGAATAAAATCTTAAAAAAAAAAAAAAAGCTCAAAAAATGTTTCGCATCAAATGTTAAAGGTTTAGTTCTTTATAGTAGTTCTGGTTTGACTGTATTAAGTCCCACTGGCTTTGACGGGATCAGGAAGCCAAATTGCTAAATGTGAGTTTCCATAGACTTTCATTGGTAAAGCATTGAAACAGATCACTTTAGAAATCATCATGTTACACTGAGAAGAGCATTGATAAAGCCATACGGAATCTTATTTGAAGTTGTCTGATAATAGAGTCCCTTGCTGCTGTTTTGCTGGAAAGAGCGCACCAAGTCCACCATGAAGCAGCCCCAACAGGGCAGAGGGTGAGGGACAACACCCTCTTGCCAAGAACAGTGCCGAAGCCGGGAGCATCTTCCTGGACCGTTTGGCGATGGAGGGATGTGCGCCCCTCCTCACTTCTGTCTCTCTCAGGATGGCCATCCCACCTTTGCAGGCTGAGCCTAAGGGCCTCTGCCCCCGGCCCACCCTCCATCTGCAGGGCTTCTGCCATAACGCCCTGAGCTGGGGCTGGGGAAAGGAGTATGAGCAAATGATGGTCCCTGATAGTCAGAGAAGGGCCAGACGTCTCTGGAGCACCACTCACCCTGAGCGGGCACCGTGCGGAGCCGTTCCACCGTGGGGATTACCAGTCATTTTACAGATTAGCAAACGGAAGCTTCCCTGTGGTTGAGTGAGCTGCCCGAGGCCTGAGACATAAGCGTACCAGGAAGAGTCTGAAGAAGGGCTCTCTGAGCCCAGAGCTCAGGTTCTCTTCACTGAAGGGTGGCCCTGTCCTACACCCCCAGTCGTCCACACACACACGCACACCCTCCTCCACACCGTGCACACACACAGGTGTGTGCGCACACTCCTACACCCCAAGTTCACACACACATGCACAATCCCCTCCTCCACACCACACACATACACACACACACACACACACTCTCATCTCCTTCTCCTCCCGCCAGCCCCAGCCCATACTGTTCATGGAAAGCAGATGAGACCTGCACTGGGTCCAAGGACAGCCTGACAATGAAGGCCAGCTGTGGTCTCTGAGTCCCTCCTGGGGCGCTCAGGGGCCTCCGTTGTGGGGCTCTCAGGGGCGGCCTTCCCTGACTGACAGCATGGATGTTGAGGAGGCTGGAAGACTGGGTTTCTGTCTGTTCTCGTGCTCTGCTAGCACGTAAGCCGTATCTTCTCCGTGTGCCAGGGACGCCCATGATCGTCCTGTGAGGTCATTATGCAGACTGAGCACGACAAGCCACATAGAGAACACAGTGCTGTGCTTGGAATCCAGTAGGACAAACCCAGAAACGTCATTTCTGAGTCTCCGTTTACACAGCTGGAGGAATATATGCTGGACGCCCATTTAAGAACCCTGACGCATGAAGCAGCCTCAGGCGGGAGCCGTGGATCCAACAGTCCTGAGGTCTGCGTCAGGCTGGGACTCTGAGCATTTCCCTGGACATGTTTCTGGCCTCAGGTCATTGAGAGAAACGTCTGGACACAGAATCTTGGAGAGAAAGGCACTGGCTTCCAGAGCTTTGTTTGACATCCCACCTGGTTTGGGGACAGTGGCAAACACCACGAGGGAAGCTCGTGGTGTTCCTTGTTCTCGGGGCTGAAGGAGGTGACACCTGGTTCTGAACGGAGACGGGGAAACGGGGGACGAAGGACACCAAATCCCAGGCAAGTGACCAGGAGACCTAAGCACTCGGGAACTCTTTCTCAAACACCTCTCCCTGACACTTGGACTGTTGCCCGACCACAAACTATCTGAATTCTGTGTTTCTGCAAAGGAAATCAAAACTGTGGTACTTCCCTTTACGACACACCTCTGCCAGAGCTTCTGGAAGGGAAGCGCAGGGAGTTGCCAGGCTGTCAGCAGCCAGGGCTGTCCCTGTCAGCTCCACTTCAGGATAGCCAGCAGGCTTCCTTGGGTGTTTAATGGGTGCTGGGTGTGGCTTGGTTTGGTTGGGCAGAATAAACTAGAGTTCCGTATCGGGTCCCAGTATGACTTGGAAATTTGTGAATGTGATGGTCCCTGTCATTTTACCAGTCACAACCCCAACAAGTGACTTGGGGCCTGGCTTATTGTACTGAAACATAGTGTGTGTGTGCGTGTGTGTGTGTGCGTGTGTGTTTTAAGCTTTATTTATGTAAGAATTTCTACTTATTTATTGAGTTTTTTAATTCCAGTGTAGTTGACATACAGTGTTATGTTAGTCTCAGGTGTACAACGTAGTGATTCAGCACCTCCATACATCACCCGCTGCGCATCACAACAAGTGCGCTCCTTAGTCCCTGTCACCTGTTTCCCCATCTCCCCCCATCCCTGTGTTCCCTGTAGTTAACATTCTGTTTCTCGGTTTGTCTCTCTCTCTTTTTTCCCTCTTTGCTCCTTTATTTTGTTTCTTAAATCCAAATATGAGTGAAATTATATAGTACGTACCTTTCTGACTGACTTCTTTCACTTAGCATTATACTATCTAGCTCTATCCATGTCGTTGCAAATGGCAAGATTTCATTCTTTTTTATGGTTGAATAATACTCCATTGTCTATATATATATATATATATATATATATATATATATGTTTATATATATATACACACACACCACATCTTTAACCATTCATCAGTCGATGGGCACGATTGTAAATAGTGCTGCTATATATAAACATATAAGGGTGTGTGTTTCCCTTTGAATTAGTGTTTTCATTTTCTTTGGGTAAATACCTAGTAGTGGAATTAATGGGTCATATGGTGTTTCTATGTTTAACTTTTTGAGGACCCTCTATACTGTTTTCCACAGTGGCTGCACCAGTTTGCATTCCCACCAACAGCTCATGAGGGATCCCCTTTCTCCACATCCTGTTGTTTCTTCTGTTGTTGATTTTAGCCATTCTGACAGGTGTGAGGTGATAGCTCATGGTGGTTTTGATTTGTATTTCCCTGATGGTGAGTGATGTTGAGCATCTTTCCATGTGTCTTTTTGGTCATCGGTGTGTCTTTGGAGAAATGTCTGCTCATGCCTTCTGCCCATTTTTTAATTGGATTATTTGGTTTTTGGGTGTTGCATTCTGTAAGTTCTTTATATATTTTGGATACTAACCCTTTATCAGATATGTCATTTGCAAATATCTTCTCCCATTCAGTAGGTTTTCAGTTTTGATTGTTTCCTTCGCTGTGCATAAGCTTTTTATTTTGATGTAGTCCCAGTGGTTTATTTTTGCTTTTGCTTCCCTTGCCTCAGGAGACATTTCTAGAAGAATGTTGCTATGGCTGATGTCACAGAGGTTATAGTCTGTGCTCTCTTCTAGTATTTTTATGGTTTCAGGACTCACATTTAGGTCTTTAAATCATTTTATAGTTTATTTTTGTGTATGGTGTCAGAAAGTGGTCCAGTTTCATTCTTTTGCATGTAGCTGTCCAGTTTTCCCAACACCATTTTTTGAAGAGACTGTCTTTTCCCCATTGTATATTCTTGCTTCCTTTGTTGAAGATTAATTGACCATATAATTGTGGGTTTATTTCTGGGTTTTCTGTTTGTTCCGTTGATCTATGTGTCTATTTTTGTGCCAGTACCATACTGTTTTGATTACTACAGCTTTGTAATAGAGCTGGAAGTCCGGAATTGTGATGCCTCCAGCTTTGCTTCTTTTTCAAGATTGCTTTGGCTATTCGGGGTCTTCAGTGGTTCTCTACAAATTTTGGATTGTTTGTTCAAACACTGGGGAAAATGCTATTGGTATTATGATAGGGATTGCATTAAATCTGTAGATTGCTCTAATATAGACATTTTAACAAATATGTTCTTCCAGTCCCTGTGCATTGAATGTCTTTCCACTTCTTTGTGTCTTCTTCAATTTCTTTCATCAGTGTTTTCTAGTTTTCGGAGTACAGATATTCTACCTCTTTGGTTAGGTTTATTCCTAGATATTTTATTATTTTGGGTGCAATTGTAAATGAGATTGATTCCTTGATTTCTCTTTCTGCTGCTTCATTAATTGTATAGGAATGCGATAGATTTTTATACACTGATTTTATATCCTGTGACTTTACTGAATTTGTCAGTTCTAGTAGCTCTTTGGTGGTCTCTGGGTTTTCTATATATAGTGTCATGTCATCTGCAAATAGTGAAAGTTTGGTTTCTTCCCTACCAATTTCAATGCCTCTTATTTCTTTTTCTTGTCTGATTGCTGAGGCAAGGACTTCCAGTATTATGTTGAATAAAAGTGCTGAGTGGACATCCCTGTCTTGTTCCTGACCTTAGGGGAAAAGCTCTGTTTTTCCCCATTGAGGATGATGTTATCTGTGTTTTTTTCATACGTGCCCTTTATTATGTTGAGGGATGTTCCCTCTAAATCTACATTGTTGAGGGTTTCTATTATGAATGGATGTTGTACTTTGTCAAATACTTTTTCTGCCATCTATTGAAATGATCACATGGTTTTTATCCTTTCTCTTATTGATGTGATGTATCACATTGATTTGCAAATAGTGAACCACCCTTGCATCCCAGGGATAAATCCCATTTGATTGTGGTAAATTATTTTAATGTATTGTTGGATTGGGCTTGCTAATATTTTATTGAGGATTTTTACATCTATGTTCATCAGGGATATTGGTCTATAGTTCTCTTTTTCTGTGGTGTCTTTATCTGGTTTTGGTATCAGCGTAATGCTGGCCTCATAGAATGAATTTGGAAGTTTTCCTTCCTTTTCTGTTCTTTGGAATAGTTTGAAAAGAATAGGTATTATTAACTCTTCTTTATATTTTTCGTAGAATTCCCCTGTGAAGCCATCTAGTCCTGGACTTTTGTTTGTTGGGAGATTTTTGATTAGTGATTAAATTTCATTGCAAGAAATTGGATTGTTCAAAATTTCTATTTCTTCCTGCTTCAGTTTTAGTAGTTTATGTTTCTAGGAATTTACCCATTTCTTCTCAGTTGTTCAATTTGTTATAATTTTTCACAATATTCTCTTATAATTCTATTTCTCTGTTGGTTATTTCTCCTCTCTCATTTGTGATTTTGAGTCTTTTTTTTTTTTTTTTAATGAGTCTGGCTAGAGGTTTATCAATTTTGTTGATCTCTCCATAGAACCAGCTCCTGGGTTCATTGATCTGTTTTATTGTGGGTTTTTTTTAAAGGTTTTATTTATTTGTTTGACAGAGAGAGACACAGCGAGAGAGGGAACACAAGCAGCGGGAGTGGGAGAGGGAGAAGCAGTTTTCCCGCTGAGCAGGGAGCCCGACACGGGGTTCGATCCTGGGATCATGTCCTGAGCCAAAGGCAGATGCTTAACAACTGAGCCACCCAGGCGCCTCTAGTTTTTTGTTTTTTTTTTAAGATTTATTATTTATTTACTTATTTGAGAGAGAACATGAGAAGGGGGGAGGAGCTGAGGGAGTGAGAGAAGCAGACTCCCAGCTGAGCAGGGGTGTACATATCCTTTAGTTTTTCTTTGCCTGGGAAATTCTTCATTTCTCCTCCTATTCTGTGCAGGGGCCATGCTCATCTTCTTGGTATCTATCGTTCCAGTTTTAGTATATGTGCTGCTGAAATGAGTACCCTTCTATCCTGAATTATAGACTTGCTGGATAGAGTGTTCTTGGCTGCAGATTTTTCCCTTTCAGCACTTTGAATGTATCATCCCTCTGTCCCTTCTGGCCTGGAAAGTTGCTGCTGCAAAATCCCCCAATAGCCTTGGGGGTTTCCCTTGTGTGTAACTCTCTTCTGTCTTGCTGCCTGTTCTGTCACTGCTTTTTGCCATTTTAATTACTGCGTGTCTCGTGTGGACCTCCTTGGGTGGATTTTGATGGGAATTCTCTGTGCCTCCTGCATGTGGGTGTCTGTGTCCTTCCTCAGATTAGGGAAGTTTTCAGCTGTTATTTCTTCAAGTAAATGTTCTGCTGCCTTTTGGCTCTCCTCTTCTTCTGGGATCCATGTAATGCAACTGTTATTCCACTTGATGGAGTCACTGAGTTCCCAAAGTCTGTTCTCTCATTTTGCATAATCTTTTTTTCTCTCATTTGCTCAGCTTGATTCCTTTCCATTACTCTGTCTTCCAGGTCATTAACTTGCTCCTCTGCTTCCTCTAACCTGCTATTTATTCCATCTAGTGTATTTTTAATTTCATTTATTGTGTTCTTCATCTCTGATTGGTTCTTTTTTATCTCTGTGTTAAGGATTTCACTGATGCCCTCCACTCTTTTCTAAGTCCAATGAGTATCTTTATGATCATTAAATTCTCTATAAGGCATACTAATCTCCATCTCGCTTAGGTCTCTTGCTGCAACTTTGTCCTGTTCTTTCATCGGCAACATACTCCTCTGTCTCCTTATTTTGCCTCACTCTCTGTGTTAGGAAAGTCGGCTATGTCTCCTGCCGTTGAGAGGAGCAGGCAGGTAACAAAGCAGCCCTGTTCCTGTTCCACAGAGGACGCACAGCTGCTGCAAGAGCCCAGGCTGGCCAGGGCTACCACAAAGCACCCACCAGCAGGGGCGCAGTGTGACAAGCTGTGCACACCAGTCCTCTTCCACAGAGGACAGCAGCCACCATGGAGACGGGCCAGCTGGGTCCACTGCAAAGTGTGTACAGGCATGTGGGCGGGGGCAGTTTTAACAAGGTCTGTGCATCCTCCCAGGGAAGTCAGGAGATGCCTTGCCAGCAAGGTTTGTGCCGGTCCTCTGGGTGAGGGGACCCACAGTGAGCCCAGCTGGAGGGGTGTGGGTACGGTGCAGGCAGGTCAGGTAGTGCAGGTGCTGTGCTGCTCCCACAGGTGGCTGTGTGATTGTGCTGGGGCAGGGGAGGGCACGGTGCCCGCCAGCTCCCCTTTTCCTGCGGAAGTCCCTCAGGCACTCTCCCTCCCGTATGCCCCAGGCAGTTTTCAGACTGCTGCTTCTAATCTAGCTCTCCATGGGCCGTTTGCTATGCTGTCCCTTTGAGGGCAGGGACCCAGCTTCCAGTCACCTCCAGGCTCTCCCAGAGCCAAGCCAGCTGGTTTTCAAAGTCCCAGGCTTTAAGTCCTGCTGGTTGTAAGAATTCACAAAATTCGGCCCCTCTGATTTTCAAATCCAGATGCTCTGGGGATTCGTCTGCCTCGTGTGGGGTCCCTGGTGTGATCGTCTGTTTCTCACCCCTCTCTGCACCTGCTGCCCCTCTCCCACGGCTGGCCCCCAGGGGTTTAACTCCCTACCGTATGTCTGTCCTTCCTACTCTCTTTGTTGTGGCATCTTCTCTGCCATTAGTTGTGGAGTTTGTTCTGCCTTTGGGTCATCATCTGGGTTGTTTGCATTGATGTTATCTAGCTGGATCCATGGGACCAGGTGAGCTCAGGGTCCTCCTACTCGGCCACCTCTCTGAAAGTTATTTTTTTTTTTTTTTCCTAAGATTTTATTTATTTGACAGAGAGAGAGCAATAGCAAGAGAGGGAACACAAGCAGGGGGAGTGGGAGAGGGAGAAGCAGGCTTCCCGTGGAGCAGGGATCCCGATGCGGGACTCCATCCCAGGACCCTGGGATCATGACCTGAGCCGAAGGTAGACGCTTAATGACTGAACCACCCAGGCGCCCCTGAAAGTTACCCTTTATTATTTTACTTAATGATGGATTCCCTTCAAAAGGTACAAATTAAAAACTAAGACTTAATAAGGCATGTAATTCACTTCATTCCTGACCTATGGGTGTTAACCTTCCCCTGTGTCCTAAATGGCATTCACTTTTACAAGTAATGATTAGTGATGTTACCCGAGTTTCCCCACCTGGTGCAAACATGTCTTCTGAGCTGACCCGTCAGGTAACTGTGTGTGTGGATGTACACTTACTAATTTTGTTACCTGAAGTAACTTTGTCAAAGCAGATTGGAGACATCAAAACAGCTGAGAAGTATTTTCAAGACGTGGAGAAAGTAACCCAGAAATTGGATGGACTACAAGGCAAGATAATGGTTTTAATGAACAGGTAAACCTCTTTAAAAAAGACTATTTTCTCAAATCTCCCAAGAGCTCAGATTCTGTGTAGTAAAGCCCTCTAGGGACGGTGTTCCTGCCCCATGCCCCAGACCTGACACACAAGTCGTCACCACCCAACACACCCACTGGTGTCTCATTGAACTTAGACACCTTTCAGTCTCAACAGACTAAAATGTTTTCCCCTTGTTTTTCAAAGTACTGTTTATATTGCCCGTTTTCAACATAAATTTGCATAAATGTTTATTCTCTCTAGCCCCCAGCTGCTTTAATGCCCATGTTTTCATGTCCGTAGGAGTCACACACACACAGTGTGGGGCTGGGTGGAGGTTTATGAAGATGGAGCCTGGGCCGGGAGCAGAGCTCACACTGCCGCAGAAAGTAACCAGCATGCAGGTGTCCATTTTTATAGCAGGAAGTCACTTAAGTCAGAGGTCATAACTTCACCTAACAAGAGTTTAATTTGCCAGCCGTGATGTGGCTCATTCAGCTGCAGTGTCCATCCCCCCACCCCCCAACACCAGGCTGCTCAGAATCATGCCGAGGAGATGCGGCACGCTCCTGTCTATGCCATTAACCCCTCTTCCTGCTTAACTGCTCTGTCCTTTATGTTCCAGAGCGTTCCTTCACCTCGGTCAGAATAACTTCGCAGAAGCCCACAGATTCTTCACAGAAATCCTCAGGATTGACCCAACAAACGCCGTGGTAAGGCCCCACAAGAGCTGGGGGCTAACTTCTGGGGGCCTGTCCGGCGTCCATGGGCACCCATCCCAGTGGGTGGGCAGGTTCCCAGCAGGGCCAGCCTCGGCTGCCCCCTGCCCCGCCCCGTGAGCAGATGGACAGCTGCCGTGTCCAATCCTGTGCCTGTGTCCTCCCTCCAGGCCAACAACAATGCCGCCGTGTGTCTGCTCTACCTGGGTAAACTCAAGGACTCCCTCCGGCAGCTGGAGGCCATGGTCCAGCAGGACCCCAAGCACTACCTGCACGAGAGCGTGCTCTTCAACCTGACCACCATGTACGAGCTGGAGTCTTCTCGCAGCATGCAGAAGAAGCAGTCCCTGCTCGAGGCGGTCGCCGGGAAGGAGGGGGACAGCTTCAACACCCAGTGCCTCAAGCTTGCATAGGACACTCGCCCTCTGGAGCCCCCAGGGCCTCTGAATGGTGGACACGGGTGCTAACAGAGGAACACGACTGACGGAGTCAATAAAATCTTTCACGCGTGCCGGGGAGCAGTCTTCTTCATCCGGAGCCACGCAGAGGCCCGCACTGTCCGGCCGTTTGTCAGACTCCAGCAGACCCCGTGCCCACAGCTCTGCCGGAGGTTAGGAGTCCGGGGGCGAACATGCGCTGTGGGTGGCGGGCACGGGCAGCAGCGGCTCTGGGGTGGCCCTGGGTCCCTTTTGTTTATTCTTGGAAGCTGAGCTGCTTCATCTCGTAATTCTGAATATCCTCAGAGAAAAGGTGAAAAACCAACTATTCTCACTCTGTAGATCCTCCAGTACGTCTGGGCATAAAGGCAGAGAAACACCAAACAGACGGCCGTGCACCTTCTCTCTCCTTCGCTCCTCTCACATCCCAGAACTAAACACATCACTTGTATTCAACTCCTTTTCAGCTGATGCTGGACAGGCCTGGCGATGGGGGAAAGAATCCACCGTATTTCTTCTGTGGTTTGTACAACCAAGGGAGAACATGGAACGTGCACAAGCACGTGGGCTAGGAGGTATTTTTGAACCAAGCACATGTCGATTTAGGTGTTCCTTCATCCTGTATGCCGGGACGTTTGCTTTAGTATTACAGAGTATAGGGGAGGAGTTTTCTCCTCCACCCTGCTAGGTTCTTTGGGTGTTCTAACAAGCAAAGTGATGTAAGACAGATTAACAGGAGAAAAGTTTAATTACGTACATAAGAGGGACCCATAAGATGAGATCCAAGCCAGGCAATTGAGGCTTCTGTGCCATCCTGAGCTAAGGAAGGAGCTAGGGACCTGGGGCTTCAGCGGGAGAGGAGGGGGATTCACAGAACTTTGCCCCAGTGTACAGATAAGCCATTCAGTAAAAGTTTATAGCTGGGAACAGCTCCCCCTCTGAGCAAGGCCCCCATCCAAACCCTTCTAAGTAGTTGAGGGAGAGGTAAACGTTTTTCTTAAACCTTCATCCTGATTGTCTTCAGCTCAAACTAATCCACTTGCCAAAGTAGCATATTTGGGGGGCACATATCCTCCCCCTGCCTCAGTCCTACCTTTGAAATCTCCGGGAAATTCTGCAGTCCAGAAAGTGAGCTGGTCGATTGCTCCAGCTCACTGACCTCATCTCTTAGTCCTGAGAATAGGTCGGTTCCATTAAGCAGCTGGGTCTCAGTTCAGGAGGCAGCTATGCAAGAGGGCTCCCGAGTGAGGCCTGGGTGTGAGTAACCAGGTGTTCGATGTGGGGACAGAAGGAAATGGAGTTAAGTCACTGGAGCAGGCTGCGGTCCCAGTTTCTGAGCTCCAGAGCTTGGAGCATCTTCAGATGCAGTGAAGCCAGGTAGTGGAAATCGGACGGCTGGCAAGCTTTCTGAGTGGCCCCCATGGGAGCTGGGATGGTATCTCCAGAGCGTATGTTAGGGGGTCCGGCTCCAGCTCGCATGGCTGCAGGAAAAGGGCAGCTTTAGTTCTCAACAACTCCCAAGTGAGAAGGGCAAGGGGGACTGGAAACATCAGTCTGGAGAGTTGCAGCCAAATATAGGAAGAAAATAGAAGAATTTGGACCTAGTCCAGTTTACAGGTAGAAAACAAAACCTCACAGCCCAGGAGCAGCACTAGACTCTGCTGTCCACAAAGGCATATTACTGAAACATCAGGTCTCTCTGCAGCCAGCCCACATCCATCAAAGCAACCATAGCAACACTAAGTCTGTTTTCCAATTGAGTCGTTTCAGTAACCCGGCCTGGTTATTTATAGAAGTGCAGAATAACAGTGCTCACCATATAGGCTCTATTAAGTCTGCTTTGCTGGAACTTTCCATAAAGAGTCTTGGATGAACCTCAAAAGCCTCTCCAGGCTAAGAAGCCACACCAAGGACCTGCTGTCAGACTTTGCCTGCAATACATACAGATTTAGGTGAATTCCTCTCTTCTCAAGGTCCCGAAAATATCCTGAGGTTCTTCGGCCTGCCAGGAAGTGCCCTTCCTTGCTCACCAGGCCAGGCTGCCGGGAACCCTGTAAGCAAGGGGCCAGGCTGATGTTCCCCCAGGGTCTTTATTGGCTCCATAAGGTCAGCCTTAGTTCCTGAAAGCTGATCATCTCAGAGTCTTTACAACACTCTCAAATAGCACAGTCTAGTCAAAGCCTGGTAACATAACCAACATTCCCAATCATGTCCTGTTGCAAGAATGGATTCTTAGTGCACTCATGCACATATATTGCCACTAAAATGAGAATACTAAGTTGGCAAATTCTGGAGGTATCAGGTAGGGAGAAAAATGGTTTCATCTTTGTTCACAAGGGTGTATCTTAAATTGTTGATACCTTAAGAGAAGAAGGTTTCCTTAAATCTGGAAAAACGAAAGAACAGGCAATGTTCCAAAGCAGAAGTCATGGAATTATAGTTGTTCTAAGTTCATGCAGTTCCATTAGTTCTAGAAAGTCTTACCCAGCTCACTTTTCCGATTGTAAGACTCTCAAAAGCCCGTCCTTATCAGAGCCCTTTCCTTGACTCTCCTGAAGGGGAGACACCTTTGCAGGAAGGCTGTGGCCCGAGTATCACAGTGAAGCAACTGGTCTGTAACCAACAAGACTTAGGCTGCCCGTTGTTAAAGATCTGAGGGGAGTTCGTTATAATGGAACTGACAAAGCTAGTTGCTTATTTCTGTATGTTTTAAGATAACTGGAATTATGACCAACATTATCCAGGACATACTAGGTTTCTAGGAATTTCATGTAATTTGTAGAACATTTATATTAATATTCGCCCCTACAGTGCAACCTAAGAAGGTTTATCATCACGTATTTGACATGCTTTCCATATAACTTTACACATCAAATAAGCCTATTTAATGTTACATCGTTCTTTGTATAAGCGAGAACAAATCTCGTGAGATGGTCCAGGGACCCCCTGGAAACTCTCAAAACTTAGTTCAAGGTCAAGGAAGGCCTTATTTAGAATTTGATTTGGGGAAGTTGGTCGAAAACATCAACATGTTTGGACACTTGACTAAAGAGGGTCAGACGGCTGTCAAACTGTACTTTGGTTGATTTAGTCAAAGGGCCAGAAACCGAAGAGCTGGTGTAAGGTACAGAATCTTGGCTTCCTGGCACATTATTTAAAAGGTAAAGAAACTTTCACAGTCTGTTAACAGCAAACCTGAAGAAAATTTCATTTTAAGAGTAAAAACCAGTTTTGTACCACTTACTTTTGATATTAAAACTAAATTTTAACCTTAGCCAGCATGACCACACATTAAAATTTCTCTTCAAAGATTCCTTTTCCAGGGATGCCTGGGTGGCTCAGTTGGTTAAGCGTCTGCCTTTGGCTCACGTCATAATCCCGGGGTCCTAAGATCGAGCCCCTCAGCGGGGAGTCTGCTTCTCCCTCTGCCCGCCAGTCCTCCTGCTTGTGCATGTACGCTGACAAATAAATCTTAAAAAAAAAAAAAAAAGCCTTTTCTAAAAACCTGCAGCTTTCTTTGTCCTCAACAAAAGTGCATCTTCACTCCTCAGTCCTCCTTTTACCGAAAATCACACGTCTCTTGCATACAGAATGTTTTCCTTATTATTTCTAGTAGCTTCAATCACATTATAATTTAAGCCTGAGACATTTCTCGTGAATGCCAACAAGCAATTGTGAACTGTCACATTAGTATTCTCTAGATTATAAAACATACGCCAATTTGCCAATTTCTAGAGACCTAGGCTTCCTGTTAGTACAGTTTGGTTCCATGTGGCACAAAAAACGTGTTTGCTAAGAGACCCAAATAGCTTTAAAAGTTCCTCTCTAAAACGAAGCCAAAAGTAGATAAACCGCATCCCCCTTCCCCCTCTGATGAGAAGCCTCTCTCTAAAGTTTGCATTTCAAAGCACTGCTTTGAAGTCCCAGAGAAGCTGGGGGTAGAAAATCTGCATCACAAAGGCACAGAGAAAGTCTCCAGAACTCTCTGGATGGAGTTCAGAGGCTTATTCACCAGTTCTCACAGGTCCCGGGTGCTCGCTGTTGAAAGGTTTCCCTTTGCTGTTCTTCTGAAGGGCAGAACAGGTCTGCCCCAGCGTCCTCCTCTTACTGGATCTGTGAACACGGAGAGGAGGGGGGCGGGGTTAGGATTGGTAAAGACGGATGGGCTAGGACTTGCTTCTAGAGCCACCCTTCTGGTTTTGAAGAGATTTGCAAGACCGTTGTTTCCAAATCCGTGGAGAACAGGGTTGCAGCCTGAATGTCACCAGGCGGATCCACCCACCCAACGAAGTGACCTCCGGCTTCTTTTCCTCTGGGGACACAGTTTTATTTTAGCTTGGGGGAAAGGCCTGCCCAAAATTAAGTAAAAAATAATCCTGTCAGGCTCTGAATATCAGCTATGGTCAAAAGTTCGGTCACACCAGGGGTCTCCCCTCTTATTTTCTGCCTTTTTATCTACTGATCGCAGGAGGTCATCCATTTGAGGATTTTGTATTTAGGACATTCTTCTACTGTGGCCTTTGACCTTTGAAGAGCATCCCCAGCAGCCTCTGGGGACGGGCCTTGGGGACAGAGGGGAGCAGCAGGAGATGGGTCTGTCTGACGTTTTAGGGACCTCTTGTAAAGAGCTAATGAGAAATTAAAGCTACAACAGTTCTTGCAACAAAGCGATTTTGGAATTAAGTTTTTTGGAGGCTTCTGCATACTAATTAAAATAGGCATCCCATTCTGTTTGATTTGGAAACCCCTGCTTTTAAGTGTACTGCTTACATGATCTTTGGCGTTCCTCCTAAAGGCCTTCCACCTCCATCGGCCTGGTTGTGATGCCCCCGAGGGCTGGCTGCGGGGGGTTAGCGCACACTTCTGCCGAACCGTATGTAGCCACAAAAGGGAAGCACCCTCCTACACTTGTGTCTGGCCAGATTTTGGAGCCCCCAACCTGACCAACTGCAGTTCTCAGGACACGAAACAAGCTTAGAATTCACCATTTCTGTGGCTACCCACAGCTTCCGGGATCACAGTTCTAGAATACACGTTAAGCAGCGGTGCTGGAAGGCAGGGTGAGTAACTCTTCAGATTTCAAGGAGGGGAATTTACATTGGATGTCAAGTTTAATTTTGTTGTGGCATCTGTTCTTTCACTCAGTTAAGGGAGTCCCTAATGCTGGCCATTATACTTTTTATCCACTTTGTAGTTTGGTCTTTTCCAGAGATACCAGTGAGGTAATTGTTTGGGATGAGTGCTCTCTAAAAACATTTTTCTTTCAAATACAGCCAATTTAGAGGATCCGTCATCAGGCCCTTCAGAGTAGGATGTAGGTTGACGTCAGTAGTGGAAAGGCTTTATGAGGTGAAGAGCAGAGGCACCCGGAGAATGCAGAAGGGGCAGCTCTCACAGCCCGGAGAGCTCACTTCGGGAGTTAGCCGCAAAACCAAGACTTGATGGTCACAGTGGTCAGACTGAGGTAACCAGTGTGTCCAGTTTCCCAAGAGAACATGAGGTGCCTCTGGTGGCCCACTAACCTCAGACACCAGGCAGTGCTCCTGGAATGGGGCTTTCCCAGCACCAATAAGACAATGACGGTGGCGAGGACAAAAGCCCTTGATGGATGGGCCCTTGATGACAAATTCCTGGGAGCTGGCGTGACCGGACAGAGTGCTGCCGGTGGTTTAGGGTCTCAGGTCCCCAGTCAGTTCAGCCGGCCACCAGCTGCACCTGAGTAAGTGGACCATCTGACCCAGGGAGAACGTGCTCACTGGTCACAAAGTCGGGTGGTCAGGACATAAAGCAACATGCAAGGAAAACGTGCATGGGAAAAATAAAAAGTTAACAGCTTCAGCCAAGCTTTGGGTCTCTTGGAGCCAGACTGATGCCTAAGAGGAACGGGTCTCTGGGTTGGGGACTGTGCAGTGTTTCACAGCATACCTCACTGTACAGAAATTTTCTTAAGGTTGGTGGGTGACCTAGTGTCAATCTAACCCGTTACATGACCAACTTACCTGAACGTGGAGTCCACAAATTCAGTGGCAAACACTCCCACAGCCGGTAAATGATCCTCCCATGCCTGCCAGCTTCTCAGCTATGGCTTTCAAGAGCCCCCTTGGCAAGGCATCTACCTCGCAGGCACATTAATCGCAAGCAACGCGTGTCCAAACAGAGGCCAGCATGTGGGGCTGGCTCACAGGGCCTGTGTCCGTGTTCTGCTCTATGGCAATTCTGCTTTAGGACAAAAAACACAATAAAGAAAAACTGACCATCTCTGGGAGGAAAAGGATCAACAGAAACCAAGAGTGCTCATAACAAACTTTAACAAATCGTTACATCCAAGGAACTAGTTCTAGAAATATTTGCTCCTGCTAGTCTGAGTTTATGAAAGGAAGGACTGTCCCTTCTCCCTTCCATGAGACCCTGCAGGCAGAGATTGGAACACTAGCATGGTAAAAATCCTGACCTGATGTAGGCAGCACTTATCAGAGGCCCAGCAGCTCAGCTGCAGCAGCCGCAGGGGGAGGAACGTCCTCCTGGTAAAGATGCTGCCCACTGCACCAGCTGCAGGGGAGGAGACTTTTCTCCTCCACCTGCTAGGTTCCTTGGCCTAATAATCTAACTGACGTATCAAACAGGTTAACAGAAAAGTGTGTAGGTATGGGGGGACCCATAAGAACATGAGCCCCAAGGACAAGCCAGGCAGTTGAGGCTTCCGCTTCATCCTGAGCTAAGGAAGGAGATAGGAGCATTCACAGGAAGATAGGTCATGCAGGTAAAAGTTTATAGCTGGTAACCCCTCCCTCTGAGTGAGGCCCCCTATCCAAACTCTTCTAGGTAGTTGAGAGGTAAGAATTTTTCTTGCATCTGCTGTGTCAATTGCCTTCAGCTCAAACTAATCCACACGTGAAAGTGACATCTTTTGGGGTCATGTATTCTGCTCTGCAGTAATCCTGCTCTTAAAGAAAATCTAAACTACCTGAGAACTTCCTCACTAAAGAACTTCTGGCAAGGGTCCTTTAAAGATGTAGCTCTTCTAGGGGTGCCCGGCTGGGCCAGTCCCTGTACAGAGCATGTGACTCAATCTCAAGGTCAGGAGTTCATGCCCCATGTTGAGCATAGAGAGAACTTAAAAACCTAGCTCTTCTAATACATTTTAAAGTATAATCCATTTTAAAGACCTGGGTGGCTCAGTCAGTTTGGCATCTGCCTTCAGCTCAGGTCATGATCCCAGGGTCCTGGGATCAAGTCCTGCATCCGGCTCCCTGCTCAGCAGGGAGTCTGCTTCTCCCTCTGCTCCTCCCCCCACTTGTGCTCTCTGTCAAATAAAATCTTAAAAAAAATAAAGACCATGATATAAACATTTATTGCATAAAGCAAAACTGTTTCTATTCATTTTTATAATAAAGCAAAAACATGCAAATATAGTATCTACAGGCAGACCGT
>NC_138378.1:121103747-121149671 GCF_054177405.1 Leptonychotes weddellii | reverse complement strand
CGCCGACCACCCGGCCCCTCTACTGAGCATGCGCACCGCTCCCAGGTGGACGGTTCACGGCGCCGCCTGTCCCGGGCGCCGCCGACCACCCGGCCCCCCTACTGAGCATGCGCACCGCTCCCAGGTGGAGGGTTCCCGGCGCCGCCTGTCCCGGGCGCCGCCGACCACCCGGCCCCCCTACTGAGCATGAGCAGCACCACTCCCCACCCCCCACCCCCGGCCCTGTCCCGGCCGCGGTCCCCACTCGCTGCAAGTTGGGGTGTGCGGGGAGCACGGGGGACCCGATGGGGGGACTGCCCTCGGCCCTGCATACCTTCCAATAAAGAACCCCGAGCCGGCGCAGCTGCTCCAGGCCGACCGGGCGGTTGGGCTCGGCGCGATGGGGCCGCCTCGGGTCGTCGGCGGACTCGTCCATGTACCAGGCCTCCACCATGGCGGAGCCGGGGCGCCGCGAGCACCCCCTGCACGCCCGCCCGGCTCCCGCCCCTGACCCTGGCCCGCGGCTTTGGGAGGCAGCGGGGGAAGAGCGGGTGCGCCGCGCGGGGAGGCCCTTATCCCGGGGCGGCCATGCGGGGCGGGGCCGGCGCTCCCGGCGGGGGGAGGGGCGGCGGAACCGGGGGCAGCTGCGAGGAGGAGGGGGCTCAAGGGGGCGGGACGGAGATGGGGGAGCAGCTGCGGGGAGGGGGGTCCAGAGGTCATCTTGACTAGAACAATCTGGTGAAACAAGCAATACTGACATGAAACAATTTATACTTTAGAGGACGGAGATTAAGTGCCACCAAAGAACCCACGCCACCCATGTGGGGCACAGCGTGTCTTCAGGTCAGGTCGCGTCACCACAGAGGACCCAGGTGTCACTCAGGGTGGAATACCGCGTCCTCTCCATTCCCCCCATCTTTGCAGTATCAACAGTCTGCTCTGCATCTCCCTTCCCCATATGGCGGGTTATGTTCTAGGGGAAGAAAAACAAGCCTGCCCTTCCCATTCCTTGAATTGATCATCTGTTTAGCAGATTAGGAAAAAAAGGTTCATTTTTTCAAAGCAATCAACCAGAAAAGATCCGATCATCCCGCCATCCGGCACAGCCTCTACAGGGAATCAAGTAACTGGGAAGCCCATGGGACTGAAACTAGACCTAAGCCGGCACATCTCCAGAACCTATAGCCCACTCTGAGCTCCAGGAACACTGTACACGAAGCACACATACACTTTGTGTCGGGTCCGCTGCTGCAGTCCCACCTCTCCCTCTTCACATGCGTGACCGGCTGCTGCTTGTCCCCCAGGGGGACACCTTCCACGTCACTGCCCATCTTCTCCTGTGCTTCATGACCTTGTCTCTGATGGGGGTTGCACCCCACCAGTAAAGCTGCAGGGCTCACCCCTCCCTGCAGACTGCTCACACATGGTGACCCAGGACCCTGAGTTGCCGGATCCAGTCATGCACTTCTGGTCTGATCTGCTGTTGCCCTCAGCTGCCCCCTCCCTTCCCAAAACGCTTCCTTCTCACTTGCCTCCAGCTCCCTCCTGGTTCTTCTTGGCGTCACCACAAAGTGGACTGTCCTGTCCTCTGTCCACACACACTCCAGGTGACCTCTTGCAGTCCAGGATACGCATGGACTTCCACAGCTATCACCAGCCAGGTCCTCTTAGAGACCCGGCTGGGTGTCTAACTCGTCATGGCCACACCTGTGGCGAATCAGCCTGTCAAACCTAACTCAGCCAAAGCAGAGCTTGATTCCCGCACGTCCAGGCAGGTCTCTCCCAGCCTTTCCCAACCCTGTCAACAGCCGCACCAACCACCCAGTGCCTGAATCCCAAAGTCTAGGGGTTTTGTGTTTCCTCTCTCTTACCCTCAGCATCCAACCACATCTAGCAACAGCACAAATCCACTCACTTCATCCCAGCTCCTTCTGCCCTCTTCTCCGGACGGGTAACACTGACTTGAGAGATGGACCCCTGCTCCGACTTGTGCAGCACTGCAGGCCGTTCTCTGCAGAGCATGTATTTTAAAAATACAAATGGGGGTGCCTGGGTGACTCCATCAGGTGGGTGACCAACTCCATCTCAGCTTGTCATGATCTCAGGGTCGTGAGTGCAAGCCCTTCACTGGGCTCTACATGGGGCGTGGAGCCTACTTAGAAAAAATAAAAAAATAATAAAAAGTAAATAAAAATACAAACAGGATCTTGTCACTTGTCTGCTTCACTCTCCTTTCCTGACTGCCGTGGCTCCTGACCACCTCTCCAGCCCCTCTCCCTCCCGCCTGTTCTCTGCCCTCCACACACTTGGGCTTCTCAGCGTCTGACCCTGATGTGCTCCTACGTGCCCTTCTGTTCTCAGCTGAGATCTCCCTCCCTTGCAGAGGTTGTCTGACCCCTCCCTACACCTCTGGGGGGGGTCTACCTGTTACACTGGTGCTGGCTATACTGCTTTGACTGATGTCAGCCTCCACCTTAGGACTGTCAGCCCCAAGTGAATTTGTACTGCCGATGACAACTTGTGTCTTGGGGTCAGCGTGTGTCCTATTAGTCTTCCAGGGACCTCGTATAGGCAGTAAAAGAAAGTTTGCTGAATGACTGTGGAAAGGATGTGAAGAGAACACTGCAGAGTTTTCACAGCATTACCGCAACTGCCCTCCTGACGCAAACCAGATCTTGTGCCCTAGGACGGAACAGCTCTGTGTGCTGGGTAATCTTACAAAGGCTTCCCGAGTGCGGTCTCATCCAGGCTTACAAGCAAGATGGGCAAGACTTACCACCGACCTATTAAAGACGAGACAGCTGGGGCACACCCAGCTCCAGTGACTCGCTGGAGGTCCCGTGGCCAGGAAGGAGCAAGGCTGGGATTTGAGCCAGGAGCCAGCCCCAAAGCCTGCAGACGTTACTGTGGCAACACAGCGAGGGAAGGAGCAAGGCTGCTCTCCTCCGGGTGGGAACGACTGCTTCTTGGAATGGGGACAGTGCTTCCCGCCTGCTGGGGCTGCAGTACAGACAATCACGCGTCACCATTTGGGGGCCTCCGTCTTGAGCAGACTTGTTTTTTCCTATTAGGGAGGAGAGAGGGAGCTGTGTTATATTGTAAAAAAAAAAAAAAAAATTTGGAAAAGCAAGACCATCGGGATGCTCTGAAGAATTGTCATGGAGCCCAGCACTTGCAGCCAGAGCCCATTCGAGCAGGCAGACTCATATCAGAACAGCACTCATTGTATTCCTATGACCGTTGCTGGCCCACGGGATTGCTCCTTTGAAGGGAAGTCTTTTGAAATTGAACTACTCCTTCCAGAAGAATAGCCAGCAGCAGCCAAAAAATACGTTTTGCGACCAGAATTTATCACCCTAAAGTAGGCAACTCGGGAAGAATCTATTTAGATGTTCTGAAAGACAGATGGTCCCCGTCGCTGCAGCCCTGCCCGCGAGCACCGTTCTCCATCCCGGCTCTGTGAAGTGCTCCCAGCCCAGGGGCCCGCCAGCCAGCGGGGCAGGGCAACGGCACAGCAGAAGGCCAAGGGCCCCGAGACGCTGGAACATGAAGGATGTGGACGCTTCCTCTGCGAAGGCCCAGGGAGTAGATCTTTTAGGCTTTGCAGGCCAAGAGGCAAAATCAAGAAAAATAGATCAGTCCTTCGGTAACAACCATTTTAAAGTGTAAAAACCATTCTAAGCTCACAGAACATACAAAAACAGGCAGCAGGCTGGAACCCGCTGACCCCATTCTATCCCATTAATGATATTCACATTTCATCTGGTCACCAAGTACTTTATTCCCCTGGCCTGTGGGGAGAGCTCTGAAGGGTTTGAGATTTCACGCTACTAACAAGCTGTGGAGTGAGGCTGCCATCAGCTCACCAATGCTGGCAGAAGACGCGAGTCTCCTGGGTCAGAGGCTCAGTGCGGGGATCAACTGCAGGAGTCGTCGTCAGCATGTCTGACAGGTTCCCAAACACCGGTTCCTGCTGGGGACACCAAGAGGCTGAGAGACACCTGCGTGCTCCGCGAGTTGCATTATAGGCAAAGAACCTTGAGCTTAGGACCCAAGACCTTTACGTGCTGGGCAGGAAGCACAGCTGCCCTTGCTCCAGGAAGATACTGCATCTGTCTCGCAAGGCCATTCACTAAAGAAATCTCCCTGACAGGCCCTTTAGGATCTCATCTGTGGCTGCGCAGAAATGTCAGAGACCCACGGAGAATTGTCTCCTGATGTGCTCCAGGGGCTTCTGTTTTATTTGCATTCAATGGATACAGTCTAAGCCATGTGGCAGAGGGCTCCCAGCCCTGCACGTCGGAAGTGTGGGCACAGCGGCTCTTCCTCTACTCGGCGTCCCACAGGCTGCACTCAGGGGTCACTGGGGCTGCGTCCTTTCTGGAGCATGGTTGTTGGCAGAACTCGTGTGGTAAATCTGAGATCCCCATTCTCTTCCTGGCTGCTGGCCAGGAGCGGCTCTCCCTGTCCAGAAGATGCCCTCAGTCCTCTGCCTGTAACATGGAAGCTCAGTTCTCTAAGCCAGCAGGAAAGGCTTTAGCCCTTTGAATCTCTTCTTCTAAGAAGACCTCACCTGATTAGTTCAGGCTCACCAAAGATAATCTCCACTTTGATTAGCTCAGAGTCCAGTGGTTTGGGGCCTTAATTACATCTGCCAGTAATCTAACCAGTGGTCAGATGCACCGTTCCACCTGCACTCAAGGGTCTGATACACTGGGGGGTGGAAATCTCAAAATGCTGCCTACCACATTAGTAAGTCTATGAATTGTCCTTATTCACCGTTGCGGTACCTGAGCAGAGACTGAAAATGGTTAAGACCAGTGGCACCTCTCTACTTTTATTTACCTGAGTCCATGTTTTAGATAGAAGCACAGTGAGTGAATGTCACTGTTTCGCTGGAATTAGGTTAAAAGACAGTAAAATGAACTCTACGAAAGCAAGTAGAATCACCTTTAATCAAGCTTAACACTTGCTGAAGCTTCTAGGTAAGCCTTAGAAAACGACCACACATTTTTTTGTTGGAAGGGAGGTTTGTGCCCTCACTCCGAAGCCAGTGTAACACTGTCCTTAGCAAGAGTGGCTTGTTTAGTGTCCCATGTCTAGCCCAAGCCCGCATGCCCAGCTACTGCCACGGCGCTGAGTACGGTCGGACTTTGCCACGGCGGCCTCACACAGTCCGTTCTTGAGAAGATGTCTGCCAGACACCCTCGCTGGAACACCCATGGTCATCTGGTGGCTAGTTGGGCTTGCAAGTCCATCGTACGGCTGTCTCTCCTAGCCACCATCACCCTTTGGTTTACAGTAGAAATGCTTTCTGTATGCCTACCATTTTGTCACAGAGAATATTACAACATGTCCACTCAAAGGTCAAGATTTAATAAAATTAAGTTTTACGGCTTCATCCAGGACATTCTATTTTTTTTTTTAAGATTTTATTTATTTGATGGAGGGGTGGGGAGCACAAGCAGGGGGAGTGGCAGGCAGAGAGAGAGGGAGAAGCAGGCTCCCCGTTGAGCGGGGAGCCCGATGCGGGGCTGGATCCCAGGACCCCGGGATCATGACCCGAGCAGAAGGCAGATGCCCAACGGACTGAGCCACCAGGGGCGCCGGGTGGCTCAGTGGGTTAAAGCATCCAGGACATTCTTGAGAACTTGGGCTTCGTGTTTGTTGCTGCACGTGTGTGCAGAGCAGTGACCTCGGGCGGGCCCTCCGCGGCCTTTGCGCCCTCACCGCAGGCTCAGCACAGTGAGGGCCACACAGCACCCCAGCATTATCACAGAGCTTGTTTTGAGAAACATGCTTTAGGAAGGCAGCTCTCATCTCTACTGTTCTGGGTATTCGGGCTGCAGGAGACAGGAGTCCAGCTTGCTAAGCAAATAAAACAAGGATGTGTTGGCTCAGGAAGTTGAGACTGCTAGGCAACCTTGCCAGAGCCTGGTAACAGCTCCCTCCTTCCCTGCCTCAACTCTTTCCTCTGTGCCCGGCTCAATTTCATCTACCGTAGTGAGCTTTCTGTAAGTACAGGAAACACGGCCACCTACAGCTCAAAACCATGCTTGCTTGGAATTCAAGAAAAAGGAGCTCTTTTATGTGGTGTCTGGAGATCCGGTCTCATGGAGGATTCCAGATGGCCCAGTTAGAACCACGTGTCCGCCCCTAGGATCTCTGCAGAGCCCAAGGTCTGCTTGGGTGGCCATATGGGTGGCCATCAGGGGAGGCCGAGCCTCGCAGCCCCTTGGAGCCCTGGGATGGGTGCAGGGAGAAAGCCAGGTCCCCGAGAGACGTGCTGGGCAGACAATGGGCGGATGTTCACTAACACTGAACTGCCAGGTGTTTCTCCCAAAGAGAGCATGAGGGAGCTCAGCAAACTGCTCTCGACTTAACGCTGCCCCTGTGTCCTCAGGCCCTGGGCCTCGAGGCCCCTCCTCGCTGCTGAGACCCGTCCGTGCCAAGGAGAGCAAACCAGTCCCCAAGGAGCCCGCGTCCGAACTGCTTTCCTGTCAGAGCCAACACTCAGCTAACGTCTTCTAAATGGAAAGCCTGGAGGGCTTTCTGGAAAATAGAGCAAATGTTAAGGGAGAATGGGTGTCATAAATAATGGCAGACATGCCAATAGCTGGAAGCAACGCAGGAGCACCTGGATAGAAATTACTGTTTCAGGGCATTTTGAAAGAAAGAGCTGAAAATAAGAGTTTGCTGTGACACACAAGGGCCCGTCTATAAATAAACAGAGGGTCAACACTAAGACCTTGGGAATGAAAACCAGTGGGACTGTCCCAGATCCTCCACGTCAAGAAAACCTGGCAAGTTCACTGACAGAGACTTGACTACAATGAACCTGGGTGACAGAGACATATGGACATTCATGAAACTATTCTTTTTGTCTGTATATTTGAAAAATTCCAATGATGTTTACAGAAAGTTATGGTATTTTGTTTTTTTTTTTTAATTTTTTAATTTTTAGATTTTATTTACTTATTTGAGAGAGAGAGACAGAGATAATGAGAGAGAGCACAAGTGGGGAGGAGAGGGAGAAGCAGGCTCCCCACAGAGCGAGGAGCCTGACGCGGGGCTCGATCCCAGGACCCCCGGGATCATGACCTGAGCCGAAGGCAGACACTTAACCAACTGAGCCACCCAGGCACCCAAGTTATGGCATTTTGAATTAAGAAACAAGCCATCTCTGCATGAAATTTTCTTAACTGAAAAAAGGGAGTATGGGCTGCATTTCTTAACCAGAGGAGAAGCACTCAAACATCGCTGCCTGGAGGCCACATTCAGCAAAATCTCGTTCACACTAATTAAAGGAAAGCATTTCTCTCGGTCTTAATACATCTTTGAAATAAGACAGAAGACATTCATAGGACTCTAGGCTCTCTTTCCCTGGGGACAAATGCAGGCTTATTTACAGCCTTTCAGTGAATTTTCCCACATCTCTGTGCTTCCAGGATGAAAATAAAACCGCATGTTTATTCCAGTGTGTGGGCACCTGGCCCATTCTCCAGTTGTCAGTCACCGTATCTGGGATCATACTGTCCCCCCGAACACTTGCTCCAATAAAACTCTTCCTCAAGCGTGTTCCATGTCACATACATTGAAAGAAATGATTAGCAAAAAGTGTTTTGAGGTCAAAACCTTTGAGGAAACTGGAGCGTCTCGGTGGCTCAGTCCGTTAAGTGTCCAACTCTTGATTTCAGCTCAGGTCAGGATCTCAGGGTTGTGAGATCGAGCCCCATGTCAGGCTCCACATAAGGCATGGAGCCTGCTTGAGATTCTCTCTCTCCCTCTGCCCCTCCCCCACCCACCCGCATACATGCTCTCTCTCTCTCTCTCTCTCTCAAATAAATAAAACATTATTAAAAAAAAACTTTGAGGAAACCTCCTATGCTGTCTCTCTTCTGAAAAGTGGTAAGGTTCATAATGAAGAAATTGCTTATGGGTAACAAAACTTTTCCCCATGGGGTGGGGGTGCATGCACTAATTCCAAAAGTGTCCCACCCAACATTCTTTGGTAAACACTGTCAAAGGTGCAGTGAATCACCGAAGCAGTAATTAGTAGAAGTTTACTGTGCATACACTAAAAAGACCCTTTCCAAACTGCGAGCACTTCACCAAAACAAGGACGGGGCTCAGGGGGTGAGGAGACAGCGACTTCCCGACTCACAGTGAGTGGTTACAATATTAGAATTTTACAGAATTGAGTAGTGGTTACCTCATACCAACTTTTGGGAAACAGCGTAATTTTCGCTCACAATTTCCAAGGGCATAAGGGAGAAATTATTCAGGTCAAGCTAGTCTTGCAAAATAAGCTAAATTAATCTTTGTTCGTATGACCAAACTGGTTTTGTCTGCTCAGGGAATGTTCAAGGCTGGTCTCTGTTTGCTTTTGATTTTAACCCCCACCAATGCTGGGGGGCAGGGAAGCAGAAACACGAGAACACCAAGCAACTACAATAAGGGTTAGGACTAAATCTTCTTAGTAATAAAACCCACAAGAATGTATAAATAATAGATACTGAAATTTGGACTATAAGGATAGTTTTTCAGAAAGCCAATCTCACTCTGATGGAAAATAAACTTTGACCAACATCATAGTTTCTCACGGGTCAAATACGGCGCAGCGGGGATCCCTTGACTTTGGCACATTTGAGCCGTTAGACTAATGTCCCACACACTGGAGCCAAGGGTCCCAAGTTACTCCTGGAGGAGTCAGTGGGGGAAACTGGTCTGACCTCAGGGCCTGCCCTGTGTCCCCTCCCTCTGCCCCTCCCAGCCCCCCCTCCATTCTCAGCCTGCTTGCTCTGCCCAGGGTCCTACTTCCAGCGGAGAGCCTAAACCTGCTTTTCTCCTATGCTCAGCCCCTTCGCACTGATGCTTTATCAGTCCCTTCAACAAATATTTACTGGGTCCCTGCCCTGTGCCAGGACTTGCTCTAGGCTCTGGGTAAGAAACAGAGAGCAAACAGAAGAGCCATACACGGTAGGTCAGAGGGTGGTGAAGGATAGGTAGGAGCATAATGCAGGGAAAGAGGAGTAACAAGTGACCGCTGTGTGTGTGTGCGGGGGGGGAGGGAATGATCACACTCTGGATCCATTTTGCACGAAGGCTAACCAGAGCTGATGATGCAGTGATGGGAGGCATGGCGCGGGATGGTCAGGGGCGTTCCGGGGGTGCAGCCTGAGCGCCTGGAAGGATGCCGCGGTGGCGTGCTGAGGCCCAGGAGCCCGTGGGCTGCGCTGATGGGGGTGGGGGCGGGGCTGTGAGGTTGGATTTGCAGACGTCTGAGTAGAGATGCTGTGGGATGAGGGTAGAGTCCAGACTGGGTGCCCCTGTCTCACAGAAGTTGGAACAGTGAGTGGGAGCTCCACCCTGATGGGTGCAGACGGCATGGTCGAAAGGACTCGTGTGGTCTGATGTTGAATGTAAGCTACCCACGATGGGCGTCTGTGCTGTCTCCCTTGGAATCTTAAGCCACCGGGGAGCATGCTGCGAGTTCCCTGCAGCACGCTGGGGTGCCTCGGTGCACACCTCCAGTGGGCTCAGGTTGACCAGGCTTCCTTGGGCAAAGGGGGTCCTCTGGGGCTATGCAACACGGTGGGCAAGGAAGGTCCCCTGGGTGTGGAAGAGTAGAAAGAGCATTTCAGGAGCAGAGGGGAGGCTGGTGCATGCAGGAAACCAGGTGAAGCCAGATTCAGAGAGGGTGGGGAGGCAGAGGCTGGAGGTGAGGGAGAGGACAGCAGATGCCCAGGGGCCATGGAGCTTCAGAAAGCCTAGTTATAGCTGTTCTTTGTGTAATGCAACCACAGAAAAACCCCACAGTGCATTTTTGGACGGTGGGGATATGCCAAAGATGAGCAGGAGACAGCGCTAGATTTTACAAGGTTGAGAAGCATACGTAATTGAAAATGTTTTTGCTCTGATGCATTCCATCACCAGTTTGTCACCTGCATGGGGAATGTTCAGGAAGTGCCAGACGAGGCAATTAGACATGGGGCTGTAATAAGGAATGTAAGGACAGGAAAGAAGAAACGAAATGGTTATTCTTAGCAGATGACAGGATCATAAAACCATGGGAAAGAATGGGAGCAGTTTTAGAAATAGTGGGAGCCCTATAAGTCGGTATTACAAAATTAATGTTAGGTAAGACCGAGTCTTTTCTATATACAAACAATAGTCAGTCTTAATAACTGCATTAAAAGCGATTAACTTGGAATAAACTTAACAGGAATTTTGAAGATGCCACAGGAACGCTGTTTTCTTTTTTCCCATTTATTCATTTAACACATTCTGTTTGCATCCTCTTCCCCTGGCTTTCCTGAGGCATAACTGACAGGTACGACTGTATGTATGTAAATGTATGTGATGTTTAAGAAGACTTTACTATTTTAGAGCAGTTTTAGGTTAGGAGGAAGGTACAGAGATTGCCCCTCTAGCCCCCTCCCCAGCCAGACTCCCCCGCCAGAGTGTAGATGTGTTACAACTGAGGGAACGTGAACTGAGGCATCATCATTACCCAGAGTCCAGAGCTGACCTTAGGATTCACTCTTGGTGTTGCATGTTCTGTGGATCTGGACAAATGGTAACAAAGTGCATCCAACACTATGGCCTCCCAAAGACTACTTTCACGGCCCTAAAACTCCTGTGTGCCCCACCTATTCATCCCTCCCTCCACCCCCACCCCACCCCCAAAACCACTCATCTTTTACCTGTCTCCAAAGGTTTACCTTTTCCAGAATGTCACATAGTTGTAACCATTCAGTACATGGCTTTTTCAGACAGGCATCTTCCACTTGGTAATGTGCATTTCAGACACTCTGTGTCTTCATGGCTTGATGGCTCACTGCTTTTTAGTGAATATGGATGTCCCACTGTTCACCCAGTCACCTGGTTGCTTCCACCAGGTTTTGGCAATTACAAAGCTGCTATAAACATCATGTGCAGGTTTTTGTGTGGACCTAAGTTTTCGATTCCTTTGGGTGAAGACCAAGAGAGTGACCGCTGATCGTATGGTGAGAGTATGTTTAGTTTTGAAAGAAACCGCCCAACCATCTTCCGAAGCGGCCGCACCACTTTGCGTTCCCACCGGCGATGAGAGTTCACGTTGCTCCGCATCCTCGCCAGCGTTTGGAGTTGTGAGAGTTCTGCATTGTGGCCCTTCTCCCAGGTGTGCACTGCTACCTCACTGTGGTTTTAATCTGCATTTCCTCAATGGCATGTGATGCCTGTGCTCACTCTCCATCTTTGTACCTTCTTTCGTGTCTGTGAAGGTCACTGATCTATTTTTTAGTTGGTCGTTTGTGTCTTATCCTGGAGTTTTAAGAGCCCTTCGTATATTTTGGATAACAGTCCTTTTGCAAATATTTTCCCCTGGCCCGTGGGTTGTCTTCTCATTCTCTCCATGTCTTTCACAGAAGTTTTTTATTTTAACAAAGTCCAGCTCGTCAGTCCCTTCCTGGATCGCGTCATTGGCGTTGAAGCTAAGAAGGCACCGCCATGCCCATGGGCATCTGGGCTTTCTGCTACGTTCTCTTCTAGAAAGTTTTATAGTTTTGCATTTTACATTTAGGTCTATGATCCATTTTGAATTAGTTTTTTTTGAATGGTGTCTGGTCTGGTCTAGATTCATTCTTCAGCATGTGGATGCAGTTTTCCAGCAACATTTGTTGAAAAGACTACCTTTGCTCCATTGTAATGCCTTTGCTCTTTTGTCAAAGATCAGGTGACTATACTTATACTTTTGGCCAATTGATGATTTGTGTATACATTGTAAAATGATTATCACGATCAAGTGCATTAACACACGATGATGACTTCGCAGGTAACCTTTTATTTGTATGTGCGTGTGACAATGCTTAAGATTTACTCTTAGCAAGCTTCCAGTATACAACACAGTATTATCAACTGTAGTCACCATGCTATACACCTGTTTCCTTTTCTGAAGAATAAATTGATGGGAAGCCATATATACAAGTGACCAACAGATTTACGGAAAGATGATGCCCAACTTCTCCAGAAATCTCTAATGTAAGTCAGAGCAAGGAGTCTGGTAAGGGCCTTGGCAAAGAGAAAAAGAGTATTTCCAGTGAAGGTCTGGGAAGACTTAATATTAGCAAGCGTGCATCCTTACAGGCACTCTTTTGGAAAAATGCAAACTTGTGTCAAGTTTTCTGAAAAGCAGTATGGACACACATACACACACTGTACATTTGGCCTGGAGCTGCCTCGCTCTCTCTGGGGATCACAGAACAATGTAGGGTGTCTTCCCTTAGAGTAGATGACCCAACAACTGGCCCTCTCACGACATCCTTCTAGACAAACTGTTCTCCTGCCCTCATTGCAGAGGCTAAGGAGACCCTCAACTCTCGTGTCTTGGTGTGCATTCAAGGGACAGGTACCACGGGGAGTTAGTAGGAAGAGAGACATCACGTTCCCCAACCACAAGCTAGTTCATGATGTCGTTCATGGACAGGTCCTGTGTGAAGCCTAGCAAATTCACTGTGACCAGCAGTGAGCCCCAGACGGATGCCCTCCTGAGGGTGGGTCAGCCACATAGCCCTAGGAAAAGACACGGGTCACGTTGAATCATGACAATGTGGTGGCCAAGGAGCCCTAATTGAATGATCCAAGAATCTTTTTCAGAGCCTTTTTAATAAAAACCATAAAGGGAGGGGTGCCTGGGTGGCTCAGTCGTTAAGCGTCTGCCTTCGGCTCAGGTCATGATCCCAGGGTCCTGGGATCGAGCCCCGCATGGGGCTCCCTGCTCCGAGGGAAGCCTGCTTCTCCCTCTCCCACTCCCCCTGCTTTTGTTCCCTCTCTGTGTTTCTGTCAAATAAAAACAAAACAGAACAAAACAAAAAAACATAAAGGGGGCACCTGGGTGGCCTAGTGGTTAGGCGTCTGCCTTTGGCTCAGGTCATGATCTCAGGGTCCTGGGATCAAGTCCCGCATTGGGATCTCTGCTCAGTGGGGAGTCTGCTTCTCCCTCTCTCTCTCCCTCTGTGCTCTCCCTCTCTCTCTAATAAATAAATAAAATCTTAAAAAAACCAAAACCATAAAGGATGTGCTTCTTTGGGGTATTATGGGGAGAGGAGCCACATAACCTTTTAAATTCTTTAATTCCAATTTCTCTTTTTACATTTCATTCTCTTGCCATCCAGTAATCTCCATGCAGGACTTCCCCATCACATTTTAACAAACACACAAAAAATCTCATTGCAGGAAGTGACAAACGCCCTCAGCGGGGAGACTCTGGATGAAGCCCTCTGCTCCGAGGGGATGGCAGGCTTACTGAGGTTGGGAGGGAGGTTTTTGAGTGAGACATCCGTTTCCTGACCAACTAAAACTCCTCTTGCAGTCTTCTGTCTTCACAAAGTCCTGCCATCCTCTGTAAGACTCTTCAGATCTGGTGAGCTTCCTCTGGAAAGAAAAGCAGTATTCAGTAATACTGAGGTGATCAGAGAGATTTTTAGCATGTGTAAACATTTAAGAAAGCCCCTGAGAATTTTTTTTGAGAGAGCGAGCACACGTGTGCAACCCGGGGAGAGGGGCAGAGGGGGGGAGAGAGAGAGAATCTTTTTTTTTTTTAAAGATTTTATTTATTGGGGCGCCTGGGTGGCTCAGTCGTTAAGCGGCTGCCTTCGGCTCAGGTCATGATCCCAGGGTCCTGGGATCGAGCCCCGCATGGGGGTCCCTGCTCTGCAAGGAGTCTGCTTCTTCCTCTCCCTCTGCCCCCGCTTGTGTTCCCTCTCACTGTCTCTGTCAAATAAATAAATAAAATCTTTAAAAAAAGATAAAAGATTTTATTTATTTGACAGAGAGAGACACAGCGAGAGAGGGAACCCAAGCAGGGGGAGATCATGACCTGAGCTGAAATCAAGAGTTGGGATGCTTCACCGACTGAGCCACCCAGGCACCCTGAGAATTAACTAAAAATTGAACAAGATTATTTACAGAACACACCAGAGCCAAGAAAGGTCACTGGCCCCTTGTCAAAAGTGCAGCCATTCAGGGCCGGGCCAGCAGTGCCTTTACCTGCACTAGGGTGCTGGGTCCTGGCTGACAGGGAGGTGCCACAGCCCCTCACGGGCGTGTCTCAAGAGATGGGCCCCCGGGCCCTCTGGGCAGGGCCCCCGGGCCACCAGCAGCTCTGTGCAGAGATCGTGGGAGGGATCAGGCAGCCCCGGAGACCCACGCATGGAGCAGGTCACAGACGGGGTCCCAAGGGCACGGGCAGCCTCTCAGCAGCTGGCCCCAGAGCACATGGTGCCCTCAGTCGCGGGCCTGGGGCTGCTGGACATGAGGGGCCTGGGCGGCCCTAGAGGAGTGATGTCATCTGACGTTGCGGCTGTTGCGTGGCAGGTGGGAGAGGGCAGACCTGTCAGGAGCTCTGGCACTCATGCAGCCGGAGCGGATGTGCCCGCAGTAGGCTCAGAGGGAGGAGCGAGAGGTGCCCAGACTCTCCAAGTGCTCTGAAAGCCTCTGCTGACAGAATGCCGGGGGCGGTCCCCACGTCCGGTCCTCCAAGCCTGACCACAGTCACTCTGGTGGGCCTCAAGATGGGTTTCGTGTGCAGCTCTCAGGCATTTAAAACAAAAAGCGGAAGGTCACCACCAGAGGCCCAGACACCAGAAAGGCTCTTGGTGCTTATCAGTCCCTATCTTCGAAAATGGAAAACAAGGGCTTGCTGGAAAGTACTCATTTCACTGATCTCTGCCTCTTAGTTTTCTGAAAGTCTATCTGAATAACTTTAAAAAGATCAATCAACTAACTAGGGCCTGTCACAGAGAAGGAAGTCCCCACCAATGTTGAGATTCCTGACTCTAAATAAATAGACATTTTTCTGGTTTAAAAAAAAAGTCACAGACCAAACATAGGAGTAATAATTTTGTTTCTCTACAGTTCTATTAATTTTTATTTTTGTTCTTCTGGGCTTCAGCAAAACGATGTGGATGCTATGAGCTTGACAATCCCATTCAGGAAAACCTGTCACCCAACAAGGCAAAGCTGTGTCACTGACACGTTCAGAGCGGAAGCCCGCGCCCCGCCTCCGGAGTGGGGTAACGCATCCCCGCGGCCAGCAGCGAGGACAGCCAGCACCCGAGGGGCAGACGACCGGACTGCAACGTCACTGCCTCCCCAAAAACGAGGAGACTGGACTTCGCCAGGCGTCCTTCACTGGGGACCCAGCTCAGGCTGCCATTCACAATGCCACCGGTGGGTCGGGGGGGCCTTAAAGTATTTATTTCTCACAATTCCAGAGGCCAGAGTCCAAGATCAAGGTGTCAGCTGACTGGGTTTCTGGCTTCACTGTGTCCTCACGTGGCCTTTCCTCTGTTCCCAGTGGCAGAGCAGGGAGGGGGTGAGCTCATTTGACCTTAATTACTTCCTCAGAGGCCCCATCTCCAAGTACAGCCACACTGGGGGTTAGGGCTTCAACACAGGAACTTGGGGGGCACAGTCATTCAGCCCATCACAGCTCGGACTCAGGTGTTGGCCTCTGGGTATTCAAATGTTAGGTTAAAGCAGGTTGTGTACCTAGAAGAGGGACTGTGCTTGTTCTGTGCCTCCCAGTACAAAGGACGCCAGGGCCTGAGGAGCCTGTGTGGCTCCAGTGGATGTGGATGAGAACACAGAGGCCCGCAGTCAAACCCTCAGCGAGCCCCACCCCGCTGGACCAGGCTTTCTGCCAGCAGGAGTCCTTCGGGCGAGCGCACCATTCCCTCCCGTTCCCTAGGAAAACAGACCTCTCCAATTGTTTCATTTTTGAGCAGGCATTCCAACATGATTCAAAATCAAGACAACATGCAGGGGTTTACACATGGAGAGGTGTCTTCCTGGTACCTGCTCCCGCCCGCCTCGCACCCCCTCAGGGTACCATCTCGGTGCTCCAGCATGAAGGTCATATCCCACCCTCCTGCACAAAACGCTGCAAGCCCTCCATGCTCTGCTTCTCGAGGGGTCAGGGGACCCACTGTGAGCCGCCCGTGGCCACTTTGGCGAGCCCCAATACCATTTCCTTTTCAGATACTACAAACCTCGTCTTCTACTTGGATGTCTGCAGGTGTATCTGCAGTGCAAATCCCAAAAAGTGGCAAAGGGCGGATGAGAGGTAAGTGCCCTCATCATTTCAGTAGACAGGGCAAACTGTTTTCCATTTTGTGCTCACCACCATAGCACGGAAGCGCATGGTTTCCCAGCAGCCTCACTGACTTTTGGATTTTTGCTAATAAATCCTGCACTACGAGGCATTAATAGGATACAGAAAAATGATGTCTCTGTAGTGTCAATTTGCATGCTCTCAGGAGTGAAGCTGCATATCTTCTCCTTGCTCAAGGGCATGTGCATCTGAGTGATTTATGACTGGCCCGTTCTTCTATTAGGCGTTTTCTCACTTTCCACAAGTTCTTTATGTATCAGAGAAATCAGCCTCCTGTCATAGCAGTTCCAGATTTTTTTCTGAGTTTGTCTATGCTTATGGCTTTTTAAAGTCTTTTTAGTTCAAGGGGCACCTAGGTGGCTCAGTTGGTTAAGCATCCAACTCTTGATTTTGGCTCAGGTCATGATCTCAGGGTCGTGAGACTGAGCTCCACCTTGGGCTTGTGGAGCCTGCTTAAGATTCTCTCCCTCCGGGGCGCCTGGGTGGCTCAGTCGTTAGGTGTCTGCCTTCGGCTCAGGTCATGATCCCAGGGTCCTGGAATCAGGCCCCGCATCGGGCTCCCTGCTTAGCGGGAAGCCTGCTTCTCCCTCTCCCACTCCCCCTGCTTGTGTTCCCTCTCTCACTGTCTCTCTCTGTCAAATAAATAAATAAAATCTTAAAAAAAAAAAAAAAGATTCTCTCCCTCCCTTTACCTCTGCCCCTCTCCTCTGTGTGCATACACACTCTCTCTCTAAAAAAAATAAAAATAATAAATAACAATAAATAAAGCCTTTTCAGTTCATAACTTTTTGATTTCTATGTAGTCTTTACTTTTCTTTTATGGTTAATGGTTTTTGAGTCCTAGGTAAAAAGGCTCTGTTTACACCACTGGTGAGTTACTGCCCTTTATGCTAAATTCTTGTGTACCTTTGGGATTAAGAAATAGAGCTTATAAAATGAGGACGGGGCTGGCACCTGCCAGTCCTCTCTCCCACTTAACTGATCCTGTTTGTGTCCATCTAAGATCCTTCCTTCCACTGTGGCTCCCCAGAAAGCACCAGGGAGGAATCCTAATTTTGGGCATATTTTGATGAAAGCTGTTCTTGCAAAATCGTAACTCACGTCAGTGTTCAGACCAGAGTGGTCCTGTGCCGATCTCTCTCCCCTTGGTGGACAATTAAGAACCACAGCTGTTTCCACAAACTGGCACAGGTTTTCTTCAAGTATCTGAACACCTTCCACGCTCTGGGGACAGGACACCGACAGGAGCACCCTGCCCGCGAGCTCCCCTCCCGCGTGCCCCCCTACTGGAGGCGGCGATGAACGCCAGAGCCACAGACCGAGGGACAGCGGCGCTACAAGACGCTCCGTGCCGACGGCCTGCTCTCACCCGGTTCTGCGGGTCCGATCAGCACGGTACATGGCAAGGGGCTGTTACTGCGCAGCTCCCCGTCCTTGTTCCAGAACTACCAGGACATGAGCATGAGGGAGACATCTAGACATGGAGACCGAGGTCTTCCTTTGAAGGACCCAGGCTTGTCTGACTCGGGATAAACATCACTGGAAACGAGAGGTGCCCAATGGCCAGAACTGGGGTTTCGGTTTGGTTGTGTTTAGCTGGTATTTCATGTGCCTGACCTGAGAGACTGCACAGATCCTCTCGATTTTCTCAAACCCCAGCAAGGGAGTCACCTCATCGCTCTGGCGTGGAAGCTACAAATTACAATTCAACAGCCTCCATTTGCAAAGCACTAAGCTCGTATTTTGAGAGGAGCTGCAGCTGAGAAGCTTCTGTATTCCATGACACAGAGCGTATGTTCTATACTGTAGTCCTGACCTTGACAAAGCTGACAGAGTGACACATTTCTAAAGCTGTTATGCAGGTACTTTTCATTTATTTTTTGAGACAGAGAGAGAGAGAGAGAGAGAGGGAGAGAGAATCTCAAGCAGGCTCCACGCTCAGTGCAGAGCCTCATGTGAGACTCGATTTCACAACCCTAAGGTCATGACCTGAGCCGAAATCAAGAGTTGGCCGCTGAACCGACTGAGCCACCTGGATGCTCCAATGCTGCTGGTTTTACATAATCAATAAGATGTTTTCTGTTAGTAAGAAGGAGTTTCCTGTACCTTTATTATTCCCCTTCTCACTAAAAGTGGCTGGGCTTCATCTTACCTCAAGCACCATGCACTTCCTGTTCTGTATGGATATTACTTGCATTGGTGCAAATCCCCTAGTACACCGGAAAGTTTTGGAAGGCACAATCTTTCAACTCTGTACTTCCAATCTTGGGCACATAAAGAGGAACTGCCCAATTAAAAAAAAATCAGATTTTTGGAGGGTAGTGGCAACAGTAAGAGCACTTTTAGATCCTCCCAAACCTTCACCTGAAACAGAACCGCAGACATCTGTAACAAACCTAGGTGACAAGTACCACTGACAGGGATGGGGAGCACACTGGAACTCTCCTGCCCTGTTGATGGGAAAGTAAAATGGTAAAAGATGTTGGCTGGTGTTTCTTAAAGTCAAATACACACCTGCCATGTGACCCAGCCACTCCCCTCAAGAGAAATAAAAGCACATGTTCAGGAAAAGACGAGTACATACATGTTCACAGCAGCTTTATTTACAACAGCCCCACACCGGGGACGACCAAATATCCATGAACAGGAGAATGGGCGCACAAACTGTGGTTACCCATACAATGGATACTCCTCAGCAATAAAAAGGGAGTGAACTACTGATAGACACAGCGTGCGTGAATGCCAAAATAATTACAGAGTGAAAGAAGCTCCTGACTGAAAAGGAGTTTATACTGTAGGACTCTATTTATATAAAGTCCTAGGAAATACAAATTAATCTATAGTGACAGGAAGTAGATCGGTTGTTGTCTGGGGATGGGGTCAGGGAGGGAAGGATTTCAAAGGGGCATGAGAAAACCCCGGCGGGGGGTGACACGCAGTTCTGGCGGGGACTTCACAGGGGAATCCATAGCTCACTTTACATACGTGCCATTTGCTGTCCGTCAAGCACACCTCCAAAAAGCTGTTAAAAAGCAAAACGGTATTGGTGACTCCAAAAAGCTGACACACGGGAATGAAGGACAGGGCCTGCCCACCACAGCCTGCACACCTGTGGGGCAAAGCACAGTGGGGCCCCTGGGCGCCTGACAGACCCCTGAAAGGACACCCCAAAGGGGCCAACAGGTGTCCACTGCCAAGTGTGGCGGGCCAGCCTGAGGCCAGTGGCTGGAGCAGGACAGCTGTCCCTACCCTGGGGGTGAATGGGTGCAAGGGACCCACTGCAAGAGGGTCTGAGGGCTGGAGCCGTAGAGCCCAAGAGCCACCGCAGCTGACCCGCAGGGACCCAGGTGGTGGGGACAGAGCCAGCACCAGCAGGACAGGGACAGTGGAGAGAAAGAAGGACTCGATGCAGGTGCGGTAGGGCCAGAGCTGGGAGAGCTCTGGAAACTAGCCACCATATTTCTAGCCATGATTCAAAATTCAATAGGAAAGAGAACTCTGTGAAGTGGGGAAAAACTATCTCAACTGAACGTTTAGGAAAATGAGTGACGGTAAAGTATCAATCCCACAGAGAGCTATTCTAAGACAAAAGAAAAAGGAGCAGAACAAACACCCCTACATACAGCGAGGGCATGCCAGAAAGACGTACCCACCAAACAGACCAAAACTAACTGCTTCGAAACATCAAAATATAAGATCCAAGATGGGAGGATGACACATGGGCATGAGAAAATATCAGAAATAAGGTGAGAGAATTCAAGGAAACTAGAGAGACAAGAAAATTAATTTCAGAAATGAGAATCAAGAGCAGAGACAAATAATGCCTTTAGAGATGGGACATCAATAGGAGGACAACTTTTAAAAAACAAAATAAACTTAAAAAGAGATGAAAGACAGTCAAGAAAAAGTGGAAAACACAGAGGATGGACAAATCAGATTTCAACACAGAGATACTGGGTCCCCCAAAACAGAAGGCCAAAGCAAGAAAAACAGAACACTAAGCCGCAGTTCAGGAAACGCTCCTGAAATAGCAGATGTGAACGTACACACACAAAGAGCCTACTGTGCTCCTGCAAACACTGACCCAGGGCGACCAACACACGACACAGTCTAACACAACTTCGGACTGGAGAAGCAGGAAACCAAACCTCGGGACATTGAAGCAAAAAGGGGACATGACTTGTAAGAAAGAAGGAAAGACTCCTTGGGCTTTTCATGCTGGAAAAAAACCGAAATAAATACTTCAGACACTCAAGGAAGGAAAATGTGAGCCCAGGATTTCATACCCTAGAAAACGGATTTCAAACATAAAGCAAGCAAATTAAGGCCAACATGGGGAGCTCAGGGAGTATGGTTCCAAGATGACACTGACCAAACGCTGGTTGTGTAACCACTGAATACACAGAAGAGAGCTGAGATGAGGGTAAGGGGGGGGATTTTACTGTGTGACGGCGGACCATGGACATCCGATGCTGTCTCACCATCACAGCAGAACATTAGTATTAGGACCCACATACTGCACGTTACAGTGGGATGAAGCAAGAGCATAATTAGGGAGCATCTATCCCAGGATTCTCAGTGTAGGACACACAGACGTAACACAGAAGAGTTAAGGACTCTGAAATCCTGAGTTTCTACTGGAAATATCAATATGAGCTCAAATATTTTATCTTTAAATGTGTGTACATGTGTGTATGCTTTATAATTCTGTCCACTGAAAAGCCCTAGAAGCAATGACCAACCCCATAGCGACCAGCACCAAGCATTTGAAACACCTTTTCTGCCATTAAAAGAAATTGGGATTCTAGGGCATCTGGATGGCTTGGTCAGAGAAGCATGCGACTCTTGATTTTGGGGTTGTGAGTTCAAGCCGCACTTGGGTGTAGAGCTTACTTAACTTAAAAAAAAAAAGAAAAGAAAGAAAGAAACTAAGATTCTTAGAGAAATAGGCAATTCCAGATCTGGAGCAGGAAAAGTACAAGAAGGGTCTAGAGTACCTTGACACACCAGACTGCAATGGAGCTACTGATGACTGGGTGCACATGCGTGCGTGGTCTGTACACGTATGTGTGTGAGCCTACGGTGTACACCTGTGTACAGGTGTGGTCACTGCATGCGTGTGCATACATGAGTATCAAAAGAAATAAAGAGCCAAGCTGAAGAGCAGCCCCCCTACAAGCCCTAGAAGATACAACTTGGGATCAATAAAGATAAAAACTGCAATGACCTGAAACCTATCCAACAGCCTTAAGTAGATGAGTTCATGACACATAAGTGTTATAAAAACGTATAAATAAAAAAACCTTAAGTGGCCACCTTCTAAGGATGACAGGGAACTAATTTACTTTGCATTTATCCTGCCTTTCCTAAATGGAACACTACCACTGGGTAACCAAATAGCAGACGAGAGGAAGCATCTTTTTCTAAAACCATCCCAGCCAATATTTATTTTTATAAGCAAAATCACAGAATATAAGATTTATAAGCAAAATCACAGAATATCACCATTTTGGAACCTCTGAATCATTAACAGACCTAGGCACTGAGCTCCAGCAGCCGCCAATTCCAGAAAAATGCAGTCTATGCCTGCTGATGAAAGCACGTGGCCATCTATCATTCGCCGAAGGTGTGGAACCTGATTCTGATCAAGCCTCTGGGACCAGCTGCCAATTTGCAGGAAGTACAGAGGCCAGAAGAAAATGCTGGACTGTGCCAGGAGAATGCATGTGGCAAATCTAGACTCTGGGAACCAATAGGACAAATGGCCCAGATTCCTCAACAGGTAAACCTTACAAGGAGACCAATACATGCAATAAAGAGACTTCAGAAATACCGAGTCTAAAAAAAAGTAGGCGAGGCTCAACTGCCATAAAGAAACACAAAGAAGTCATTTTTATAAAAGTCAGGATTCACTTTGGAGGGAGGGAGGGGCTGGGGTTGGAGGAGCACATGGAGAGCCTTCTGGGGTGTCTGGCAAAGTTCTAGTTCTTGCCCTGAGTGGTGGTCATAAGGGTATTCACCTTATAGTAATGAAACTCAATGAGCTAAACATTCGTGTCATTTTCTGTACCTTTTTATGATAAAGTAGTAAAAAAAAAAATTGGGGCGCCTGTATGGCTCGGTCAAAGTGTCTGCCTTCGGCTCGAGTCATGATCCTAGGGCCCTAGGATCAAGCCCCACATTGGGCTCCCTGCCCAGAGGGGAAGTCTGCTTCTCCCCCCCCCTCACTCCCCCACCTTGGGTGCTCTCTTGCTCACTGTTTCTCAAATAAATCTTAAAAAAAATGATCATATCAAACTTTAACTTGCATAGTGCTTTTTTTTTTTTTTTAAGTAGACTCCTCCACACCCAGCATGGAGCCCTATGTGGGGCTTGAACTCATGACCCTGAGATCAAGACCTAAGCTGAGATCAAGAGCTGGACGCTTAACTGACTGAGGCACTCAGGGGCCCCTGCTTGCATAGTGCTTTTAACAAAAACAGCCAAAGAAATTTTAAAAGATTTATTTATGCATCTTGCTCTGTAAGATATTTCTATACAACAGTCAAGCAGCCAGGGCTATGTGCAGGCTTGCCTTGTACACAGGTGCCAGCCTGTGAAGACTCAGCCCACATTCCCTTGGCTGAGGTGTGGGCCCTGGCATGGGCTGTAGCCACCAAGGGAGCACTGCCTTGCTCTAATCCACGGGTATGTACAAGTCAACCTGAACATTCTGAGACTCAATCCTGCCAACTAGAAGATAAATGAACACTTTCAGAATGGTTCCAGACCTTGTCTGCATTTTTAAACCACTACTGTATTCATGCCTTATTAAATCAAAGTCCTAAAATTTCTGTCCAGACTACAATAAAACTAATGAGAACAGTGTCAAACCCAATAAAGCATAATGCTGAAATTTCAAATAATGCTCAAATCTCGAAGGATGCTCAATTTATTATAATTTAATGACTTTTTATCACAGGATATCACAGAATGACTGATTTACTTTTGCAAGTTGTATCTGCCCATCTACTGCAAATTTTATTTTTCACACCAGTAAGGAATGGTAAGAAAATAGTCACTCACTCAAGTTTTTCCAAGAATTAAAATTACTTCGTTCAGTCTTCTGATTGCTTAGCTCCTTCTCTTGCTAATCTGTCAGCTTCTTCATTGCCTATAAATCCCGAATGACCAGGAACATGCATCTGTTAAATAAATATTTTTCCCTTTTATCTTTACTGGTTTTTTACACAAGCAACACACAAGTACATCCTCAGTAACTTCCCGGTGGGCGGAGTGGGAGAACGCTCCTCCCCCCAAGGCCCCTCCCCCGGACAGTTCTAAATGGCACAACATGTATGCCCAGTGGATTGATGCAACGCAGGCATTTATAAAAATCCCATTTTGATTTTCCACAAACTGTACTGTTTTTATTGATTTTTTCCACCTTAATGATGGGACTTGGAAAGTTTTCCAGGTAAAACATACATATGTATAGATGGGGACAAATACATATCCAACACACATACTTTATTTTCTTCAAGTGCTGTCAGAAAGAGCAGATATACTTATGTGATTAGTTTTTGTTTTTTTTACTAAGTAGGCTCTACACCCAGTATAGCCCGACATGGGGCTTGATCCCACAACCCTGAGATGAAGACCTGAGATCTCAATCAAGGGTCAGACGCTTAACCACTGAGCCACCCAGGCGTGTGCTCCTGCGATTTAACCACTGTTTACATCTACATTGCTGAAGGGCAGATTTAAACCTTACATTACCAAGCTGTTCTCAGTGGTCCTAAGGCGGAAGAGCAATATAGGGTTAAGAAATGGTTGCAGTTTAACTTGCTCTGTATTGTTTGAAAAAAGTTTTTTTTTTAAAGATTTTATTTATTTGACAGAGACAGAGACTGAGAGAGCATGAGCAGGGGGGAGGGGCTGTGGGAGGGAGAGAAGACGACTCCCCGCTCAGCAGGAGCCCAACATAGGGCTCAATCCCAGGACCCTGAGGTCATGACCTCAGTCGAAACCAAGAGTCGGACACTCAACTGACTGAGCCCACCCAGGCACCCCCTGAAAAAAGTTTTAATAAAAACTATCTATTAATAAGAAAACTATTTCCATTTTGGAAAAAAAAGTCACATTACTAAAGTCTTATCACACTTCATTTTTAACAAAATACCTTATAAATTAGTTTTATTTTGACATTATGGCTGATTCCAAAGAAACCAACAGGTTGACTATCACGAAGTCACTTTAACAGTGATGAGGTTAATGAAGGATAGTGGGAAGAAAGGTGGGCAGGGACAAGTCCCCTGCCCTCCACCAAGAGGAAACAACCATTAAAAGGATTTTACACCACCCTGGAAGGAGCCCTCTACCCTTTCCCACGTGATAGATGACAAAAACCTGACTGGGTGACAGGCGCAAGGAGGGTTAATCAGATTAAAACAGCCCACCAACAAGCCCATTAAAAACCCCTAGACTTAGACACTCTGGTGGCAACCCTCTCAGGTCCCCCCCCCTTCTTCAGGAGCTTTGTACTATCACTCAATAAACTTTGTTTTGTTGCCCACCACTCTTCATCTGGTCTACCTCTTCATTCTTCAAAGTGGCATGACCACAACCACGGGCACTAAAGAAAAAGAAATCCTGCAACAAGGTGAGCCCAGACGAGGCACTCCTAAGCACTGCCAAGAGAATGTGAGGAATCCTGAACACCCCTAAAGTCACACTGCCCCAACAGTGTGTTCTACACACAATCACACCAACGATAAGCAGCATCACTTATACGGAAGTCAAGACTCAAATGAGTTCCAATTTCTAATACGCACTATGATATTAATTTCATGTAAATGGTTACTTTAAGTCATTAAATCACTTACAGAAAGCACTAATCTCTCCAGTTAATTTAGAATATTTGGTCCTGGGCACCTGGCTGGCTCAGTCAGTTAAACGTCCAACTCTTGATTTTGGCTCAGGTCACAATCTCAGGGTGGCTACACAGAGCCTCACATTGGGCTCCACACCGGGTGTGGGGCCTGCTTGAGATTCTCTCTCTGCTGCCCCCCCTCCCTCACCTTCTCTCTCTCCCCCCTCTCAGAGTATTTGGTCCTCACAGCCATGTGACAGGACTGGTTCAGACAACACGCACCCACTGGATGTCCATGCCCTGGATGAGCTGCTCCAGCGCCATGAAGTCCTCCTTGTTGATCACCTCTTTCCCTGTGCTCGTTTTCCACCCATTCTTCTTCCAGCCTTGAACCCAATTAGTGATACCTACAAGAAATGCACACTCACAGCCCACTGAGCTTGAATGTCCTGGTCTCTTCCTCCCTAGCCTTCCCTCTTCTACCCGCTCTACTCATCTTCATGGTGGCGTGTGGACCTGCCACTGGCCCACAAAGGCTGTACTCTGACAGGAGGTACAGACCTGGCACACTCCTCTGCTTGTCCCTTTGCTTGGACTGGTGCTGACCCACAGCTCCCAGCCTAAGAGGACGCATCCTCCGCCTCTTCAACCCCCTCCCCGTGTCCTAAACATGATTATTTCTCAAAGGAGCCATCAGCACGCCACCTTAAGTTACTTACGCGTGTTTACACTCAAAGGACCACGAGAGCAGGGACATATCTATCTTGCTGCCCTATCTTAGGAGCCTGGCAAAGACATGTCTATGTGGCAAACTCCAGAGCAGCAGAACTGAGCTCCAGAATCCCCAGCCTTCTCTTTATACCCGACAAACCAAGTGCTGTCCTCATTTACCATTTGGGTCCTGCCCTGATACAATACTTCCTACAGGGAAAGGAAATACCTATTCCTTCATGTTTACTAGAAAAACACTAGAAGAAGTAAAATGTAAAAACTTACCATTTATAGTAAACATACTGTCCGTATATAGAACCAACTTCTTGATGTTTTGAGCCTTTGCTTGCTCGATGGCTTTGCAGGCTGCCTTGAAGAAATGATGAGTCAGTCATCATGCTATAGAAACTGTTCAACTTTCAACGTTACTGATGTTCAAAATCACTTCACCATTTAAACATTTTTTTTCTGAGCTAACTGTAACGATTACATGCTCTGTGTGAAATAATGCTACACACATAGTTCTGCTTGCACACCTATTTGAAGTTACTTTTAAAATTTTTCTGGAAAATTCCTATTCGTCAGAGTCATTAGTAACCCCAAACCAAGTTTATTCTGGACTCTGAGTATCTTGTGCACACAGAGAGTACACAGTTCACTGCTATGATGGACTTACTCTCAGTGGGAAATGTGTCTGACAACTTACATGAATTTCTGCTCTTTGGTTGGTCTGCCGCCCGGGAAGCCTAATGCCTACGTTCCTGGGATCGTAAAAAGGAAAATGAAATCAATTAAAAGAGCTAATTCTCAAAGTGATTCCTTAAGCTTCTCAACGGACGATAGGCTTGATACACTTTTTTGACATATGAAAGCATCATACAAAAATACAGCCTTTAAAAATCAAACCAAGAGCACTAACGTTTTACGGAAAAGCACCATGGGATGGTCTTGTGAGGAATACTGGGCCAGAATTCAAAAGCAAACTTTTATTTCTGGCCCTGAAATACATCAGCTTGTGGTCTTGGGTGAGCACTAAGCCCGCAGACACTCAGTGCCACACAAGCTCGCCACCTCTTACAGCGTTTGAAGCTAAAATGAGATATCAAAGGGAAAGGACTTTGTAGACCACAAGTCGAGAGAAATATAGTCTTACTGTTACTGAACAGTTTATGTTACATTATGCCCAACAGTGCTGTGGGCACCTGCAAATGCTGGAGACAAAGCTCAGAACTGATGTGGCTACTTCACAGACTCAGATCCCTCTTTTACACTGATTTTTAGGCTGCCCAGTGTATCTGAATGATCACACTTTGCATCACCCTGGCCTCGTGCCTGGTGAAAAACTAGGAGTCGCCTCTAAGCTCACACGTCCTCAGAAGAGTCATGGGGACATGACGGGTTTCAGGCCTGGTGACCTTGGACATCCTTGCCAAAACCATCCCACAGGAGACATGTGACTCTCCTAGGGGGCAGGGAAGTCATTCTGGTAGAAGATGTCATCAGCGGGACACAGAGACTCGTCAAGATTCAGGGTGAAGAAAGCAATGCCGGGGTCTTTTAATCCTGAAGAACAAAGCTGTCAGTGTCGACATGACTCGGTCCTGCGCTCCCTCTGCCAAAGCTAACCAAACAGTCAGCAGACCTTGCCTCATTCCTTGACAAGCTTTAGAATGCGATTCACTTCGTTTACTCACAAAGGATGGCCCGGCCCCCAGTAAACGCCGATCCCTGCTCGTGCCCTCCTCCGCCCGTTGCTGGAGCAGCAGCCGTCAGTGTAGACGACGACAAACTCTCCTGGAAAAGGGGACTTCCTGAGTGCCACTGCATCCAAAGCACCCAATTCAGTAAGCCCACATTCACATTTTAAACTGACAAAGTACTGTGCAATGGGAAACATTACCGATTCCTTACACAGGGGCCCTCGACCCTTTCTCATTAGCATGCACTCCTATTTTGGTTCTGCATGACAGGCAAATTAAGGGTAAAGGCAGTCTTTTGTGAACCTAGAACCCCCTGCAGCGAGAGCTGCTGCTGCCTCCCCCACTACAGAGGTCAGAACGGTGCCACTACCCCTCTCCCCGTGGGGGGCAGGGCTCACACTCACTCCCAGGAGCTGTCCTGGCAAACAAGCAGTGCCTTGGCATGATAAGGACCTGTCCGCCAGAAGGTCTAGTTCTCTGACAAATGTTGGTCTAATTTTTGTCTTTGCTTCTTTCCGTCAAGACAGAGGGTCAGGGGCACCTTGGTTGCTCAGTTGGTTAAGTGTCTGCCTTTGGCTCAGGTCACGATCCCAGGGTCCTGGGATGGAGCCAGCCGCCCCCCCCGCCCCCAGTCGGGCTCCCTGCTGAGCAGGGACCCTGCTTCTCCCTCTCCCTCTGCTGCTCCCCCTGCTTGTACTCTCTCTCTCCCCGTCAAATAAATAAATCTTAAAAAAAAAAAAAAAAAAAAGAGGGTCTGACCAACATAACAATGCTGTAAAGAAGTAGGTAGAAGAGATCTGATATGAGGCCACTCTAAGGCCACTGATGACTAGAACACTCTTAGCAGGGGGGCAGGAGAAGTCAGGTTGGCAGATCTTGAAGAGTAGGGCCATGGGGGCAAATAGAGGCTTTGCTTTGCACTGTTTCTCAAAAGGATTATAGACTGGACAAGGCAGAGGCAAAGGGAAGAGGAGGGAGGATGTTAAAGGAAGAACATGTTCCTAGCCAGAAAGGGGATGGGAGTGTGGAAAAACATGGGTGTTGGACAAGAATCCTTGGTTCAACCGAAATTGACACCATCCACACAACAGCCTTTCTGGTCACTGAATTCGGTCTCAACCTATCAGGCACTGCGTTAAATGCCACTGTACTTCAAGCCACTGTTAGTACCTTGGAAACGGCTCATCACCCAATCACTCCCCACATATGTGCTCTGATTACTACTGGCAAGTAACCAAATCCAGAACATTTGGTTTTTTTTTACATAACTGCAAAATTGATTTATACAGTTTTAATACAGCTTAACAAAAAACATTTTCTATTGGTTTTCCTTGAATTATAAGACAGCTTATTCTTGGAGAAAACTTGGAACCTACAAACACACTGATTTATATAAAAATCCTACTTACCAAAAAAAAAAAAAAAAGCTACTTACTCCTATTTTCTGTTCATACGTGTAAAAAACAAAAAGGAAATTTATATAACATAAGTAATTAAATATAAACCGATCCCTGGAGTTAAAGGTAGAGGAAAAATTCAGACTCTTTTGCTTCTCGGGACTAGGTAAAATCATTTGTTTTGCAAAGGCTAAATGTAAATGGTATTAAGATACTGGTTCTAAAAAAGAGCTCTGTCTGGCCCTTACTTCTTCTTTTTTAAAGATTTATTTATCCACTTGAGAGAGAGAAAGAGAGCGCTTGAGCACATGTGCAGGGGAGGGGCAGAGGGTGAGGGGGAAGCAGACTCCCTGCTGAGCACAGAGCCTGACATGGGGGCTTGACCCTGAGATCAGGACCTGAGCACAAACCAAGAGCCAGATGCCTAGCCAACTGAGCACCCCAGGCGCCCTCCAGGCCCCTTCTTATTTGAAGAAGCTGAAGCCTCTGCATTTTCTCATAGTGACCTGAAATGCTGTGTGCACGAGAGAATACTAGGGTTTCAAAAGATTACGGTTTTTCATTTGTAGGCCACATAATGCTTTTTTGATGAATGTCCAAAGTTTTAATAATTCTGCACAGTTTGATCAACTATAAAATAGTAACCTTAGAAATTTTTAAATAACCTTTTCAGATGAGAATGAAAAGGCTAAACATTAGCTCAACTTTCCCCTATTAAGTGGGAAACGTTCCTACACTTATTTTCACGATTATTATATGGAAAACTTAAAAATCCAAGAGAGATATACCCATATAAGAAAACAAGTCTTTGTTAACTGAAGGCACGGATTCTGCGTTCTGTCTCGCATGCTTCACACAGGGCTCTGCGTTTTCCTCTCCATCCGAGGGTTCACGGAGTCGCTTGTTGACTTTCACCTGTGATTCTTGTTCATGCTTATTTTCTGTCCCTGAAAGATCGATTCTACTCATAAACCAGGAAAAAACAAACATAACATGAAATGCTTAAGAATCCAGAAATTCAGTAAGTGATTTAGTATCACTAAATCAGACTTACACACACTTTGTCTGTGGCCCTATAGAGGATATGACTTAAGACAGTCCACACCGTGTCAGATTTTGATGTTCTATGAAATTACTCTAAATTTTCCATAAGCTTAAGGGCAATATGAAGACAAAACAACATTTCTATTAAAGTAGAAGTCTGCTTTTGACAGAGATAGTAGAGATACCAAAGGTTTTGAATCCTACAGGGATGGTGGGCAGTTTGACAATCTAAGGGACTCTTAACCCAGAAAGAAAACAAGGACTAGAATTTTGTAGCTACTACTACTCTAGATACTTCAACTCCATCAATGCCAAGTCGAGAACCTCCAGGGAAGTTGAGAGGGCACGGGTAACTGGACCTTAAGTAAACCAACAGTGGGCTACACTGAGAAAGGAAAGTAGAAACCAAAGAGCAGAAGGGACTGGGTTCCTTCAGGGCGGTAGCTGCAGAGCTTTCCTTCAGGAGCTCAGCCAGGGGACGCAGGATTAATCCCAAAGGCTTCTCACACACTCTCTCAGGTCATGTGGGAGCAGCTTTTCCTACATTCTCATTTTATGGAGTGGGAATAGGGGCACAGAAGGAGCAACTAATTGTATTTCCAAAATAACAACAAAGCCCAACACTACAGAGTTCACTTTAACCTCATCCCTGAACCAGGGATGGAGAAATGGGGCTCCAATGTTGACTGAACACCTACCACTTGGGTCCAAGCCAGAATGTCCTGCCTGGAGTAGCTTCTCCACCCACACCTGTCAGAAGACTGCTAAAGGTTATCTAAGCAAAATCTGAGTGAAGCCATTATGGAGAGCAATGTTTGGTTTTCCACTCTGCTGTATTTACCTTTAAAATATTCCTCTAGGGGGGCGCCTGGGTGGCTCAATGGATTAAGCGACTGCCTTTGGCTCAGGTTATGATCCCAGGGTCCTGGGATGGAGTCCTGCGTCAGGTTCCCTGATCGGTGGAGAGCCTGCCTCTCCCTCTCCCACTCCCCCTGCTTGTGCTCTCTCTCTCTCACTCTATCTCAAGTAAATAAATAAAATCTTTAAAAAAAATATATATTCCTCTAGGGACTTTACATAAGTAAACCCAAAAACACAAGTATAAGTCAAAGGGTAATTTTGTAGAAGTTTAATATCAATAAAAATATTGATTTTACTTGTAGTAACAGAGAAAGTTAAATTGGAATGAAAGTTTTTAAAGGACAGATAAGACTTGGAAGGAAAAGGAGCCCATAGCTGTCAGATAATTTTCCCTTCACAAAACTTGGTTAAGTTAACCCCAAATCAGTTTACATAAATCATGATAACTGCCAAATAGCTCAAGAATCACAAAATAAAAATATATGTCACATTAAGAGAAAATTTGGGAAAGGGGCTAACACTTCTGCTTTGACAGAGTTCTTGAACATTAAAGATGTCAAATTCCAGTTTATATATATAAGTCAGTAACTTGGAGGTCTCTGCAAACTTTTAAGAAAGGTGATTCATAGATATAAAGAACTATCTTGCCTTAGGATTTAGAGTATTTAATAAACAGAAACATACTTCTATTCTTCTGTTGGAAGAATTGAAGTATAAATAAATTACTATTTGGTTAAAACAAAAGAGCAGTGAAAAGGAAGCATTAAGAACCCAACTAAGACAAGAGCCATACTTGCACATTTGTTTTCTGTCCCAAACTGATTTCTCCATCAGGGCAGAAAATGTAATGGTCACATCACAACTTCTTTAAAAGCTGCTCGGGAGACAGGGTGAAGCAGATGCACAGTGAGTGAGGTTCTGCCCTGCTTCAGAAACTTGTCATGCAGGGTAGATTCCTAAGCGTGATTGCCTCTCCCTGAATTCTGCTTTGACTGCAATTGTTACGGCCTCCCAAAGGAGCAGGTGTTCAAAGCTTGAGCATCTCAGTGGGATTGTAGAGAGCCTGCTCAAAAAAAGTGGACTCAAACTATTGTCTCATCTTAATCCACTAGTAAAAATATTTGTGAGTAAAGCTAATGAGACACAACTTCTTCAAAATAGGTTAAGATATATAGTTTGCTCCCAAACAATGTGGGGGTCTGACGCCCTGCTCAGTTGAAAAATCTGAGTACAATCTCTGATTCCCTAAACACTTAACTACTACTGATAGCCTACTGTTAACTGGAAGTCTTACTGATGTGAACAGTTGATTCACACATATTTTATGTATGTCTTTATGTACTGTAGTCTTACAATAAAGTAATAGAGAATAGAAAATGTTATTAAGGGGCACCTGAGTGGCTCAGTTGGTTTAGCTGTCTGCCTTTGGCTCAGGTCATGATCCTGGAGTCCTGAGATCGAGCCATGTTGGGCTCTCTGCTCAGCAGGGAGTCTGCTTCTCCTTCTCCCTCTGCTCCTCCCCCTACCTCCCCGCTCATGCTTGTGCTCTCTGTCTCTCTCTCAAATAAATAAATAAAACTCTTTAAAAAAAAGAAAAGAAAAGAAAATGTTAAAATCCTAAGGAAGGACACCTGGGTGGCTCAGTCGGTTGGGCGTCTGCCTTTGGCTCAGGTCATGATCCCAGGGTCCTGGGATCGAGTCCCACATCAGGCTCCTTGCTTGGCAGGGAGACTGCTTCTCCCTCTGCCTGTCCCTCTCCCCACTTGTGCTCACTCTCTCTCTCCCCGACAAATAAAATCTTAAAAAAAAAATCCTAAAGAAAATTTATAATAAATGTATATTATATGATAAATGTAATATAATGAAGTCCACATATAAGTTTACCCACGCAGCTCAAACTCATTGTTGTTCAAGGGTTAATTGTATTTTAAAAATTCTGTGCTCTCAAGCAGTCACCCTTAGTTCTGCATACTTGATGTTCCTTATACTGGGACTTAAGCTTCAATTAATTATACCTTCTGCAACATGTGAAACTGTAGGAAATTCTGATTGTGTGACCCTGTCCTAAAAAAGAAGGAAACACCATACAGGTGCATGCCAGGAAACAAACTACATTCAACACTTTAAAACTGTAGCCCATTCAATTTGATAACAGAACAAGTATTTTTTAAAAGATAGAATTAGGGGCCCCTCGGTGGCTCAGCTGGTTGAGCATCTGCCTTCGGCTCAGGTCATGATCTCAGGGTCTTGGGATGGAGCCCCATGTCTGGCTCCCTGCTCAGCGGGGGGCCTGCTTCTCCCTCTGCCTGCAGCCCCCTGCTTGTGCGCTCGCTCTCTGACAAATAAAATATTAAAAAATATATTTAATAATAAAAAATAAAAATAAATAAAACAGAATTAAATAGAGTGAGGACTCCAAATGAACATCAGATTGGAGTCCCAGCTTATCTCTAATACTGTTACTAACAGAAACTACTAAGCTAAACCATTAAGCTAAACTACTTCCTGCCTGTTTCCTCATCTGTAAAATAGAAAAGTGGAAACAATCATCACATCTTCTGTTTAGAAGACAGCTATACAGACCAAGTGACGCTGGGGTATGCAAGGTTTTGAGCAGGTTAAAACACCATAGTGACGAGAGCAGCTGACTACCTTCTGAGCCATCCGGGCTTGCAGGCTTTCTGACAAAGGCCCAGGCCTCCTCCTCCGTGGCAAATTTCTTAAATCTGGCAGCAGGAAACCGGTCCACCTGGGCTCTACATTCGCTCCTGGAATAGAGTGCGGGGTTACTTCCTTCCTCCCTTGGTGGTCCTCTTTTTAACAGACTCCTTTCTTAGGTTGGGAAGAGTGTGAAGAGGTTGGGGCTGTCAGCTCCAACTGGACAAACGGTCAGGGCTGTTTGTAATTTTGTCCCCTGCCCAAGCCTTCACCCTGTGGTGCTATGTACCAGCCAGACAGGACACCAGCATGTCAGTTTCCTCAGTCTGAAAACATACTAGAAATTTGGGGTCTTTGAAAAAGGAAATCCCATCAACCATTTCATTACAGCTACTGGTGAGCCTCTGAGATGCTTCTGCCGCAGCACCATAGCTACGAAGGGGAACAAGTGCCCGCCCACACACAGGTAACAAACCCTGCTACCGTATGGCGGGGACGGTCCTGCTCGTGGAGTCAGAGCGCGCGGATACAAGTCCTACCGGTGTCACTTACTAACCCCAAGAAGGTCCTGACCACAGTAACTACCCCTGAAAATAATAAACCCACCTCAGAGGACCGTCACAGGGATCCAGATTTAGTTTATAAGAATTTCCCTTTTTAAAAACACAGGGAAGATTGGGTTAGGTATTATCAGAGTTTGACTGTGTGTAACCATTTGGAAATTCTTTCCCTGAAACAGAAAGGAAGGATTAAGTTGAGGCCCCCGGCCACCCTTAAACTACATGTGGCATTTCTGATACTGCCAACAAAAATGAAACCGAGTTGGAGCCTGCGGACGGGACCAGCAAGCCCGCGTCAGCGGAGACCCGCGGCGGCCGGCCCGGGGTCCCCACTGCCCGGCCGGCGGCGGGGCTCCCACGCGCTCCGCCCCAGGCCGCCAGCCGCGAGCTCCGGCCCAGTCCGGAGAGCCGCCTGCGGCCGCCCTGCCCTCAGCCTTGGGGAGTAGCAGCCCACTCACCAGGTCTGGAAGACCCCGGCCTTGCGGCCCCTCCTCACGGCATAAAACATGCTGAGGCCGCTGCTGCCGTGGGTGCTGCAGCGCACGGCGGCCAAAGCAACTCTGCGCGCCACGGCCAGAAGCCTGGTCATCGCTCACGGCTGGCCATCGCCCAGCACCTTAATTCCCCGGCTCCCGCCACCACCACCACCACACAGACCCAACTTCCGGCGGCGGCGCGGGGGAAATGACGCGCGCCCCCGCAACGCCTGCGGGGCGGGGCCTAGGGGCCTACCGCCCAGCGCTTTTCCGGCTCAATTTTCCGGAGGTCAGGGAGAAAGTCGGCCCTGGGCGGTCCCGGGAGGGGCGGCACCTACGGAGGTGGGTGGGGACTAGGGCGGGGCCGGAGGGGAGGGCCCACGTGAGGGGCGGGGGTCTGGGCCGTGGGGGCGGGGCGGTCCCCGGGGGCGGGGTCTGGGTGGTGTAGGCGGGGAGGTGCTGCATGAGGGGCGGGGCCTGGGCGGTATAGGAGGGGAGGTGCCTCGTGAAGGGAGGGGTCTGGGCGGTAGGGTCGGGGTAGGGCCGGGCGAGGGGCGGGGCCATGGCTATGTGGGCGGGACGGGGGCCGAATGAGGGGCGGGACCGTGCCTGTGGAGGGCGGGGCCTGGGGAGGAGCCGCGCGAGGGGCGGGGTCTGGGCGGTGTGGGCGGGAGGGACCGCTAGAGGCCCCTCCTCTCGCCCCTCCTCGGCCTCGCAGCGGTTTGGGGGGCTGTCCCGGGCCCTTTGTGTGCAGTCGGGGCTGTCCAACCAAAGAAATAGGTGCTTGCCTCCTAACTGTCGTAGAGGCCGGAAGGACTGGCATTCCGCGATGAAAAAGACAGCCGAGGCCGGAGGGAAGGGGAGCGCTCCACCCACGTGGGTGCGTGACCAGCAGGGTGTCAAAACCTAATGCACTGGGAACCAGGGAGAAAATTTAGTCGTAAAGGTGATTTGTTAGAATTCTGCCCGATATTTGACTTTTTGCTCTGTAAGCAAAACAACTTCTTTGAAAAGTCCTGTCCACTGGCAAGAATTGCTTTTCAAATTAACTTTAAACGACTTTAATTTTCTCTAGGTGTTCAGCTGGGCAAACCTTACCGAACACCTACTGCGCGCTGCCCAAGCCCGGGGTATGCACGGTTGAGTAAGACAGTCTGAGCACCAAGAGGAACCGCCGAGATGGGCACGTGAACGAGGAGACGACAGTGCAAAGCCACCAGTTTGAGAAGTGCGGGGCGGACAGTGAGACTGCGTGGGGGGTCCGGGACACGGTTTTGAAGGACAGAAAGTTCGTTCTCATGCATTAGGCAGAGCGAAGGAAGAAGGAACAGCAAGGGGGAGACAGACCTTGCTGTGGTCAGGTGTGTGCTTGTCTGTGAACTCAAAGAACATCCATTTAAAAAATTTCAACTTTCCTCATTTAAATTTAAATTGGCTAAAAGTCCATTCCTCATTCCTATTTTTATTGCACTTCAAGATAGCTTCTTAAAAAAAAATTGTCCTGGGGGCACCTGGCTGGCTCAGTTGGAAGAGCGTGGGCTTCTTGATCTCTGGGTTATGAGTTCGAGCCCCATTTTTGGTGTAGAGATTACTAAAAAAATAAATAAGCTTAAAAAATAATTTAAAAATTGTCCTTAAAAATCATTAATGATTGATCATGCTATCTCTTCTCATGTAGCTATGAAACCCAGAGATGCCCTGGCCACTGCTCTGGGGATGACTGCAGCCCCTCTTTCTACTGCAGTTCGTTCTGTCTTTACTCAAGGCCTTGGAGCGCCATGGGCCTCTGAGTGAGCTCAGGCTAGACCTTGGACAATTTATTTCTAGACTTGCTTTCTTCAGAGACATCACTAGCCCATCCTTTCCAGGTGACAACAGGTTCAGTTATGGACACAGATGGCACCGGAAGACCTGGTTGCAGGTTAGGAGGCTGAGTGGAAGTAGATCAGGGTAGTGGGCCAAAAGCAGAAGTCTTCACTCTAAAACTGTGAGCTGGGATGGTCAGTCCACTCTGAAATGTTGACAGTAGTACAGATTATAGACACAGCTGCACTCACAGTGTTCCCCTGAGGAGGAAGGAGGCTGGGCCCCGGTCAGAGTTCGGCCCACAGCTGCTGCCCCTCCCACTGGCTTGATCCTGGGCTCAGACCCACTTGGGACTTGCTTTTCCATGTAAAGTGGCTGGCTGTGGTCCTTTATCACAGGGCACTCATCATCCCTGTAAAATTGTAGGTTAGAATTATCTGAGTATGGTAAGAAAATCGCCCATGCGGCTTTCTGTAATTCAAAACTGTTTCTTCCGGTGTTTCATTAACCAGTTACTCGTCTGAAAATCTTTTCTATCTTAATCTCTGGCTCCAAGTGTATGTGACTTTACCTATCCTGGCAAACACTGGCCCATTCTCAATACGGTACTGAGCACTGACCCAGAAAGTGAGACTCGACAGCACTCAAAATGAGTGAACTAAGTTTCACTGACACACACAATTATGGATAATTATTAGCAATATGATAGTAAGTGAATAAAGCAAGTCCCCGAGTGGAGATAGGACATCCTTCTTATAAATCTAAAAATGAAAATGAAAACATGTACTCCTTGAGTTACACATGCATGCAGAAAGCAGTAAATCTAAAGGAGAAGAAGAGAGGCATGTCCTCTAGGCCAGACATTACCGACATTTGCAAAAGGTAAATCAATGCTACTCTTCTCACTTTGGGGGCGAGGGATATGGTTATTTTTATTTTTATTTTGGGGGCGCCTGGGTGGCTCAGTTGGTTAAGCATCCGACTCTTGATCTCAGGGTTGTGAGTTCAAGCCCCATGTTGGGCTCCATGCTAGGTGTGGAGCCTACTTTAAAAAATAAATAAATAAATAATAAAATATTTTTATTTTTAAAGATTTTGTTTATTTATATGACAGAGAGAGACACAGCGAGAGAGAGAACACAAGCAAGGGGAGTGGGAGAGGGAGAAGCAGGCTTCCCACTGAGCAGGGACCCCGATGCAGGGCTCGATCCCAGGACCCTGGGATCATGACCTGAGCGGAAGGCAGCCGCTTAACGACGGAGCCACCCAGGCGCCGGGATATAGTTATTTTTAATAAGATAACTGATATTAACTTGAAATGGGTTTATTGTTTCAATGAGTAATTTAAAAATTTTCTCCATTTTATGTTGCATGTGGTAAATATCAATAGTCATAACCTACAAAAAAATTCCTCAAGGCCTTCAATAACTTTCAAAAGTCCAAAGAGTCCTGAGGCCAAAATCCTAGGAACTTCTGACCTAGAAGATAATTACAGATCAACACAGGAACACACGATAAATAATACATTCAAACTGTGTCCTTGTAATTCCAATTTACATTTTTCCTGCAAATTGTATTTTTTGAGTCAAAATTTCTACCAGTCTATAACATGCTTCTGTAAAACACATTAGGAGTTCCCAAAATGTGTGATTTGGGATAGATAACAGTCTGAAGCTGTCCCTTGCTTCAGAAGTAGCACATTTGTTTATTAGCACCCTGCTGTGTGCAGACACCACGGAATCACTGTACACAGTCAGAACGGACGTTCAGGAGGCCGGCACGATGTCCCAGGCACCGTGCTAAGTACTATATACACACAGCTCTATCTGATCTGCACGTACTAAAGTCATCCCGTTTACCGACAAGAAAGCCGAGATTTCGAGTCATCAAGTACTTTGCCTGCAGCCGTGAGGACAGGCAGGGCTGTGGCCAGGACTCCCACCCCGTCCAGCACCCATCCTGGTAAACCTAAGTCACGGTTCTCACAGTGGGGCCCTCAGACCAGCTGCAAAAACATCACCTGGGAGCTTGTTAGGAATGGGAATTCTGGGTCCTGCCCCACATCAGCAGGATCCAAACTCTGTGAGGAGAGGAGGGAGGGCGGAGCCCAGCAGTGTGTGTTTTAGCAAGCCCCCCCCCACCCCGCCCCATGGTTCTGAAGCACACTCAGGTTTGAAGACACCCCTCCCCGCAGTAGCTGGCCACGCTGCTTCATTTCTGTGACTCTGTTCACTTCCCACCTCAGTCCTGTGAGGTCAACAGGCAGACCTCAGGTTTATTTGACAGAGAAACGGGCTCAAGGAGTTTTTGATGACTTGCCCAAAACCTAGTTAGTTGTAGAACTGGAATGTGATCCTCAATCTTCTGGCTATCAGTCTGAAGCGGAGATCAGCACCAAAGAGGAATCCAGGGCAGTTGGGTGAGAGCAGAAGCCAGCGAGCTCATTTTGCTGCCTTTTGTCAAGGAAGAGAGGTGAGCCCCAGAGCAGGGGTTCCCTCCATGGGCCCGGCCACTCTGACGGCAGCCCACCAGACTCCATCCCCTATAAGCCATGCACGGGGCACAAGGATCACCTGCTGCACTGAGGATCTTACAGCTCACGCCATGAGGTCCTGGGGTTAAGACAGTCACCCCTCGAAGTTCCGTCCATCCAGAATCTGCATGAGGTGTGGTTTGCTGCAAGAGTCAGTTCCTCATCTCAGTCCTTCACGTTCCGTCCATCATCCCACAGCCTCCTCCCACCATGATACCAATGGCTGCGTGGTGGGAGCTTGGCCCTGCTGCAGGTAATATGGGGTTGCCTTTTCTGTAGAGGATTTTAAAATAATAATAAAACTAAATCAAAACTTTCTAAATGTTCTAAGTGATAAATGCACCATCCAGAAAAAAACCTTTCTTGTTGGTCTAAGTCTAAACAACCAGTTGTGGTATACTGAGTTTTAATTGTGTGTGTGTGTGTGTGTGTGTAGTTACCCATTTTTATTATAAATTTTTTTTTAAGATTTATTTTAAGTGTGCATGAGTGGGAGGGGCAGAGGGAGAAGGAGAGAGAATCTCAAGCTGACTCCACACTGAGCGCAGTCTGACTCGGGGCTTGACCTCAAGACCCTGAGATCTGGACCTGAGCCAAAACCAAGAGTCGGGCGCTTAACGCACTGTGCCACCCAGGCACCCCTATTATAAATCTTTAACAACATTACATTTTACGTGGACCTCCCAGTGCCACGGCTGGCTCCAGCCTGCCAGCACTCAGCGACAAGCGCAGGCTCGGCTGCGTGCGGCTCGGGCGCCGGGCTCCCGCGTTTGGACGGTACGTCTGAGGCCAACAGCGGCAGCTCGGTGACTGTGAAGACAGAGAAGTCGGACTGGAACTTGCATTACTTCACAGTGTCATTCCCTGTGATCACTTGTGTTATCAGTTAGACAGTGAGTGGCAGTGACAGCTCCAAGGTGACAGATTAAAGGGGCGCCTGGCCGGCTCCGTCGGAGGAGCGTGCGACTCTTGATCTTGGTTGTGAGTTCCAGCCCCACGCTGGGTGCAGAGATGACTGAAATAAATAAAGAGCAGATTTTAGTTTGTATGTTAAATAGTTTACTGAATTTGAACGATGTCTTTAAGATTGAAATTTATTCTTTTTAAATATTAATGATTGATTTTAGAAGCGTGAATTAGGAAGATAATGATGACTATGACATGGTGATAACTGAAAACACTTTTGACTGGAGAAGGATGCTAACAGTAAGCCACTCGGCATCACACAGGCGGGGGACGCCCCTGCCCCCGCTAGCCCCTGACACAGGCACCCAGGTTCCTACTAGTTGTGGGTCGTATTCCCAGTCTCAGTCTGAATAGTTGCAGAAAATGCCCCCATGTAAGCCCCAGGAGCACGATTACCGAGCTAAGGGCATTTCAACTGCAGTCTTCTAGAGACAAGTACTTCTGTTACTTCCCTAGAGGTGACCTGTTACCAAGAACAATCCCAGGCAAAGTGTGACACCTGAGGATCATCAGGTCCGCAGGGCTTTGTCGATCGACTTCCCGGACCTCGGACCTCCGGAGGCCCTTGGCTAATGGGGGTGGGGTTACTGTTGTACTAGCACTTCTGAGAGGCTGTGGACTTCTGTGGAGTGCACGGGATGAGCGTACTGAAGGACCGAGGGTAGAAATGCAGCGAGTGTGTGACTCATATCCCCCAGACCTCTCCTGTTCTCCCCCAGCCCTGACCTGTGCAGCTCACACACACTGACTGCAAATTCCAGCTCTGTAATTTACTAGCTGTATACATTTGATGCGTTCCCTAAAGTCTCTGTTCTCTCATTTGAAAATGGGGGATAATGACACCGTGTATGGTGGCTGTGAATACAGACAATGTGCAGCCTCTAATCTGGTCTGATACACAAGCGTGTTCCCAATGTCACATTACTTCTTTCATCCTGTACATGTTTCATGAAGGTTCATGAGAAGAACTGTATTGCTTTTGGTGAAATATATTGAAGATGAGCAAATTATCAGTTTATGATAAAAATCAAGTGCATTCCTCTGTACCTTAAATATTAATATTTGAACAATTACCATTCATCCACCTGATAGGTGACCCATGTCTACAGATCAGATACTGTTACATAGGAAGAGTGACTTTGAAACTTTCCAGAAGAAGCCAGTGACCTTGCTTCATTATACGCAGTTGATTTTCACATTCATCACAGGCTTGCACCTTCATTTCATTCCCATGCTCCCTACTGGCCAATGGGTAATAATTATGAAAACCCTGGCAGCTGTAAGTGGTGGGGAGAGACAAAACCTTTCGCTAAATTCAATCCATTAATTCTTGATCAGCCAGACAGGTCCATAAATTCGTTTTACTTGCAAGGACTCTGCGGTAACTCTCCTTCTGTCACTTTATCATTAACTCCGGGAGCAGCAGTGTGGAAGGGAACAACTTTGCAGCCTGGGCGCGCTCATCTGTCTGACCTCGAGGCTTTCTGCCTCAGGTGCTGACATTCTACATTCCCAGCATAGGGTCCTTTTTAATGGGGGACTTTACACAATGTAGAACTAATATATATATTAAAGGAGAACAGATCTTGGCTGTTTAACTTCATCCCCTCCCAGATGGTATTCTGTCCTGGACCAGAACTACCCAGGCAGGGTCTCTTGGTCCCTCCAGGTCAAAACTGTAGATTCTCTAATTCATTTCCTTCATGCTGAAAGGGATCTTTCTCAGTTCCGTTACTACATCTATTGTAATTCTTCTCGACATCTGGTCCGTTGTTACTCAGTGTGGTCACTGGACCAGCCTCATGGGCATCACCTAGGAGCAAGTTAGAAGTATAAAATATTGAGCCTCAGCCCAGAACTTCTGAAGTAAGAATTTGTATTTTACAATGATCACCAGGTGATTCCTTTGAATGTTAAAGTTGGAGAAACACTGATTTTTAAAGAATATAATTTTGTGTTTTAGTGACAAATGAAGAATGCATAGTTGGGGAATTCAGGACATGACATGTTTGATTTCAGGTAAGCATTTTCTTCTTTAAATAGCTTAAGATTTATGTAACTGTGATGTAAAACATGGGATTTAAATTGCAATGTATTGCAATTACATTGTTATAATTATACATATTGGTGTCTTTTATGAAACAATTCTAGCAGGATTCAGACAATCTGAAAATAATGTAAACCTATGGAAAAATTTCCACTTGAAATTTTGGGTATGATTTAAAGGTATAATATATAACATATTTCCCAGTTATTTAAAAATTTTGATTTTTATGTACTGATTATACTTTATAACATAATTGGCTTTAGGAAGTTTCAACTGGATTAGCGTTAAAGTAATAAATACTTATGTTTATCCAAAGTCTTCTGAGAAATCGAAGTTCTACATTTATGATTTTTTAAAAATATTTTTTATTTATTTATTTGACAGAGACACAATGAGAGAGGCAACACAAGCAGGGGGAGTGGGAGAGGGAGAAGCAGGCTTCCCACGGAGCAGGGAGCCCGATGCGGGGCTCGATCCCAGGACCCTGGAATCATGACCTGAGCTGAAGGCAGACGCTCAACGACTGAGCCACCCAAGCGCCCCTACATTTATGACTTTTTAAAGATTTGAGGGAGAAAGAGCACACACACATGAGTGTCAGGGGGAGGGGCAGAGGGAGAGGGAGAGAGGGTTGTGTAAGAGGTATAGAATTCCTATGCCATGACATGCAGGTTTTTTTTTTTTAATTCTCCTCCTAGAAAGGACTGTAAGGTTACAGATACACAAGGAGGGCTAGTAAATCAATCATATGAACTTAAGAACACCTATTGAAGATCATCATGCTAGTTATGAAGATCAAGACGGCCTCAAGAGTACCCCCATGAGGTACCCTCGTGCCAAGATTCTGGTCTCTAATACCATTTTTCCAATAAAAGGAACCAAGTCTTTTTTGGAGAAAGGGTTAATCCCATGTCTGAGACGGACTGGTATAAAACTAGCCTGGATCACTTTGTGCTAGAAATCAAGGTGTTCACGGATGAATGGAGATGATGGGGTGTGGAAACTCATTTAAAAGGGGCTAATGTCGGGGCACCTGGGTGCTCAGTCGTTAAGCGTCTGCCTTCGGCTCAGGTCCTGATCCCAGGGTCCTGGGATCGAGCCCCGCATCAGGCTCCCTGCTCGGCGGGAAGCCTGCTTCTCCCTCTCCCACTCCCCATGCTGTTCCCTCTCTCGCTGTGTCTCTCTCTGTCAAATGACTAAATAAAATCTTTAAAAATAAATAAATAAATAATAAATAAAATATTTTCATAATGATTTTTTTGTTTTACATTTAAGTTTTTATTGTTTCTGGGGCGCCTGGGTGCTCAGTCGTTAAGCGTCTGCCTTCGGCTCAGGTCATGATCCCAGGGTCCTGGGATTGAGCCCTGGGTTGGGCTCCCTGCTCCGCGGGAAGCCTGCTTCTCCCTCTCCCACTCCCCATGCTGTGTTCCCTCTCTCGCTGTGTCTCTCTCTGTCAAATAAATAAAAAAAATCTTTAAAAAAAAAAGCGGGGGGGGCTAATGTTTTAAACGTCTTCTAAAAGTTCTGCTGGCCAAAACCGAGTGTGACAGTTTGAACATCAAAGCCAAACACTGGCAGAGGTTGACTGATAGACCATGTATCTGAGCAGTCATGAGTCCGTAATACACACAAACAAAATGGCTGACAAAGTAAAAGTGTGAAGGGCACATGATTACATCCCTCTTGAGACTGGTGACTCAGTCCTGTTGGTACTGATTCATTTATTGCACAGTTAAATAAAGAAACCAGTAAATAAAGTTAAATATTGCACAGTTAAATAAAGAAACCAGTAAACACCAGTTAGTAGGCATTTCCTAACATGGATGTCAGCAAAGTGATCCATAGTTGTGACTTAGAGCCTAAAAACACCTGCTAAATGTACACATGCAGCATTCTACCAGGTTCCAAGTTTTAAAAATTCAGCATATTCCATCAGGCTTATAATAATGTATTGATTTGAAGGTTCTCTGTGAAATCTACTTAAAAATATGCCTAAAAAAAGTTAGGAACACTAGAAGGATAATAAGAGAATACTATGAACAACTCTACTCATGTAAATTCAACAAGTTGAAAGGGAGCAATTCCTCTAAAAACACAAACTGCCAAATCTCATTCAACATGAAATAGATAATTTTAAAAACCCCTAAAAAAGGAAATCTCCAGGCCCTGATGATTTCATGGCAGAATTCAAGTAGATGCTTGAAGAATTAACAACAATTCTCCACAATCTTTTCTGGGAAACAGAAGATGAGGGAACACTTCCCCATACTTTCATTTTATGAGCTGGTATTAACCTAATAACAAAACCAGACTATAACAGTAGAAAACAGAAAACTATAGATCAATGTCCCTCATGAACACAGACAAAACAAAGTCATCAACAAAATATTAGTAAATGGAACCCAGCAATATTAAAAAGAATGATATTCCATGACCAAGTGAGGTTTATTACAGAAATTCAAGGTGGGTTCAATACTTGAACATCAGTTAATGCAGTCCACCGTATTAACAGGCTATAAAGAAAAACACATGATCCTAATGATTGATGCATAAAAAGCATCTGACATACCACTCAAGAAAAAAACTCTCAGGAAAATAGGGATAGAGGGGATCTTCCTCAACCTGATAAAGAACATCCACAAAGAAACCTAATGCTAACATCACACCTATGATGAAGGACAATGCTTTCCCCGAGATGGGGAACAAGGCAAGGAGGTCCTCTCTGACCACTCCTACTCAACAAAGTACTGGAAACCAGAAAGAACGTCATTGAATACACCTCTGCACTACTTTGGTAGAGTGGGGAAGGGATGAAAGGACAAGAACATGGTTTAGCAAGCATGTTCAGAATGACTGCCCAGGTAAGATTAGAAGAGCAGCTCTACTTTTCTTTCTTTCTGGAACAAGTTTCAAGTTGACTTTTCATTTTCCAAGAAGATAGTGGCTTTTTTTTTTTTTTTAGCATTATTAGCAAAACTCTAACAAATCTGATGAATGTGGGGCACCTGGGTGGCTCAGTGGGTTAAGCATCTGCCTTCAGCTCAGGTCATGATCCCGGAGTCCTAGGATCCAGTCCCGCATCGGGCTCCCTGCTCAGTGGGGAGCCTGCTTCTCCCTCTGCTCCTCATCCTGCTCGTGCTATCTCTCTTTTTCAAATAAATAAAATCTTTAAAAGAAAATCTGATGAACGCAATCATACCTATCACCTAATGTAATGTTTTCAGCATTTTTCAGTGCTTGGCCCATAGGGGACAGTGACTGTTAAATCTGACAGATGAGGAAACTGAACCTCAAGTAGATGAAATTCTGTGACCACAGCCAGAGAATCTGACATAAATTTTTCCCTGTCTGGAAGGCTCTTCTCCCTGGTGAATAGCTCCTACTTCTCTTCTACATCTCAGGTTAATTCCCTCTTTCAAAAACTTCTCTGACTTCTCAAAGCATGAATCCTCCTTGTCCCCTTTGATGTGGGAAACAAAGGCAAAAGAGAAATTAAACTTCCTTACTACTTACAGCCCAGTGACAAGTCCTTAGAACAGGCAGAGTGACCTTCCTCTGGGAGCTTGGCTGCCATGATGTTGACACTTTGCTAAGGGCAAAGTTAGCCCCACCCCCCAGGATCCTGTGAGTCTAATTTAAACATAAAGAAATTCCTTTGCAATTTCCCCCAATATGTATGCTGACAATCATCCCCCGAGCACATGGCCCACCGATACACATCTGAAGGGTCTCATGACTCAGGTTTTATTAGACAGTAATAAACGACCTTTTCCCAACAATAGCTAGCCCCCTCAAGGTCCTGGAAACCTTGCTTCCAAATTCCTTAGAGACTAAGCTATCGCTAACCCTCACCAAATTTGAAAGTATATAGTGGGCCACTCCTCATGACCCCAGTGCAGCTTTCTGCCCACAGTCCCTGTCCGCGTGCTTTAATAAATCCACTTTTTTGCACCAAAGACATCTCAAGAATTTTCTCGGCCCTTGGTTCCAGACCCCAACATTTCCACAACACCCTTCACTCATTTTACTGCTTGTTCCCATAATTTGTCGTTATATATGTATACCATTATGTGAGGTCTTCTTTACTAAAGGGTAATCTTCCCGAGGGCAAGGATTCAGCGGGTTCCACTCAATCACTAGCACCTAGCGCAGTATTAGCACAGAGTACGACATCATACA
>NC_138378.1:121097194-121103247 GCF_054177405.1 Leptonychotes weddellii | reverse complement strand
AGTTTTTAGCTTTCTGCCACCTTAAGGTTTTTCTTTTTTTTCCATGATAATTTTTACCTTACAGAGGAGAATTCTGCCTAAGCCAACTCGAAAAAGCCGTACAAAAAATAAGCAAAAGCGTCCCAGGAGGTGAGTATTTCAGCATCAAAAAAAGTGTACTGTAGGGGCATCTGGATGGCTCAGTGGGTTAAGCATCTGACTCTTGGGTCTCCGCTCAGGTCATGAATTCAGGCCCTGTGTTGGGCCCACTTTAGCCTGTTGGGCTCCCTGCTGGGTGTGGAGCCTGCTTTTAAAAAAAAAACAAAGTGTGTTGTAGACCATTTACTACTAACTTGATTTGCATGATTTTTTTGTAGTAAGAATTTCAGTAGGTTTCTGAAATTAAACAGTGATAGTTTAGGAAAGCTGTTCACATGGGAATTTTTACTGAGTAAAAATTGTTGTGTTCTCTAATTATGTATAAATTATTAAAATTCTGGAGGTAAGAACTACATGTATTTACGTAGGTAGTATAAAAATAGGTCACTGGTATCTCAAAAGGTGAGACTCTTTCCTCCGGTTCTTTGGGCAAAGGATAGGAACAGTGAGGGGATGATTCGTGTAGTGCTGAGGGATTAAACGCACCAGATGTAGTACAGTGTGCTGGGAGGTGTCTTTTACTTTTCATTTTTGCTGTGAATTAAGGCTAAGAAATTAGGTGGATTTTCCTGTTGCTGATGTTACAGGTTGAAAGTGTTCCTGCAGTTGTAGATGCCAATGGACAATGTTCTTTAAGCTTGATTAACTTACAGTTTATCTGAATAACTCAGATATTGAGCGTTGTTGTTTCCTTGATCTGGGCGTTTCGGTGTTTTGTGGAAGTGTGGTTTCACAGAGTTGGATTAGTGGATCCCTGCAGGCCCTGCCCTGGGGACCAGCTTGGGAAAAAATATTCTAGCGTCTCTAACTGCCAGATAGGTAACAAGCTTATCCAGTCTGGACTTTGTATTACTTGTCCTAAAAGGATAAGGAAAAGTGATCCACGGCTTGGAAAACTGCTATTTCAGCTAGTGCTGGTAATGCTGGGATTTTAAAAACTCAGTCTTGTTTGTAAAACCACTAGGAGTTCGTGATGGGACTCTGGTGCTGTGGCCAGATGAGTGTTGGGGGAGACTGGAAGGACAGGTGCCAGAGTTTCTGGAACTTGAGACGTACAGTTCAGTACTTTGAACCTCTTTTTTTTTTTTTTTTTTTAAGATTTTTTGTTTATTTGACAGCGAGAGAGGGAACACAGGCAGGGGGAGTGGGAAAGGGAGAAGCAGGCTTCCTGCGGAGCAGGGAGCCCGATGTAGGGCTCGATCCCAGGACCCCGGGATCATGACCTGAGCTGAAGGCAGATGTCCAACAGAGCCACCCAGGCACCCCTACTTTGAACCTGTTTTATGGGCAGTTGGAGTAACATAAGAATTTAGGGAATTTTTGGTATTCTGGATAGTTTGTGAGACACCAAATATAGGAGATAACTAAGCGCATCTAGTCTGTTAGAGCCCGAGTTTGTACTTCAAGTATGAAAACAAACCCTGGCTTTGCATCCAGTGGACTCGCCCATCCAAGCCCCTCATCCCAAACTTGTGTTTTCCACATTTTCTCAGGTGATGATGTCACTGGGTTCCTGGTGACCTAGTCTCCACATTGGAGGCCTTCTGTTCACGTAGGCCAAGCTCTGGGCGGCAGGCATAGCGGTTCTGCCACTTCCCACTGCCTGCAAACCTCTTTTCCTTCGTCAGTACTTCGCTTTCTCCTACATAGGTTAGATTCTGAGATTTACTTGTTTGGGTTTCTAGACTGTAGCAAGGTTTCTGTTACTTTTCCTTTGAGGCATTCAGTTCTCTGGCTGGTGATTATTAGAGTTGCATTGCTGTGGCTCCCCCTTGTAAAAGACGGTGTTGGAATCTGAGAGAAGATGCTAAGGCTAGCTTTGATGCCATTCGGATTTGTTTTAAAGGAGACGACAAATTCCGTATTTGTGTGCCTTCCTAGTAATTTAATTAATGGGTAGCAGTGATCAGTCAGGCCATCTGTGTCATTTGCTTTCTGGAAGGTGATGGAGGCTTTAGGAAGTGGATTTCCCTTGAGCTTATTCTATGTGGCCGTGGAACAGAAGACTTTTGCAGGCATTCGAGAGCCCCTAGAAAGTGTGTGGTGCGTGTAGGAACTGCTGGATCTAAAATGCAAAGGAGTGGAGTGTAGTATCCCATCTGCTGAGGGTAAAACGACCTGGGTGAGTTCCCTATTATAAGGTCGCTCTGTAAACACTGGAAATAACCACCTCTTCACTCTCTCATTCTTGGCATCTTGGGGTACACGGCAGATACCCCATAGTTTGGAATTTGTTGAATCTTGCTGTTGTCAGGCAGCCAGATAGAGATAGGTTGTGAACTTGAAGTGCCACCAGGAGAGGAGTGAGGTCACAGTAACAGTTTGTGTGATGGGGTGAAAATGGGGGCCCAGGCAGGGCTGCATCGCAGAGCTGGTGATAGAGCAGTGCCTCCCTCCTCCTAGAGAGTGAGAAGGAATCTTAGAGGTGTTTTGGAGGCCATGGAGAGCTCTTGAAGGATCTTTTCCTAATAGGTTGGTGATCACATAAGTTTTAGATTAATTTGACAGCATTGGAGAGGGATGGTTTTGGAGATGAGCGAGTAGTAAAGGGGCTCCTGTAGCAAGTTGGTGGAGAAATCGTGAGTGAAGATAAACCTGAAGAAGTGCGTGAAAGTGAAAGACCTCATTAATCTCCCCTTTCCTGGAGATGATCACCTGGAATGGCTTGGTGTGTATGTGGTTTGTAAGGTTTCACATTTAATATACCCTAAGCTTTTGAAATAAACAGGATGCTTGTTACCCTGTCTAGTTTGGCAGTGGCTCTGTTATGATCCATTAAATGTAAATAGCCTGTTTGAAAACTGGTGTTAACTTGGTTTCAGAAACCTGGGGTTTGCTGTTGATGTTTTTGACTTTTGAGGGGCTCCCAGGAGGGCAGGCCTTCCCTGATGTCTTACTTTTGTCACTGTATTCTTTCAGCCGCACTTTGACAGCCGTGCACGACGCGATCCTGGAGGACTTGGTTTTCCCAAGTGAAATTGTGGGCAAGAGAATCCGTGTGAAACTGGATGGCAGCCGGCTGATCAAGGTTCATTTGGATAAAGCACAGCAGAACAACGTGGAACACAAGGTAAGGGGTGGCTCATTGCTGGAAGCTTCAGACACAGACGAGGGGGAGAGACAGCATAACCCATCTCCATGTACCATCAGAACCAGTGGTAGTAAACTCAGCCAGCTTTTTTTCCATCTGGACCTCAGCCCACTTCCCTTCGGATTATATGTCAGGTTTTATAGTGGGGGATGTTTTGAAAATCAGGATTCTCTGCCTTTTAAATTATTAGGAAAATAGAAGTAAAATCCTTTTAGTAAGATGGTATATCCTTTGGGGGTGGGATGGTAGTGTTAGAATCCGGGAGGACTGTCCCTTCGCTTCATTCTTGGTGAAGCGTAGCGGATGTGGACAACTCCTGGGCTCCCTCATGGACTCTGGTCTGTGTGGCCCAGAGGAGCATCAGGCTCTGGCACCACGATGTAGATAGAGCCCTGTCCCACAGCATTGTGGGTGAGCTTGTCCCCAGGCTTGTATCTTCTTCATCTACTGAGTACCTGGTTGCTGAGGGGAAAAACCATGCAGGACAATCTCCCAAAACGGTTAGGCTTTAAAATGAAAGTGTGTGCTTAAAAGTTTTGTGATGAATTCTTTCTTTCCTTGTAGGTTGAAACTTTTTCTGGTGTCTATAAGAAGCTTACAGGCAAGGATGTTAACTTTGAGTTCCCAGAGTTTCAGTTGTAAACAAAAATGATTAAATAAAACTTTCACAGTATTGTTTTAGGCGTCTTCTTCAAAATTTCAGAGGTGTCACTGTATAACTGTCTACATTACCAGCAGCTCCCTGCGTAGGCTGGAAGGTTTGAACAGAGAGGGTCCCTGTGGTTATACCAGGCAGTTAGATGCACGGGAGGGATATATTTGTATCCGGGGATGTTGTAAGAGGTATAATCCTATGGAATTGCCCCAAGTGGCTGAGTATTGGCACTTGGACAAGTTCAACCTCTAGACCACACAGGTACTGGAGCCGTGGATGACAGGATAACTTAGCCTACGGCCTGGTCCCAGCGCCGGGCTCTACCTGAATGCTGGGTCTCCTGGGAAGCCTGCCTAAAAGCCCAGCCTAAGAGAAAAGACGGGTTTCAAGATTTTTTTTTTTTTTTTAATTTAAGACAGAACAAGAGAGAGAGCACATGAGAGGGGGGAGGGTCAGAGGGAGAAGCAGGTTCCTTGTTGAGCAGGGAGCCCGATGCGGGACTCGATCCAGGGACTCCAGGATCATGACCTGAGCCGAAGGCAGTCGCTTAACCAACTGAGCTGCCCAGGCGCCCTGAGAAAGGACAGGTTTCAGAAGCACCTGAAATCAGGCCAGCAATGGTTCCTTGGAAACTGTGATAGAAAGTTCTCCAAGAGCAAAATCTGATAATGTTCTCACTGAACTTTTTTATTGTGAAAGACCCACGTACAGAATTTACCATTTTATCCTCTCAGTTCAGTGGCCGCTAGCGTACTTGTCTCCGCTGTGCAGCAGACCCTGGAGCACCTGATGGTGTTGGAAACTGCTGGTGCAGCAGCCCCTCGTCCCTCCTTCGGATTCCCTGAATTCACACATTGACCATCGGTCCTAGGTAGACGGGACCAGTCAGGTGTGAGGAGATGAGACATTGTAGTCTACGTGTAGCCGCCCGACTACTGAGTGGAAGCACAGCCGATGATGGACTTGCGTTTGCGTCTTCCCTAAAGGGTCTTCGGAGAAGCCTTTCATCCACATGGCAAGTCTAACGGACACCTGGTGAGCTGTGTTCTCGTCACCCAGCTCCAGCTGGTGCTGTCTTACCGACCCTGTTGAATCTGCTCCCACCCCCTTTCTTTGCTGGGGATTTTTGAAGCAATAGACGTGTTAAGTTTAGTAGGAGTCTTTTTTTAGCAGATAATTATTAAAATCCAGTATCAAATGAGCCAGTTTTTAATTTTTATTTTTTTATGTTCAATTAGCATACATCATTGATTTTAATGTAGTGTTCAACGATTCATTAATTGCGTATAACACCCAGTGCTCATCACATTATGTGCCCTCCTTAATCCCCATCACCTGGTTACCCCATCCCCCCTCCCTTCTGTGACCCTCAGTTTCAGTTCCCGGAGTCCAGAGTCAGGGTTTGTCTCCCTCTCTGATTTCTTCCCATCCAGTTTTCCCTCCCTGCCCCTGTGGTCCTCCACGTTATTCCTTATGTTCCACATATGAGTGAAACCATATGATAATTGACTTTCTCTGCTGACTTACTTCACTTAGCATAATCTCCTCCAGTCCTGTCCATGTTGATGTAAAAGTTGGGTATTCATCCTTTCTGATGGCTGAGTAGTATTCCATTGTATATATGGACCACATCTTCTTTATCCATTCATCTGTTGAAGGGCATCTCGGCTCTTTCCACAGTTTGGCTATTGCGGACATTGCTGCTATGAACATTGGGATGCATATGGCCCTTCTTTTCACTACATCTGTGTCTTTGGGGTAAATACCCAGGAGTGCAATTGCTGGGTCATAGGGTAGCTCTATTTTTAAATTTTTGAGGAACCTCCACTGTTTTCCAGAGTGGCTGTACCAACTTGCATTCCCACCAACAGTGTAAGAGGGTTCCCCTTTCTCAACAACCTCGCCTACATTTGTTGTTTCCTGTCTTGTTAATTTCTGCTATTCTAACTAGTGTAAGGTGGTATCTCACTGTGGTTTTGTAATTCCCTGATGGCTAGTGATGTTGTACATTTTTTTCATCTATTAGCCATTTGTATGTCTTTTGGAGAAGTGTCTGTTCATGTCTTCTGCCCATTGAAGAACCAGTTTTTTAAGTTGCTAAATCACAAGATATTAAACCAAGTTTTAAAAAATTAATCACATGGCTTTCACTAAAACTAGTATTTATTC
>NC_138378.1:121054503-121097094 GCF_054177405.1 Leptonychotes weddellii | reverse complement strand
GTACTGGAGATAACCTGCTCAGAACTTCTACTTGGTAGGCTGCACAACGAAATAGTTCAGGGACTAGTGTGCTAAACGTCACCACAACTTTCCTTAGTAAACTTAGTAAACTTGCTGTTACACGGTTGAACAACACAGGGACCAGGGACACTGACCCCTATGTTGTTGAAAATCCACTTCCTCCGAAACTCAACTATTCTGCTTACTGTTGGCTGGAGGCCTCAGTAAAATGGTTAGCACATTTTGGCTGGCTCAAGTCAGTGGAGCATGCGACTCTTGATCTCGGGGTTGTAAGTTTGAGCCCCATGTTCAGTGCAGAGACTACTTAAAAATAATAAAATCTCTAAAGTTATGAGCAAATTTACAGTGTCACTGTATTTATTAAAAAGAAAATCCATGTATAAGTAGATCCTCCCAGCTCAAACACGCTGTTCAAGGGCCAACTTTAGAATATTCTTGAAGGGCTAGATCTTAAACCTGCAAGAATGGATGTGCATCATTTATTATAGAAAGTGATTGTGTTTAAATCTTCCTTTTCCCTCCTAGTTGTGTATCAGCTCTGGTCTTTTCTCCCTGACTGATAAAGGTATACGAAGTTGCAAAGCTCCTAAAGAGTAGAACATTTTGAGCTCTTCTGAGGCACTGAGATGCATAATTTTAGATCTCTAATATTACACTTGATATTTATAAAAATCTATAACCAAACAATAAAACCACCGGTCATGGCAATAGAGACCCTTCAGTTCCAGGATGGCCCTGGTTACGGAGACTCCTGTTTGGAGAAGCTGCTGGTGCCCTCAACTCTCATCAATACAGCAGCAACGGTGGGTGAGGGATAAGGAAGGTTAGTCTGAATGCTTCTTTGGCAGTTACATTTTTACCCAAAATTCTACACTGATACAATCAAGTTCATGCTCTGTGGGAACATATTTAAATGAGACTTCCATTTCGCATAGCGGCTACGTGCTCCTCAAGCAGCCTTAGCACCCCACTGAAACGGGACAAAGCGCTGCGCAGTCTTTGGTCGTGACCTGACAGCCCAGCACGCCCCACGGACGGTTGCTGTTCTGCTCGTGTTATTCGTAACTGTCTGGTGGTTTGCAAGCCTGGGGGAGCTGAGATGGGCCAGTTAGGGCCTGAACGCGGCACGGACCAGCGGTCATGTTCTAGTCCACTGCGGTTAGGGTCTGCGCCCAGGCGCGGGGCTGGGGCTGCCGCCTTCCGTGAGCTGCCTCGTTTCTGTGACTTTAGTTCTCATTTGTAGGACGGAGGACTAGCCTGGACTAGCTAGGTTCTTCTGGTGGGAAAGTTCTAGTTCTTCCAGTGGGAAAGGTCACGGCCCTGAGTCAATCAATGCAGACTCCCTCTCAGCCCCTGTCAGGGAGGTGCGTGTGCTTAACAGAGTGCCTGGCACAGAGTCAAAACTTAATGTTTGTTGAAAGAATATATGAGCTTTCTGGGGTGCCTGGGTGGCTCAGTTGGTTGGGCGTCCGACTCGTGGTTTTGGCTCAGGTCATAATCTCGTGGTGGGGATCAAGCCCCGCATTGGTCTCCACACTCAGCGAGGAGTCTGAGACTCTCTACCTCTCCCTCTGCCCCTCCGTCCACTTGAACTCTCTCGCGCTCTTTCTCTCAAACAAATAAATAAATCCTTTTTAAAAAAACTTTCTTTTTTTCAATTGGTTGCTTTTTCCATTTCATGCTGTGTGGCTTTCCTGAAGTCTTTCAATGGGGTTGCAGAAGGATAAGCTCTTAAAATCCCTGCCCGCTTAAGGGACACGGTCTGTGAGGTGGTATCTGAGCTGGGGTCTTACATCAAGGACCTGTCAGGGAAGCACAGAGATGACATGGCTGTGTGTGTTCGTGATGGGTGTATTTCAGACAAGATGTTATAGTTAGTGGTCAGTATATATTGATGACTTTGGTGTAATTAGGATTATCGACTCACAGCTGGCCTGCTCGTCACCATCAGATTCAGCCCTGATTGAATGGTGTACCAGCACCTAATGAAGACGGGGGTACGGCTCAGATCCCGTTAGGTTGTGAAGCCGGCTCCATGCCCGGTCCTCTGGTAGACCCAGGAAGTTACGGCCTCTGCCCTCGAAGGCCCGCAGTGCGCAGCGGGCGAGGCAGACACGTAAGGCAGTCAGGAGACAAGGCGGCGTTGACTTCTGTCACTGAAGGGACGCTTAGAAGGCTTGCTTTCCTGTGGCTCGCCGAGTCCGTTCCTTTGACTTAGGTTTACCCCGAATGAGGTGTGCAGGAACGGCTTGGGAGGGAGCACACAAACACCGAGGACCCGGCCCAGGAGCCCCCGTGTGGAGTCACAGTTTCCAAGGAACCATTGCTGTCCCAGTCACGATCTGGGACAGCTGCCCTGCTGTTCATCTTCATGCTGTTTTCCTGCCGCAGGAAGCCACCTCACGGGCCGCTCACCTCGGGCCCGTTGATGGGCCCGACCGTGTGGTTGCATGGTTGCTCCTCACGGCTCCCAGGGGCTGCTGTGTGGACAGGTGCTACGGCCAACAGGTCTTCCCCTCCTTCCGTCAGGGGTTAATTTGTTGGCTTTCGGTTCCTGTGCTGGAGCAAGAGTGTGGTCTCTTGGGGCGTCCAAGGAGGCAGGGAGTGAGAGGTGCAGGACAGCGCCGCATGATTCGTGAGTGCCCGTGTGTTAGGCGCTGCGGTGGGCCGCCTGCTCTGCCGGTGCCGGGCCTTGCAGCGCCATGAAGGAGGGAGCGGTTCGCAGAGAGCGGTCCCTGGACCAGCAGCCCCAGCATCGCTCATCGCCTGGGAACTGGTTAGAAATGGAGGTGCCCAGATCCCCCCACCAGCCTACGGACTCAAAGTCTGGGGTGGGGCGCCCGGCGGCGTGTGCTTTCCGAGGTCTTCTGGATGTTTCTGGGGCACACTCACATTTGAGACCCGGTGATCTTGGGTGCTGTAATGACCTTGGATGGCACGATGTGCTCAGGTGAGTGGCGTTCACATCGTCTTGCAGGCGAGCTACCCTGGGAAGCCGGAGCTGCATCTCCAGGTGGGCACGGCGGGCTCCAGCTCTGACATGCGGGCACTGGTGCCCGCACTCCCTGACCGCCCGGGGACCGTGTCCGCGAGGGGCCAGTGTACTGAGAGGATGGGAGGCCCAGTGCCGCTCTGCGGTGTCAGGGAACTCCGGAGAAACGGAGCCGTCAGGCAGGGAGGGGTGGCCCAGGTTAACGTCCTTAAGGACAAAGTATCCAGAGCTATGAGGCCTGGCTGGGTGACCTCCAAGGAAAATTCCCGTCCAGACACAAATGGGCTTGATCTGGCTCTTGGGTGCAGATTTCTCCGTTATCTCTGAGAAATGTAAATAGTCCCTGGGAGCTGAGCCAGATTCTCATCCTGACCCGCTGAAAGCGGCCAGGCTGCTCGAGAGGGCAGAGCTCAGGAGGAAAAGCCTGCGCCCAACGGCACGACTTCTGTGCTCGTCAAGAAGAAACAGGGAAGGAGGGAAAGGGGGGGAAGGGAGCCAGAGAAGGCCCGAAGGGAGAAGGACCTACTGGATTCTCGTGACTTTTTGGTGCTTATTTGCAAGGCAGGTGTACACATGATTTCTAATTGAAAAACAGTTCTAACTGACAATCTACTTGAAACAGGTCAGTTAGTATAATATTATCACTTACTCTGTAACCGAGAGTAATTCTCAGGTTTGGACACTTTTTTGAAAAACCCCTGAACTGAACAGTTCGGGACACAAACCAAAAGATAAGTGCCCCAGGTTGGTGGTGAGACCGGGGGAGGGTGGGACGCAGCCTGGAAAGCACAGCTCTGGGGAGACAGGGTGGGCCCCGACCTGGCACGTGCCCCAACTGTCATCTTGGGCACGTTAATTCTCTGCCCTGTCTCTTGAGCTCTAGCCGGAGCACAGGTGGCTGGCTGGCCGGGCTGGTTTGAGGACTGAGTTCGGGGCTGACTGAGCGGTCCTCACTGGCACCCGGCTGCTGGGCCTTCACCCCAGAGGGCATTCAGCGTGGGCCGAGGGGATGCACCCCCACGACACGGTGCGGGATCAGTTACGACTGCTGTCTCAGGCCTCGGATCGGGAGCTGTTGGAGTAGCCAGAGGTGTCTTTGGGATCCGGCTACGGGGCTCCCACGTGAGCACTCTGGCCATCTGGGGCCTGGTTATTCTTTGTGGTGGGGACCGTCCGGTACACCGTGGGACATTTAGCAGCATCCCTGCCCCTGTCCCCAGGAGCCGGTACTCCGCACCCCCAACCCCACGGTGTGACAGTGTCTCCAGAGTATCGCTACGTGTCCCCAAGCAGGGAGTGGGGGCCAGGTGAAGTTGAGTTGGGGTTGTATTCCTTCGGATTTAGGTGGGTTAAGTCGTTCTGACACCTGCTACGACACGGATGAACCTTGAGGACATGACGCTCTGTGAAATAAGCCAGTCACGGGAGGACAGATACTGTTGGATTCCAATTACATGAGATACTTAGAATAGTCAAAATCATAGGAAGCCAGATAGTAGTGGCCAGGGGCTGAGGTGGGGGTGTAATGGGAATTCAGCGGTATGTGGACAGAGGTTCAGTTTCACAATATGGAAAGAGTCCTGGAGATGGACAGTAGGGCCATGGGACATTAGGAATGTAGTTAATATACTGAACTCTACACTAAAACGTGATTACGATGGTAAATTGTATGTTATGTGTATTTTATCACAATAAAAAAAACCTTAGGGGCGCCTGGGTGGCCCAGTCGTTAAGTGTCTGCCTTCGGCTCAGGTCATGATCCCGGGGTCCTGGGATGGAGCACCGCATCGGGCTCCCTGCTCAGCAGGGAGCCTGCTTCTCCCTCTCCCACTCCCCCTACTTGTGTTCCCTCTCTTGCTGCGTCTCTGTCAAATAAATAAAATCTTTAAAAAAACAAAACAAAACAAAAAAAACCCCTCAAACAAACCCTTAAATCAGTTGGGTATGTTTGTGTGGGTTCTCTGGTCTGCCCCACTGTATCTTGAAACTGGGCAGACTGATCCCTCCTACTTTATTCTTCATCTCAGAGTTGTTTTAGCTACTTGCTTCCTTTGTCTTTTCATATAAATTTGAGAATAATCCTGTCTCTATCTTCAAAATGTCTTGCTGGGATTTTAACAGGAATTGTGTTAAGCTTGCAGATCACTCTGGGGAGAATCGGTGTCTTCCCCGGGTGCTGAGCCTCCCAGTCCGGGAGCGCGACTTGGTTTCTTAGAGCTGCTGTGATTTTCCTCATTGGCACCTTGTGTTTCAGCACTTAGATCCCGACATGTTTTGTTAGATTTACCCCGAGGCATTTCATTCCTTTGAGTGATCGTGATTTTTGATTTCAGAGTCTATGTGTTCATTGCTAGCTTTTAGAACTACGCTTGGTTTCCGTATGTTCATGTTGTGCTCTGAGCCTCGCCGAGCTCCCTTCTGGGTTTTAGGAGTTTTTGTAGACTCCTTGGTATTCTCCAAGCAGACAGTCATGTCATCTGCAAGGAGGGGCTGTTCTGTGTTTCTTTTCGGACCCATGTGCCTTTTGTTCCCTTCCCACATCTTTCTTGCCGTCTGGGACTCCCAGCACCGTGTTGGATAACTGGTCTGAGTGGGTGTCCTGGCTGTGTCCTGATATTAGGGAGACGTTCAGTCCTTCCTGAGTATGATGTTACTGTCGGGTTTTTGACATAGATGCTCTTTATCAAGCTGAGGAGGACCCCCCATCCCTATTTTTCAGAGGGTTTTTATCATGAAGTGGTGTTGAATTTTGTCAAATGCTTTTTTTGTACCTATTGATATGATCATGTGATTTTCCACTGTTCTAACAAAGGATGGTTGATTACATTGGTTGACTTTTGAATATTGACCCAGCCTTGCATCCCTGAAATACTCCACTTGGTCATAGTGTATATATCTTTTTTATATATTGCTGAATTCTATTTGCTAACATTTTGAGTTTTTTATCTGTATTCATAAGGGTTATCGGTCTATACTTTTCTTTCTTTTTTTTGTACTGTCTCTGGTTTTGGTATCAGGGTAACACCAACTTCGTAAAATGAATTAGTAAATGCTCCTCCCTCTTCTTTTTCCTGGAAGAGGTGTGTAAAATTGGTGTTAATTTTTCTCTAAAAGTTTGGTAGAATTCTCTGTGAAGTCATCTGGCCTGGAGCTTCTTTTCTGGCAGTTTTAAGTTACAAATTCAATCCCCTTAATTGTTAGGGGGCTGCTAAGTGGTAGGTTGTGTGTTTCTAGGAAGTGGTCCATTGGGCCTAAGTTTTCAGATTTATTTATGCTATTAGGTAGTTTTAATAAAGAATCCATTCTTTTTCATGGATTTTGTGATGTATGTGGAATTGGACGGTTTTTTAAAGATTTTATTTATTTGTCAGATAGAGAGAGAGAGAGCACAAGCAGGGGGAGGGGCAGAGGGAGAGGGAGAAGCCGGCTCCCCGCTGAGCAGGAAGCCCGACGTGGGACTCAATCCCAGGACACCAGATAATGACCTGAGCCGAAGGCAGACACTTCACCGACTGAGCCACCTAGGCATCCTGAATTCAAAAGTTTTTACAAAATTTGTGCTCTGTTGTGACTTCTTTCAGTCTAAATAAAAATGCACTTTTGAATGTAGCCTTTTGTGATCATAATTGTATGTCTGTATCTTTCTCTTAAAGAAGGCCCCTCCGCTCATCGGGTAAGAGCCAGGAGCCTGATCCACCCACCACAGAGACGTGTTTTGCCTTTACGTGAAACGTCAGTTGGTGGAGTGAGTTTGGGTCTCGCGTGGGTTAGGTCTCGACAGGCAGTAGACAAGCAGAGAATGCCTTGAAGTGAAACCCTATATGGAGGGCATGGAAGGAAGCATGTCAGCCACATTTATTTCTGTCTGATGTGACACCCAGTGATGGCTTTTCATGCTTTCCTCAGCGCCCACCATACTCATGCTTGCTTTTTCAGAAGGAGAAGAGAAATAGAACAGAAGAGACACAGAAGAGTCAGGCTGGGGTGCTTGGGGTGAAGAGCTGCAAGGCCGTCTCCGGCGGGTCTGCGGCCTGACCCCGGGGCTGCTTCCAGCGTTCCCACACTCTTACCACTGCCCTCCCCCAGGACAGCTGATGTATTTCAAACAGGAAACTCTGCAGATAAGGCTGCAGACACCAGCCTGATTTGCTGGGCAGCCTGACAGGCCAGGCCGTGCTCGCCTGGCCTGTGGGGCTCGCGGCCTCTGTAAATAGCAGCCATGAGGCTCCCGGGCGCAGTGTCCTCGCGGGTCCCCGACGGTCAGGACGCCCCCTTCGCCTGACGTGTGCTGCAGGTAGGGATGCTCTGCCCGGTGACCTGGCAGCCTTGGGGAGCAGGGCGGGAGTCCGCCAGTCGATGGGAATACACTGAGCTAGGAAGGCGAGGTTCCAGACGCGGCCAGAGGGAGGACTCAGGTGGAAGGGAGGGTGGGAGTCTGTTCTTTGGTCCCCACGAAGGATGGGGTCTGTCAAATGGATCTAGCTCTAGAATTCCAAGGTCTGATTAATTCAGGGGCTCATGGTGGAAACTTCGTGGGGCTGGCTCATGAGGAGGACTCATGAGGAGCAGCCTTCTCAGCTCTGCACAGGGTCCAAGAGGTTCAGCCATGTTTTCCCGAGTCCCCAGTGCCCATGTGAAAGGTGGCCCTAGCACCAACCGCCTGTCCCCGGGGAATGTCCGCCACCTACGGGTGGGGCGCCGTGGGCCGCATCAATAATCTGTACTCATGGCCTGTGGCTCTGTTCTGGCTCAGTAATGCGGCAAAGACAGGACTGGAGTGGGGGCCTCTGGTCTCCCAAACTGGGTAAGACTTGGTGTGACGGGGGCCCTTCCTCCCCCGCTGGCTGTCACAACCGGCCTTCCAGGCTGAAGTCAGGTAGCGCTTAGGAATTTAAAAGACGAAGTGGGAGAGCCGCCGCACGTGCATGACAGGACTTCTGATCTGATGGGAAACGCTCTCCTGGCCGGGCAGAGCCGAGCCCGGGCTTTCGCCGCGAGCTTTCACCATGTCTCCAGCTCATCTACGAGTTTGAGAAATCTGGAGGCCGTGAGAGGACAGACAGACGGTTTGCGGAAAGCTAGGGGAAGGGCCTCTTCCTCCTTAGTGTGTGCCCTTCGGGTGGGCCCTCGGGGAGACCCCGTGTCACTGTGGGGAGCAAGCAGCTGGGCGGGGAGGGAGTGTCCGTCCGCAGAGCTCCCTGGCGCTTCCAGATGTGGTTCTCCAGCTATAAATGCTACAGATGTTTAATGAAAATGTAGCATTGTGAGTTTGGCAAATCATACCACTTTTTTTTTTTTTTAAAGATTTTATTTATTTATTTGACAGAGAGAGACACAGCGAGAGAGGGAACACAAGCAGGGGGAGTGGGAGAGGGAGAAGCAGGCTTCCCGCTGAGCAGGGAGCCCGATGCGGGGCTCGATCCCAGGACCCCAGGATCATGACCCGAGCCGAAGGCAGACGCCCAACGACTGAGCCACCCAGGCACCCTATACCACACTTTTTTAAATTGTCTATTTCATTCTTTTTTTAAAAAAAGAGAGAGAATTTCATTCTTACAATGAACTTCTACTAAGAATTCCAAATTGAATTTCCCCCGGGAAACCCTGGCTTCCTGCGCTGAAGGGAGGGTGGGAACCTGCTGGTCTCTGGCTGGATCAGGATGTGGTTCTTAAAGAGGGCCCGGTGGCAGGCCTCCGTTTACAAATGGAATTCCTCTCCCACGAGGACAGGGAGGAGTTGGAACTCCTGGGGGCAGGCCTCCCCCGCCCCCCGCCCCAGGGCTGCCCTGCTCTCTGCCCCGGAGCTGCAGAAGGCGGGGAGCAGGTGAGGGCTCAGGGCTGCAGGGAGGGGTTCGGGCTGCGTCTTGTGCGCCTTGTGCGGGGCTCTCTGCTGGCCCTGCACCTCCTTTCTTGGTAGGTGGCGACCACTGTCCCTCGAAGCCGAAGCCGTGGGTGGGAGCACAGAGTCGTGCTGAGCAGCATGGCTGTGTCCTGACTCAACCATTTCTAGCTGGAGAGGAAACTCCCAAGTCAGCTTTTGCCACCTGAGACATTTAAAAAAAATCTAAACCCCATCTGCATCCACAAACACCAAGAAGCAAGTATCTGTAGGCTCGAGCCCAAATGTAGTTGGATCAAATGTTTATCATGACTTTTTAAAATTGAAATATAATTGACATACAACATTATATTATCATTACTGTTAAGAGCTACATTCTGGAGAGAACCCACATTTGCTTCCAAAGCAGCAGCTCAGCTCCTTTCGGTGAAAGACACACTGTGGCAAACAGGCCCGGCTGCTCCTTTGTCAGGAAACCCTTAGGCATTCCAGGACCCGACGGCAGGGCCAGGACCAATTGCGGGGCCATCCAGCACCGGCCGTGTGTCCGAGGCGCCAGCCCCGGGAGTCCCATGTGAATCTAGGCATGAAGAGCCCTCGAGGAATGAGGAAAACCAGTAGCCGAAGAGAGCATTAAATTCCAGGTGTTGCCGCTGTGAACTTGTATGTTCATTCATTCATTCCTTCATGCATCCTTTTGTTTGCTCAGTTCAGTGTCTGCTAAGCTCCTGCCCGGGGCCCCCAGCGCTTTCCCAGCTGCAAGCGGTGGTCACACGTGACCCACTTCCAGAGCAAGTCCCTGGCACTGGGACCCAAGGCCCAGCGACAGGGGAGACGTGAAGCTCATCCTTGCAGAGTGTGGGCGAACTTGCATGTCTTTTTCCTTCTCCTTGGAGCTACTCACTTGTGCGAGCACGGGCAGGCCGAGCGCCAGCCGGGAGGTCCAGCTGGGAGGGAGCCTGGCCGTCCAGACCCCAGTGGCTTGGGCATCGTCACCATTACAGCGAGAAGCCAGGTCCAAGGTGGTTTTGGGAATTAAATAAGGTCTGTGTGTCCATGTCTGGTAGTAAATAGTGGCTCCTTTTCTCTCTCCCACACATGAAATAACACACAGTAAAAGCACACGGCCATGGTGATGTAAGGAGGCGGGTGGGTCCCGACTCTGACGGCTGACAGGAGCAGGAGGGAGAGGTCAGGTGCATCAGGAGGCCCCAGGTCCGACCCCACCTTCCCCACCTGCTAGTGGGGTAACGCTGGGCAGCTAACTTCATTTCCCTCACCTCTGGTTCCCTGACCTGTGAAATGGCGCAATGTGCTGACCGCGGCCGGCCTTCTATTGTCCCCCGTCGAGGGGGACTTGCCCGTCACAGTCTGTCCCGTGCCGCCGCTGAGGACGGCTGGGTCCCCGCTGCAGGGTGTCCCAGAGCACACGCGGATTCTGCCTGCGTCCATCTCATGGAGAAACTGCAGGAAGCTGGGGGCTGGGCACAGAAGGTCTCGGTTCAGAGGCTCCGGCTTCCTGTGCCTGGAGCCACCGCGGGCCGCGGCCCGGCCCCGTGCCTGGTGACGGTAGCATCACGGCTGTCTCTGGTGAGCACGTGCCCCTCGCGGGCCTCTCTGTGCTTCACTCAGCTTCTCCTCGAGCTGGCCTCTTGGGCTCTTCCCTCCCCTCTAAGATGACACAGGCCGGAGACGGACACGTGATGAGGCCAGGGCACTGGTCCCGGGGCTGCCAGATGCACAGCTGTCCCCAGACCCTGCGCCGTTTGGACGTCAAAGTCTCAGGTGAGGGCTCTCTGGGTGCTGCCGCCAGGACCTCCTCTCTGGCCCCAAGGGGAGAACCGGTGTGCCTGATTACACGGGGACGCAGGGCCAGCTGTGTCCTCCTGTGCCTTCCGTCCTGTGCCACACACAGGGGTGACGGGTGCTGTCTCAGCGACACAGAGACCGATGAGCTACGGCTGCACTCGAGCCCACGGCCTGATGCTGAGTAGAACGGGCACGCTCAGAGGCCGCACACACAGCCGGTGCCGGGAACGCTCCAAGCCAGGCACACTGCACAACTTTGTTAAGAACACACTGGTGTGGGGCGCCTGGGTGGCTCAGTCGTTAAGCGTCTGCCTTCTGCTCAGGTCATGGTCCCGGCGTCCTGGGATCGAGCCCCGCATCGGGCTCCCTGCTCCGCGGGAAGCCTGCTTCTCCCTCTCCCACTCCCCCTGCTTGTGTTCCCTCTCTCGCTGGGTCTCTCTCTGTCAAATAAATAAATAAATGAAATCTTTAAAAAAGAGAAAAAGAAAAAAAAAAAAAAGAAAACCATCGGGGGTGCGGGGCGGTGCCTGGGTGGCTCAGTCATTGAGCGTCTGCTTTCGGCTCAAGTCCTGATCCCGGGGTCCTGGGATCGAGCCCCGCATTAGACTCCCTGCTCCACGGGAAGCCTGCTTCTCCCTCTCCCACTCCCCCTGTTTGTGTTCCCTCTCTCGCGGTCTCTCCCTCTCTGTCAAATAAATAAATAAATAAAATAGTATAACCATGCTATTAAAAAAAAAAAAAAAGAACACACTGGTGTGTAGGAAGGCTAGGAAGCCACAGGAGACATGCGTTCACAGCCCAGGAGTTCAGCTTCAAGGGCTATGGGGGGGGTCCTGGGCCCGGGGACCGCGGGGGACCGGCCCGTCCTGGGAGCGCCTGGGCTCTACCATCTGTTCTGGGCAGCATGTCGGGGTTTCTGTAGCACCACACATGTGCCTTTGTGTGTCTGACGTATCAGCCACAGAGAAGCAGAAGCGAGAATCTGGGGGCAGCCGTCAGGGTGGGAGTCCAGCGTGGCCGGGCAGGGGAGGCGAAGGTGGGCCCCTGAGGGAGAGACCCGAAGGCTGGGAGGGGCCCCTGACAGCCCCCTGCGCCCTGGCCCTGGCCTGCACGCTGTCACTCGCCGGCCCCGGTGTCTGAGTTCCCGTCACTGAGTCCCCTTCCTTGATGCAGGAGCCAGCGTCCCGCAAGCGCTCGTGATGAAGAGGGATCTGGCTCTGATCGGCCTGGCCTTCCTGTGGCTGCTTCCGGCCGGACGTCCTCAGCAGACGGCCGAAGAGGCCTGCTCCCTGCACATTCTCGTCCCAGGCCTCAAAGGTAACCCCAACCTCGGCCTCCCGAGTGTGGCCGAGGCCCGAGGGCTGGTGCTGCTGCCGGCTCAGGGTCTGAGCAAGGTGTGCCTCAGTTTCCCCATCTGCCAAACTCAGGGTGGACTACATAATGTCTACACTCTCTTTGGCCAAGGGATTCTGTAATTCTGAAGCTAGCCACTTATCTGCACCTCTGCCCACAGGGACCCCGTAAAGGCCGCTAACGTTCGTTCCAGGCACCACACACACTACCTCAGATGACTTTCAGAATGAGATAATCTCGTCTGGTCCATTTTGCAGATAAGGACATTCAAGGCTCAGGGACATTCAGCGACATAGATAATCGATGAGCGACGGAAATTGGGTCACACAGCTATGAAGCCCCGGCTCTTCCACTGGTTCCTGAGAGCTCTTAATTTCTTCTTTAAAAAACAAACAAACAAACAAACCCCAAAGCTTTTCTCTCGTTGGCTTTCCTATAATTTCCTTCCAGGGGGAGCTTTGCTCTGCAGAGCAGATGTGGCGGGGGTGGGCACCAGCCCGCGGGAAAGTATCGGCCCTCAGACGGTCATCTTCGTTTAGAAAAGTCCCTGGTTTCTCCATAGCACAGGCAAGAGATTCCAAAACCTTGTAATTCCCATGCAGGATCAGCTCCACAATTCGAGGGCCCAGTGCAAGATCAACGTGAGGACCTCTTGTTCAAATGTTATAAAAAAACCTTTGAAACAGGGACAGGGTCATGCCGCACATGGGGCAGGTGAGCTTGGGCCTCCTCCTCTAGGAGCAAGAGGCCTGGGTGAAGAGGGGCCGACCTGAGGCTCCCTCCCCAAATTCCCTTCTCTCCCTCCCTTCCCACTTGGTCTACGTGGACCCGGCCCCAGAGCCTGGTCTCTGCCAGATGGTCCTGTGATGGGGATGCTGTCAGGTCTCCTTATGGAGACATTGGAGGAAGCAGACTCACATTTAGGGGCTATCGACCCCTGATGAGAATGACTGCCACCCAAGACAGAGCCGGGCGTCTCCAGAGACCAGGCCTTTGTGAGGGCAGATGGGGCCGGTGAGGGCAGGTTCCAGCCGAGGGCGGACGGGGCAGGTGGTCTCGGTGAGCAGGACGGGGGGTGGGCTCCTTGGAGGACAACAACGCCAACGCAGACCCTGCTCCCAAAGCCTTGTCCTCTAGCAGGTGAACAAGACATGTCCCCAGGTTGTGCGGAAGCCATGGGAGGATGTTTTGGGGCCTCGGAGCATGCATTCCAGACACCCTGATAAACAGCAACATTGCTCTGTAGTCTCGATGGCCACAGTCTGTCCACACCAGAGGGACAATTCCAGTAGAGTAACTTTTTTTTTTTAAAGAGTTAAAAGGGGCGCCTGGGTGGCTCGGTCGTTAAGCGTCTGCCTTCGGCTCAGGTCATGATCCCAGGGTCCTGGGATCGAGCCCCGCATCGGGCTCCCTGCTCGGCGGGAAGCCTGCTTCTCCCTCTCCCACTCCCCCTGCTTGTGTTCCCTCTCTCACTGTGTCTCTGTCAAATGAATAAATAAAATCTTAAAAAAAAAAAAGGGTTATTTATTTGAGAGAGAGCCAGTGAGCTCGGGGCAGGGGCAGGGCAGAGGGAGAGGGAGAGAAAGAATTGCAAGCAGACTCCACACTGAGCGCCGAGCTCTATCTCCTGACCCTGAGATTATGACCCCAGCCAAAATCAAGAGTCGGATGCTTAACTGACTGAGCCACCCAGACACCCCGAGAAACTCCTTATCACACTTACTGAAGTCCTTACAATCTGGGTGTCTTGTGTTTATCTCCAGCTTCACTGAAGTATAATCGACAAGAAAAAATCGCATATGTTTAAGGTGACAGCTGAATTCACGGAAACCTTGTGAAGTGACGTCACCTCACATCGTTCCCGTTCTGTGTATAGGGGGTGGGGGCGAGGACTGTGGGGGTCTTGTTCTGGCCCAGGAACAAGGGGCCCCGACTAACACACACCTTTGGGGACTTTGCTCCTCTGAGACATGACTTAGCCGCTGGGACCTGCTTCCTCTCCCGCCGCAGGGTGACCTCCGCTGTAGAAGCAGGTGCTTGAGAGCCAGGAGCGCCCACGGCCCTTCCTCAACTGGCCGCAAAGACGTCCAAGTACCTGACGTGTGTCTTCCTGGTTGGGTCGCCAATGACCCCAAATGCCATTGAGACAAAAGCTTTGTGCCATAGATCATCATGTGACTGGCAGGGAGGCAAGCCAGAAGTAAATTCTGGCCACGTATTCTTTGCTTCTTTGAGGGAGGAGGGAGCAGGTTGTCAATGGCGAAGCATGAGATCGACGCTTGAAATGTCAGCCTCTCGTGGTGGAGAAATGACTCATCACATAGAACTTTATACGGCTCATCGGCCCCAAATCAATGTCTGATAAAGGAAAGGATGTGGGGAGAGGACACTGGGCTCCCTGGGCAGACAGTACGGAGTGTGCGGGAGTTTTGGGGGAAGAGCTTATAGCAATATGGTCCTGGGGTTCTCACCAGCGGGGACACAGCTCTGAGTGTCCCCCGAGACCAGCAGCCGACAGACCCTTCGGGCCCTGCCCACGACGAGCCGCACTTGAAGACAGCTTTGTTCTTGAGAAGCACACCCAGGCTGGGCTCCAAGCAGGAGGTCAAGGTCACTAGGAAAGAGTGGGACCAGGATGCATCCCGCCACTGATGTCTCCCGAGTGTGGGTGCGTGGGACTGGATGCAGCTTCTGCGGCAACCCCCACGTGCTGTCTTCTAGGACACGGTGCGCCCCCTCCTCGGGCTGGGGGGCTTTATGCCGCCCAGGTGCTCGGGAGGCTCTCTGCCTCCGGGCTCTGGACGCCCCCACCACAGGGACCACAGGCGAGCTCGCGGCACCTGCCCCCCCCAGTGCTGGCCGAGACAATCGCCCGTGATGCAGAATCTTGGGGAGAACAGTGAGATTTTCTGATGATCTGAGAGAGACAAGACCCATGTGAGGTGGAAGTCTTGTTTTTAATGGAGTGGTACTCCTCTTTCCCCTTAGGAAGCCGACTTGTGGGGCACAAGGTAGCGCTTGGTGCGGCTCAGGGGCTTTCCGTCCTCGGAGCCTTGCGGCGCACACAGGGCTGGTCAGGCTGGACGCGGCGAGAGGCGGCAGGCGGAGAGCCGGCGGCGGTCACGAGGGCTGCGTCCTCACTGCTTTGTCTCTACGAGGAGCGTGAAGCTGGGTGCGCGGTGTCGGTCCGCGGATGGCCTGGGTAGCTCGGTGCTTCTCTGGGCAGGCTCCGAGGCCCTAGGGCGGGGTGGCCAAGTCGTGCAGCCTACTGCTCCCGGCCGGGCCCCGCCTCTGTAAGGCGGACGTGGTCCTGCCTCACGTGTGGGCCGGGCTTACGGGGGGCACGTAGGGGAACGCCGGGTGGAGGCGTGCACTTCCTGCAAGTGTGGACAGTGCACCTTTGAGGTCGAGGCCCCCCCCCCGGGCGTGCCGGGGGACCCCGAGCTGGTGGGACGTGCACTCCACCTTCCCGGGGTTTCCGTCCAGGGGGCCGGCACGTGGAAACAGGGGCTGTCCCGCAGGCGGCGACATGCGCTCGCCTCGGCGCGGACCACGTCAGCCGGACACCTGCCCCTGTCCCCGGCGCGCGGGGCGGGCCCTGCTAGCTCCCTGGGCACGGCGTGCGGGGCTTCCCGCGGGCCCCACGCAGGAGCTGTGCGCGCCGCCGGCTTCTCCCGGGCCGCGCCCGCGCACCGGTCACTTCCCGCCTCCCGGGCCCTCGCTTGTGCAGGTGCTGTCCCCGCTCTCCGAGCACCGTTTCCCCTGGCTACGGCAGGTCTCAGTTCGAAGTCACTTCGTCAGAGCCCTTTTCTGATCGCTCGATCTCAAGTATGGCTTTTTCGGGTTGAAATTATTGCTGCATTTTGTCTTACTTTAATCTTGTATCCTGTGCTGCTGATGAGAATTCTTAGGTCGGCCTGACTCATTCAGGTGCATGTCATCTTTACAAATTCTTCCTCCTCTTGGGTAACTGATAGAATCTTCTCTTTATTCTTTTTTTTTTTTTTTTTAAATATTTTATTTATTTATTTGAGACAGAGAGAATGAGAGAGAGAGAGCACATGAGAGGGGGGAGGGTCAGAGGGAGAAGCAGGCTCCCTGCTGAGCAGCGAGCCCGATGCGGGACTCGATCCAGGGACCCCAGGATCATGACCCGAGCCGAAAGCAGTCGCTCAACCAACTGAGCCACCCAGGCGCCCTCTTCTCTTTGTTCTTGAGGTTCTGCAATGTCACTGTGACACGTCTAAGTTATTTTACCTCGTCTCTCCCGCCTGGCTCCCCGGGGCGCCTGCGCTGTGTCCTCCCGCCTGGCTCCCCGGGGCACGTGCACTATGTTCTCCCACACCCTCCCGTAGTGCCGGGAGGTCACAGCTCCTAAACCTGCACGACCGTCTCGGCTTCCAATGTCTGTTCTCCCTTTTCTGGAATTCCTTTCAGTTGGATACTGGAATTTGTGGGGCTTTCCTTCACTCTCCACTTGATAACTTGAAATCCAAACAAAACTTTCCAGTCCTTTATCTCTTTGTGTCGCACTGTGAAAACGTTCTCCATCCTGACCTTCTGTTTGGTGAACTGGCTTGTACCATTGGCCACCCTGCTTCTCAGCCTTCCTGTAGAGAGACTCGTTGCAAAAATTTATTTCCTGTGCAGGATTTCTAGTTGGTTCTTTTCAGTGCTTTTTACTTTTGTTCATAGATGCCTATTCTCTCTTGCCTTTATGAAGATATTTAGCATCTTATTTTGGGGTCAGACGCTGACTGCTCCAAGAGTCCCTTTCCTCTGTTGGTTCTCTTCCGGATGTTGGTGTTCCTCAAATGTCCACAGGTTTTGGTGGCGAGCTCAGTCTGTTCGTTGGCATTTCCTGCTGGTCTATCAATGTGTCTCCAAGTATTGCAATTGTAATAATTTCCTTTTTTACGAACGGTAAAGTACCCAGAGATTTAAGGGCCACGTATGTGTGCTAGGCGTGTGTGAACCCACCCTCAGCAGGGGCCTGGGTGGAGCCTTCAAGGCTGGGGCACGCAGGGCACAGTGACAGGCCAGCTCTGTCTTCCATTTGTTGGTGGCGCTCACTTCGCTTTTCTCTTTGTTTACTTAAGTTTAAATGGGATGTCCCCTCCTTCAGGCCAGATGATCAGTTTTGGGCATCTCGTTGGGGCCTCTGTAACCTCAGTTAGCCTCTCACCAAGTGTGAGTGCCCAAGGCGAATCGCAGAGAACTGGAGTAACTTAGATGTTGGCTGGTGTCGTGTGTACCTGGGGAGGGACACCGACCCCCTGTCGGCACCCATGTGCTCTCCTGGGGCAACGGTACAGCAGTCAGGCAGACGAGCCATATAATATGGAACAAGGAGCCTGGTCACCGGAGAGAAGAGGTAGCCGGTGAGGGAACCAGGAGAAGCAACCTGGAGGGTTCAGGTGAGAAGGTGGCTGCCAATACCTGGGCTCCAGATGAAGGCCTACTGAGGATGGTTTTAAAAATGGGACATTGTTTGTCACCACATTCAGCCTTGGTGGTTTTAAGAAGGGACATAACATAATTGGATCTGTGTTTTAGGAAGACGGTTTTGGTGTGGATTAGAGTGGGGGGAGGAGGAGGCCTAGGGAGGGACCTTGATGTCTCCCATTGGGACTCCACCCTCTGCTGCTTGTGGGCTCCTCCATGTTTTGTGCATGACTGTCCTGCATGAGCACTGTGAGCGCAGTCCCCAAAGCTGCACGAAGCCCCGGGGCCGGCTGACTGGGCCAGAACATGGACAGGACAGGGAGTGGGCCGGTCAGACCCCACAGAGCTGGGCAGAGGCTTGCATTTCGCTGATGAGGGAGACAGGAAAGCAGAGATGACGCTGGGCCCGGGGCTTGCAGTCCGGGAGAATCAGTGTGTCAGTCAGAACCAGGAATGTCACAGGAGGGACTCATCTCTGAGGAAAAACCGTCGGGTCGATTTGCAGTGAGCTAAGCTAAGTGTGGGATATCAGGAGATGAACAGCCCATCTCCCTGTTTCAGTTCTGAATGAGCTAAGTGACAGATCAAAGACTCACAGGTGTCTGCCAAAACATGACCAGGACTCATGACAAAAGCTGGGGGGCATGTAGCCTGGGCTGAGAGCAGGACACACTTGGCCAGCGAAGCTGAATCAGGTGGATGTGCCCACCTGGTCACAGGCTCCCCAGCCCCGAGTGTGTGCTGCAGGTGGGTGTGGGGGGGCTCATGCTGAAGGGACCAGGGGATGCTGATGTGAGCACCTGTTTATTCTTCCCAGGCACATCAGACAGGTACAGAGGGGCACCGGGGCCATGGGAGATCCTCCAGACCCCTGCTCTCCTCATGCTGCCGTGAGGGCAGGGGGTCAGCAGGGCAGGCACAGGGGGTCTCGGGGAGTGCTGTATGCCAGAGGGCAAGATAGCCCAGAGGGATAATTGGAGAGAGGGACGCAACATCCCTAGAGGGGAAAGGAGGGCCCGGAAGCAGAGTCCCGACACAGATCTGGGACAGGGAAACCTGAGAGCCCTCGGTGATGGAGGGTGGGAAGATGGGGGAAAGCTGATGGGGGTGGGAGATGGTCTGGATGAGAGATGAAGTCTCCTGGGGGCTGGGGCGGGGGAGAGAGAGGCCAAGGGGCCTGACCGACAGCACACACAGGGTGGGCAGCTGACACTGGAATCCGTGCTCACGAGGAGCTCCTAAATGCAGTGCCTTCTTCCGCAGGGGACGCTGGAGAGAAGGGAGACAAAGGTGCGCCGGGACGGCCTGGGAGAGTCGGCCCCACAGGAGAGAAAGGTACCTGCCGCCCCTCGGCCCCGTCGAGGTCTGCCCAAGAGGGCGCAGCCGCTGCTCCAGCTGCTGCAGGAGCCTCAGGGGAGTGGCAGGGTGTGGGAACTCCAGAGGACTTTGACACCTGTGTAGTGAGCCAGGGTGCAGAGAGTGCTCCTTGCGCTCCAAGAAACAGAGCGCGTCCTGGGAGCGGCACATAACAGTGTGGTCACGTGCGTGCAAACTCAGTCCCAGCCCGGCCCCTCACCAGCCTCCTCTGCAACGTGGGGGTCATTTGGGAGCATTACACATATAAGTGCAATTGTGAGGGTGTGCAAGAAACTCTGAAGGTGTGTCAAAATTATGGAGAAGTGTAAGCAGTGATGGAGCTGTGCCAAAAGTTATGGAGGTGTGCTAACGGTGATGGGGGTGTGCAAGCAGCGATGGAGGTGTGCAAACGGTGATGGAGGTGTGCAAGCAGCGATGGAGGTATGTGAGCAGTTGTGGAGGTGCGTAAACAGATAAGGAGGTGTGTAAGTGGTGATGGCGGTGTGTAAACAGATAAGGAGGCATGTGAGCAGATGAGGCGTGCAAGCAGCGATGGAGGTGTGTGAGCAGATAAGGAGGTGTGCGAGCAGTGATGGAGGCGTGCAAAGACCAAGTGGACAGCCTTGGGCAGGGTGCGTAGGGTACACGGGGTGGAGGCACCTGTGGCTAGCAGATCCTAATTGCTGAATCTGTTTCCTTCTTAGTACAATTGCGTATTTCTCCGAATCCCCTGGGGTTGCGCCGAGTCTTACAGGAAGTAGATTGTACGTGCAAATTAGCTGCGCAGTAAAGGGGGTAGAAGTGCTTTTTCAGCGTTCATGCTCTGTGCTCTGGGACTTACACTGACACCCATCCAGCTGGTCCCTCAACCAGTCCTCCAGCACTGGAGAGCTAGGCGGTTTCCAGTTTCCAGAAAGTTATTATGACAATGCAAATAAAGGCCATTGAGTATATATATTCATATATTTAGTCCATGCGCTGTTTTTTCACTTTTTTGAGGTACAGTTTATGGACATTCTCCTTTTGATGTACAAGTGATGAGTCTGACAGCTGTGCACATCTGGGAAACCCTTGTCACATTCGAGACCAAGAGCATTTCTGTCACATCCCTCCATTAGCCTTAATGATTTTTATTTCTTGTTTTCTCCTTTACTCATAAAAAAATCAGTTAAAAAAATAAATGAACTATTCTCCTAGTTCAAAGTTCAAAGCATATAGAAACAACTCACAGCGAATGAATGCTCTCCTAGGTCCCGGGCTCCCTGGGATCCTTCCCACCAACACTGTCGGTTGATTTCTCTTTACAGAGGTATTTTAGGAGTCAGCAAGCACACCAGCAAATGTATACCTGATTCTTCCCTCCTTTTGTACAAACAGTTGCACCATGCACGTATGGTTCTGCATCTCCCTCTTTCACTTAACAATATGCCCTGGATCATTCTATAGGAGCACAGACATGTCTCCCTCATCCTCTCGTGTGGTGACTTGCTGCTCCATGCTTCAGCTGATCTCCTATTCCTGGAGAGGGGTTTGCTGCAGAGAACAGTCTCGTATGTGTCACTTTTAAATGTCTGTGAGTACAGCTTGAAGATAAATTCCTAACAGTGTAACAGAGTGCTGGTGCATTTGACATTTTGGTAGATGTTGCCCTCCGTAAGGATTGAAACAATGTCACAGGCAACACAAGGCATGGGACACCTGCTGCCCTCCCTGGGAGGAAAGCTGCAAATCGGATAGTAGTAAAATGCCGCCTTAGTAGGTTTGACTTCACTTCTCTTATTATGAATGAAGCAGAGTCATCATCTGGGCATTTAAAAGTCATTTGTATTTCTTTTCTGTCTTTTGGTCCTCCTACTCCTTCTTTCTTGGTTATCTTTTTCTATCTTTTAAAAAAAAGTTTTGGGTTCTTTTTCTTCTTGAAATGTAAGATACTTTTGTACTTGTATTTTCTGTGCATATCTTTGAATATTTCCTTAGAATAAGTTGCCATAAGTGGAATTTGGAACTTTAAAATGACTATCTGTGCATACATTCTTACGCTGGTCCATATACTTCCCACTCGAAATGAGCAATCTTCCCGTGTTTTGGGGAGCACTCCATCTGTGTGCTCAGCAGATGCAGGAGTGAGTGAGGCAGGAGCTCCTCTCCTGGGGTCCCCGTGAGAAACAACAACGTGGTGGCTATCTCAGCAGAGGCCAGCCCAGCTGGCTGAGAGGAGAGCTGACCCAGGGAGCCGGTGGGGTGGGCTCTGTGGTCTGCTTACTCCCCGTGTCTGTCTTCCCATCTGCAAAGGGTAGGCAGTGAAGGAACCGCTTCACAAAGTTCTCGGGTTGTGATAAGTTAACAGTATCTCAGAACTAAAGTGCTTGTAGTTTTTATTTTATTATTATACTTCTTATGAAAGTGGAAAGTGCTGTAGATAGTCTTATTTTATTACTGAACTAATTATGAAATTTACCCAGTGATAAAAGGGATGTTCCCCTACTTTTTTGTGTGGGCGATTTTATATTTCACAGTCAGGAAGTTGGTAGTTCTCCTACTCTAGACGGTCACAAATTCATTTCACGATCCTATTTCATTGATGTTTTTTCAAAGTAATGACATTTGAGCTCAGCATGCAAGTGGCAGTAAAGTCCTACCTTCATTAAGTAACTGCCTTGTTTCAAATTTTTCCAACATATGCTTGTGATAGAAAGTTGAATATACCTGAAGTGGTGAGAAAATCATCCGTAATAAAATCATCCAGAGGTTGGCACTTACTTTAGTATATTTCCTTTTTTTGTGCCCTTTTTTGCTTTGTTATAATTGTATTGTTCACATAAATTTGCATCCTACTTCTTAAATTTAATGTCAGATTTCAGTGTCACCATTTTTCATGCTGTGAAATCATTTTAATGGATGCCCAATATCCACGGGTAACTTAAAATCCCACCCTGGGCGGCGTGTTCTAGTATGGAGTCCTCTGTGGGGTTAGGGTGGAAGAGAGGAGCCTGGACCTGGCCCTTTACAGCCCCTGCCAGCAGCAGCCGGGTTAACCAGCATGACTCCCTCTGGGCATGCCAGTCCTTGAGTCCACGAGTGTGGGGTTCATCAGGGGTCTGGCACCGCCGCTGATGAAATGAGCAGCTCTGGTTTGGGGTCTTTGCTAAGTGCAGAATATAGAGAACACATCAACCCACGTGTATGTACTTGGATCACTGAGTAGTGGAAGCATTTATGCAGAAATGTCGGAAGTATCCTTGGAGCGATCTTGAAAAGAGGATTGGCCATGACGTGACACATGGGAGAGAATCAGACAGGATACAGGAACAGACACGACTGATTAAAATATTTACACAGAGAAAGTATGGGAAAGAAATAAACCAAAACATTAGTAGTAGATAGTTCTGGGTTGTAGGATTATAGGAATTTAAATTTTCTGTTTTACGCCTTTCTGCGTTTTTGGTATTCCCAGCAAAGAGCATGTGCTGATTTTCGATGTCAGCACGTTTTTGTAACTGGAGGCCCGGGTGTGTAGCCTCTGGCCGCTTCCTGCAGACGCCCCACGTGCTGACACAGTGCTCCGGGTCCAGCCAGCCGTGGAGAGCTGTGGGCGACCTCAGAATTCCTGCTCCCGGCCCCCCTGCAGGAAAGCTCCCAGGAAGGATGACCTCAGCTCCCGCGGCCTCTGTGCGGTGTGGGGCAGGGAGCTGTGCGGGGCTTCGGAGTCCTCCCGCCCTCTGTCCCCACCTCCCCGGCTTTCCTCCCGCCCGGAGGCTTTCCAGCTCAGCGCTGGGGTTAGTGGATCAAGGCCACGGCTCAGGTGTGCTGTTCCTGATGTCCAGTCTCCGACATCTGTAGCTTCCAGAAGGCTCTTCGCTCCAGTGGAGTCGTGAGCGTTCCAGAAACCGGGGGGCTGGGACTTGCCTGATTTTAAGGTGAGGGCAAATGGATCATTGACTTTTCTCATTTTTCAGAAATTATTTTCACTGGAATCATTTTTTCCATGTAAATATTACTGGACCCTTGAGAGATTTTTAGAATTTATTATTTTTTTAAAAAAAGATTTTATTTATTTATCTGAGAGAGAGAGAGAAGGAGAAGGGGAGGGGGGAGAGGGAGAAGCAGGCTCCCTGCTCAGCAGGGAGCAGGACATGGGGCTCAATCCCAGGACCCTGAGATCATGACCTGAGCCGAAGGCAGGCGCTTCACCGACTGAGCCACCCAGGGGCCCTAGAATTTATTATTTTTTAAATAGGTATCACATTTTACTGATTATCGCTCCCGCTGTGCTGAGCTTCCTTCTGTGTCATTTGCGCTGGGTTGGATCGCCTGATTGGAACGCTCGGTTCTAAATTGTACAGAGAGACTCTACCCTCGATTTTTAGTTTCTGATGGGTTTTTCCCTGTGTAGTTTCAGCCAGTATAAGTTTTATTTTGCGATGGTTATTTTTACCAGTGATATTCTTTACGAAATTGTTAGAAGACTAATAGCTCCTGTTTATGATTTTGCTAGTGTATGAGAAAAGTGTGAGGAATTCCTTCAGGTATTTCGGGATTGCTCTGTTTTCGGACTTGCTCACCAGCCTCGGTCTCTCTGGGTTTACACACTCCGGTTTGTCCTGCAGCGGCCCCTTCCTCCACGTGCCACCTCGCTGCTCCCTGCAGTCTCTCTGTCCCATCAAGGACCTTCCGCTCTGCCTGCCCTGCCTGCCGCGGTGATGCTGAGTGCCGCGTCCTCTCGCTGCAGATGGCTCCTGGGTCGCACGCCCGTCTGTGGGGGGAACCCGGGGCGGGTTGGCTGCCACAGCTGGGGGGGGTCCCGAGCCCACATCACCGCACCTGTTCAGGCAGCTGTGGCTGGGCGAGGTGGGGCTGCTGAGCTCCCAAGGGCATGGTAGAGCAGGAACCCTGCTTCCCGCTGGAGGGTAGGACTGCAGGCGCTGCAGACTCACTGGGAAGGGGAGGCCGGTGTTTCGCAGACACCTGCTTGACTTGGGCAGCCAGGGCGCGCGTCCCTCATGGTCCTGGGCCACAGGCAGTGGGTTCTCCCGGTCGCTTCTGGAGGTGCTCCTGCTTGGACACGCGTCATGGGGGTTGTTGCGGGGCCCAGAGCCTCTCTGCCCCTCTCCCCAACAGCTGCAACAATGATCATATGTAGAGTCTTGTCCTCAACTTCTTCCAACCCACGTTTTCATTTGAGGCTCCATGGCCTTGAGTTGTGTGACTTCTGGCAACACCCCTGAGCCTCCTGTCCTTCTGGCACATTATCTGGGTGATTTCCTCTGGGTGGGCAGAGTCCCTTCCTTGGATGTCTGTAAGCCATTTTCCATGAATGCCCTGGAACAGGGCTTCCTCCCTTTTGGGAAGTGCTGGGACTGGATGGATCTGTGGTCCCAAATCCTGCCTTCTGCCTCAGGCCCTCCTTCATGTCTTGGACAAACTCACTTCCTTCACTTCCGGGGCCAGTGAAGATGCAGCAGGAGCTGCTGATATGGGGCCTGCTGCCCCCCAGTGGAGAGAGCTCCTCCAGCACCAGCTGCTGGAAGTGGGGGGCCCTTGGGATTCGGTTAGCTCCTCCCCACTGACCACTGCTCCATCCAGACCACCTGCGAGAGCTCGCCCAGCGCGCCTTGTGCTGTGGGTCTCATGGGCTCTCCTGGGGGTGGGGGCGGTGCTTCCTCCCAGCCCCCCGGCTGCTGGGGGCTTCCAGCGGGCACTTCCCTTGCCTTTTGCCTCCACAGCTAATTGCTCTGCCTCCCCTTCTCCCCGTTCTTTTTTGTTTTTTTCATGCTCTGTTTAAAAGACAACATATTACATTTCAGCTAAGGTACAAAATTTTGGACAAGAAAAAAATATTATCTGTATGTATAAGATGAGGTTATTTCGATGAAATTCATGCTGTGAGGTCCTGCACATTTGGTGGGGTGAGCTGCGAAGGTGGCCCGAGTCCTCACATCGGTGCCAGGAGAAGACATGGCCACTTACATCAGTGGTTCTCCAACGTGTCCATACCTTGTGAAGCAGTGCAAGTGTAATATCATGGGGGCTCGGGGACACCACGGACCCTCCTGCCCTGCCACCTCCTCTTAGGGCTTTGCAGGGCGCCACGACCATGGGACTCAGAATCTATCAACTGCTTGGACTCACAAACTGTCCCTGGCATTGAGGCCTGAGGGGCAGTTCTCCTGGGTCCCTGCTAGTGACTGGCCCTTTAAGGCAAGACCTGACAGGTGTGCGGGGGGCATGGCGTGCCACAGGCCTGCCATGCCTGTTTCTTTATACACCGGACTCCATGCAACATCATGGGCCTCTGGGGCAGGTGCATTCGCTTCCGTTTCGGGGACTCTGGAGCCTCAGGTGAGATGTGGTACTTGGAAGGCCCTTGATCAATTGAAAAAGACCTTGAAATTCAGTATCTTCGAGGGGCACCTGGGTGGCTCAGTTGGTTAAGCGTCTGCCTTCGGCTCAGGTCATGATCCCAGAGTCCTGGGATCGAGCCCCGCATCGGGCTCCCTGCTTGGCGGGAAGCCTGCTTCTCCCTCTCCCACTCCCCCTACTTGTGTTTCCTCTCTCTCTCTCTCTCTCTCTCTCTCTGTCAATTAATAAAATAAAATCTTTAAAACACACACACACACAAAAAAAAGAAATTCAGTATCTTCGAATTTCTTTGAGATCCGTGCTGAGGGTCCCGGGGGGTACGCACGCCTGCCCCTGCTCCAGGCGGTAGAGGATGGGTCTGCGCCAAGGCCGTGGCCACGCCGGGCTGGGCTCCCTGCAGCCTGCTGACCACAAGCCTCGGCTCCACCGATGGCTCTCAGACTGCCGTGTGCAGGAACGAGCTGGGCTCTCGTGAAGACGCAGCTTGGGTCCCCAGGGCGGCAGCGATGTGGGCGTCCACCGGAAGGCGCCCGAAGCGCTGTTCCCGCGTTGCAGCCCCGGGCCCTGCGCTGCAGGGGGGCGGTGAGCCATCCGGAGCATCCCACGCCCTCGCCCGGTGGCTCCACCAAATGCGGCTGCATCAAGCGGGTCCGGCTGCTGGCCGGGGGGCGGGGGGGACTGGCTCTTTGGCTGATGTGCCGTGTGTGCCGGGGGGTCTCGGGTCAGCCCACGAAGCAGCCCCCTGCCGGGGAACTTGAACAAGAGAAAGTGCGTGCGAGCTGATGGATGCCTTTTCTGAAATGACAGAGACAGGCCGAAGGGTCTGCAGAAACCTCCTGCTGTCCTTTGTCCTTTACTGAGGTAAGAATACTTCCCACATTTCTAGCCTGCGCGTCTCTGGGGCGACCTCACAGAGCTGGCTTCGCTGACAGCCTGCTACATGCGTCACCTCAGGCTTCAAGACTCCCCGTCCCCAGACGTGCTGCTGAGACAAGATCAGGGAGGTCCCTGGGCCACTCGTCTTAGAAGCTGGGGACTCTCCTGGCACGCGGAGGTGGAGGGCGACCCTACGTCAGTGACAGGCTTTCTGGGCTCTGCAACGTGCACATTACCCTTCGTTAAAAATCGCTGGGGAAGCTGAATTCTGAGTGCTCTTTTTGCCCTGTCTCCACTTCAAAGGACTGTGTGAGATCTTCATTAAAATTAATAAGAATTACCTGCCTACTGTGAGCTGCTCCCGTTCTTTCGTTCCTCGTGTGTGTCTAGAGGACAGACGTGCTCTTGCACACTTCTCATTAGTGGGATGGGAGGAGGGGAGCATTACATCAGCTCCCAGCTCCCTTGGGAGCCTCTGCAAGAAGCTCTTCAAACTGAAGGGGACAGGACCTAAGTGTGTCTGGTGCATTTCCAATCATCTCCCACAACCAAGGGAGGGAGATTTATTTGCTTCTTGCAAAAAGCTTCTTGTCATTTGGAGGGGCAAGAAGACCTTCCTGGAAGCAGGAAGAAGGCGGTAGGGCTCTTGTTCTGATCCGTGCTCCTCTGAGAGCCTCTGGGTTTATAACCACGGTACTTTTCTGCCCAAGGGCTACCTCACAAGAAATGTCTGCCAGTAAAAACAAGTCAGTTACCCAAACCACCTGGGACTGCTGTAGAGAACATGCTGACAGTCTCAGGGGATTTTAATGCTTCTCACCTTTTCTTCTCCAACACACCCAAGAGATAGAACGTTCCTACCGGGAGCGATGGCCACTCCAGTGGTAGGTCAGTGTGTAGGGGTTATGGTTATGTATGGCAGGGCGAGCGTGCGGGGGGCTGGGTGGGGGGGCCTGGTGTGCCCTGGTGGTCTGGGCTCAAACCCAGCCGATGCTTACCAGCTTTACAACCTTGGGTGGCGTGAGGATAAAGGGTACGTTTTTACACGCGCACATGTGTATGGGGTGTGTGTGTGCTTGTATGTAGTTTGCGTGTGCACGAGTGTTTGAACGGGTGCAGGGACGTTTGCATGTGTGTATGCATGTGTGGGTGTGTGCACGCAAGAGTGTAGAATGTTATACATGTGCATGTGCGTGTGTGTGTGTAAACCCTGCCCAGCACCAGCGAACGGCGGCTCTTCTCGGCCTGCTCAGTCGGAGCGGGTGTGCCGTGGGGTGGGGGCGTGCACGCGGCGGGGTGGGGTCTCTGACCGCCCCTCAGGCCCGGCCCTTCCCCTCACGGGCCCTCCTGGCGTGTGGTATGACCAGGTCTTGTCGTGTCTCAGGGCCTGCAGGGCCCAGAGGAAGAGGCCATTGTTGGAGAGGGACAGTCTGGGGGCAGGTAAGGTGGGGCCGCCTGGCAGGTGTCCCAGGTCCCCACTGGCCAAGTGTCCTCAGCCTCTGCGACATGGCCCCAGCTGGGGGGTGGTTTGTCTTCCCACAAGCCTGCAGCGTGCGCTCAGCCCAGCTCCTGAAGATGCAGCCTTCCTGCTGGGACTGGTCTATACAGAACGTCCCTGGTGCCAGGAGCATGGCCACTGCTCCCCGGCGGCGGTGCGGGTTTGGAGCCCCGGACGCGGAACAGAGGACTCGGCCTGGGTGAAACTCACATTACCAGGTGCTCGGCGACCCGGGGGCTGACCACCACTCCGATGCCTCTTGACAGACAAGGACACTGAGGCTCAGAGCGGGCGGTAACGTGTCCAAGACTGCATGGGCAGAGGACTGGGACCGGGGTCTCGTCTGCCTGACTGCAGGAGTCCGTGCTCTGGGTCACGGAACAACAGTCTTCCCTCGCGTGCTGTGTGACTCGATGTGGGCCATTTGGCCTCTCTGAACTCCTTTCCCTCGTGGGGCCAAGAAAGTGTCCTAGTCTGCTAGGGCTGCTGTAACAAATCCCACAGACGGAGCTGCTTAAACACCGATGTTTATTCTCTCAGGGTTCTGGAAGCTGCCGAGGCCGGGGTGCCGACGTGGCGGGCTTCTGGTCGGGGCTCAGTGACTGCTTCCGTCACCCTGCTCCGTGAGGCCTCCGGTTTCCCTCAGCGCCCCAGGCCGCGTCGCACGCTTCTCCAAGGGCGGGAGCTGACCCCGGGCCCTGCTGGGGACAGGGGCACTTGGTGTTAACATTTGGCTGTGCGATGCAGAGATGGGCCGAGAGCCACCTGCTCTCACGTCATCCTCAGGTTATAACTTATTCACGACAGCAGGATGTGTGCTGGACTCTTTGGGCATCCCTCCGCTGACGAAATGGCCCGGTAATTAATCGTTCTGTGGGGGCGGGGAAGGCATTTTACCAGCTATGCTTCTGAGGGCCGGTGTCTCGGTCCAGCGCTCTCCTCCGGCTGGGTGCTCGGGCCGCAGGAGCTGTCTGGGCGGCAGAAGAGGGGGCAGGGCTCGTTTTGAGTTTCTCTCTGCTGGGGCCTCAGGAAGAAGAGCTCCCCCCCACCTTTCTAGGTGGGGTCTTCCTGGCGGACAGCAGACCCTTCGTTCACGTGATGGGTCCACACTCACAGCCAGTGTGTACGCTAATGTGGCGCCCAGACTCCTCTGGAGTGTTCGGGCTTTGGAGTGGGAAGGCACATTGCTTTATTCTCCGGGCTCTGGCAACCCTGCCCATCTCGTGGGAATTCAGGGGGGCGTCCCGTGTGTTAGAAATAATCCTCCCAGCTGGTCAGTGCAGGTGCGAGTCCCTGGGTGTCTCTGGGCCTCTGTCTTCCCATCTGAAGAGAGGGTTCGCTTGGACGGTCTGCACCGCGGCCTCCTGCTTGGAGCGCTGTCTTCGTCAGAGCGCCGTATGGAGCTTGTGTTTACTCACTTGGTCTGAGCTTCCCCGTGAGGACGGGGTACAGAATGTCCCAGCCGACCGCTGCTGACCGCTGAGTGAAAACAACAGAAGGACCTCAAGTTTTAGGGAGACATGAAAATTAGAAAGGCATAAACACTGAGGTCCTCCTGACATTTATTCTGCGGTTCTGCCCAACTTCTCCAGCACTCGTGACCCATTCCAGACCGCGGGAAGGGGGCACCCTCCAGAGTTAGGGAGCAGAGGGCTTAGCCGTTTGGAAGAAGGCTGAGGGAGGGAGGAGGCCCCGGAGTGGGGACGCAGGCCTTGGTCCGGCACTGAGAGCGGGGCACGCATCCGGGGAACATTGATTTTCTGCAGAGTGCTCTCTGCAAGCAGCTGAGCAGAAACACCTGGAGTCAGCTCTGGGACTCTGACCTTATCAGTGGGCGCGAGCGTCGGGACAAGGGAGGGGACTCGGTTGGCCGGGCTGCCACGGCAGACGTCTATTTCTCACGGTGTCGGGGCTGCAAGTCCGAGATCCGGGTGCTGGCCTGGCCGGGCTCTGCCGAGGAGCTTGTCCTGGACTGCAGACGGCTGTCTGCTCTCGTGCTGGAGACAGCGAGCTCTGGGGTCTCTTCCTACTGCAGGGGCACCAGTCCCATGCTGGGGCCCCCTCGTGGCCTCATCGCACCCTGCTCACCTGCCAAGCCCGCCTGCAGCCCCCATCACCGGGGGTCAGGGCTTCAGCACTGGGGGGGGACACACTTCAGTCCCTGCGGCCGGTGACGGTGGGCAGGCCATGCAGGGCCACTCAGCCTGGGTGGGGGGTCAGTCCTCGGAGGAGCAGACAGCATGGGCTTTGCCCAGAGGATGAGGCAGCCGGGGCGGGCAAGCTGGAGGGAAAATTCCAGAGAGAACAGTGCTTGAATGTCAGGAGGGCCGCGTCGTGGGGCCGGGGTAAACAGCTCTGCGTCTCTCCGGCACGCCGAATCAGAGCCACTGGGTGCACGGGGCAGAGCCACGTTCTAATCCCTGGGTCTGTCTCAAGACGGCTGTGTGGAAGGGTCCCAGAGGCGTTCCAGACGGTGGCTTGGAGACAGCGGATGGGCTGGGTGGCGGCCGACCCCACTGGCCGCGGGCACCGAGCACCTGCTCCTCCTTCAGCGTGAAGTAACAGCCCTTCATCACCCTCAGAGTGGCCGGTAGCGTGTCCTCTGCTACGGGGAGTTTTTGGCATGTTTCCCTACAGGCCAGCACTTAGCGGTGACGGCGGCGCCGTCTGGGGCAGGGCTACCGGCGGTGAGTGTGTGACGGGCTGCGCGCTGGGCTCGGGGGTTGATTGAAGCGGTTCTTGTTGGCTGTCCTGCTGGCTCACCAGGAGGGTTAAGGAGGCTGAGCCTGTTCCGGGACCTGCTGGCAGGAAGGACGGGCAGGAGCCTTGAGCAGGTTCGCAGTGACTCAGGGTCCTCTGGCCGCGGAGGGGGGCAGGGCTGGGTCCTGCTGGCGAGATGGAGACGGGGGGCGCAGATACCCAGTTCGCAGCGCTGCCCCCATGGACCCCTGGACCCACGCCGGTGCGGTCGGGGCTTTGCAGGGGCTGCCTCCCACTCGGGGCGCCACCTCCACACCCCGCCGTTCCTTGCTCGCTGCCGCTGACTCTGCCCCTCTGGGACACCCCCCCCCAGGTCCCCGTGACCATAGCCAGAGGTCTGTGCCTGTCCTCATCCCGAGGCTTCTCTGCAGTGTTCAGCCGCTGACCCCGCTCCGGCCAGGGCCTCCCGCTTGTCCCTGTCCCACCTGTCTCACAGCACAGCTCTGACCCCGCGGGCGCCCCCTCCTCCAACGCCCCGCAGGGTCCCCGGGGCCTGCCCCTCCTGCGGGGCGACATCATCATTACCACTCACCTGCTGGTCTGGGGCCCCTTGCAGACCCAGCCCTGCGGGACACGGGAACAGCCACTTCCTGCTCCTGTCCCCCGCCCCGCGTGCCCAGGCTCTCCCCGCCACCTCCCGTTCCCAGCCCGACTCCCCTCCAGTGCACTTGCCTCCAGCTCCCGTCTGTTCCCTGGCCGGGTGTCCTTGCCCCCTTCCAGCCCCTCTGCGTGTCACCGATGCGCGTCAAGCATGAATCCTGTCTTGTCACTCTCTTCTAACTCCCCCCCGGAGGTTTGTGTGCCCCCCTGGATGCCCTCCTCCACCCCCCACTGGCCAGGGCTTCCTCACAGCGCCTCTCCTGTTACAACACACCTGTCACAGGTGTCTGATCGCTCCCCATCCCCCACACCGGTCTAAGTCCTGCCGCCCTATGTCCCCGGCACACGGCCAGCTCGCCGCTGTCACGGCTGGGCCAGCCTGGCCTCGGCCTCCCCGGGGCCCCCGCTACCGTGGCACTGGGAAAGGGGCGCTGGGCCTCAGATCAGCAGGTCACAGCTCTGTCCTGGTCCTGCCATACGCCGGCACTTGACCTGGACAAGCGGCTCAGGCCTTCGGGGCCTTGTCTGTGCAGGGAACCACTTCTGTAGCCCAGTAAGAGAGTGGACGTGAGGGTGCTTTGTGAATCAGTTTGTGGGACTGTGTTGCGGTGCTGTGTGTCCCTGTCAGCCCGAGCTCGTCCCGAAGCCTGTCTTCTGTCCTCTGACCTCTATCCTTAACTTCTTAGGGAATGTCGCAAAGCTGACAGTTCCCGCCTGGGAAGTCCTCCGGTTCAAGGAGTGAGTCGGTGTCAGAGCAGGACAAAGCCTTATCCATATGCAACGTGCTGTCCTTCCTGTCATCTCTCTCCTGCAGAGTTGCTCGGCTGAATTTCATTTAGTTTCAGATTATTAAATTAAGTCTGATTACATGTTTCTTTTACCAAGTGTTCTCTGTGTATTAGTCTGACGCTTGCTGGCTCGGTCTGCAGTCTGCAGCGAGCACAGGAGGGATGCCAGGCGTGTGAGTGCACTCTGGGGGAGAACAGCCCCTCCGCCGGCGGGATCTGGGCCGTGGCCGGGTGTGGACCGCCGTTCTGGGTCCTAGTGCATTGGTCAGCGGGGACGGTCCTGTGGGTCACGCGTGAGCACAGTCACCGGGCCGGCCTGTGGCGACGGGCAGCATGGAGGCGAGGGGGCAGCCTGGGGTGGCGACGCTCCGAGTTGCGCCGGAGGGACCGACAGGTGGTGTGTCACCAGGCCCTGCTGGAGGACTAGTCTCCCTAGGAAGCGTGTGACGAAGCCTTCCCTGGACCCTCCTCTCCCTCCTCCTCCCTCTGCTCCCCTCAGCTTCCCAGAGAGGAACAACGCTCTGCCACCGTGCCCACCTCCCCCGGTGGGCATCCCAGCTCCCGAGAGCAGCCCACTGACTTGCTCTGGGGCGGGGATGGAGGACAGCCCCTCTCTACCGATGTAACTGCAGAGCAGGAGGGGCCAGGCTGAGGGCGGGGTAGGGGACGCACCCTTGGTCTCCTCCGTTCCCAGGGCGTGCGGCTTTTGGGGGAGGTGTGTCCTCCGCTGGGAAATCTGTCAACAAGGGACCTTGCAGAGCCTTCTGGGGTCACTCACAGTAAGCTGAGCGTTACACCCTTCCCGTCTGCTCCGGTGCGTGTGCGAGCGTGTGCGAGCGTGTGCGAGCGTGTGATGTTAAACGGGAAGCATACTGAATCACCTGTGCACCAACCAACTTTGATCTTGTTTTTTCAGGAGACATGGGTGACAAAGGACAGAAGGGCAGTGTGGGTCGCCATGGAAAAATTGGTCCCATTGGTTCTAAAGGTATTTGCGACGTACTTCTTTTATTTATTTATTTATTTATTTATTTTTTAAAGATTTTATTTATTTATTTGAGAGAGAGAGAATGAGAGACAGAGAGCATGAGAGGGAGGAGGGTCAGAGGGAGAAGCAGACTCCCCGCCGGGCAGGGAGCCCGATGCGGGACTCGATCCCGGGACTCCAGGATCATGACCTGAGCCGGAGGCAGTCGCTTAACCGACTGAGCCACCCAGGCGCCCGCGATGTACTTCTTGCCCCATTCTCTCCCAGGCTCCCGGCGCGGGCGCTCCAGAATGCTTGCAGACCGGCCAGTCCTGCCTGGTAGCTGTGCCTATTTCCGTGCGCTTGACACATGGTAAAAGCGGTCCAGGCTCTGCATTTGGGATCAGTCAGAGTTACCTGCTGGCTATGTGCCCACCAGGGTGGGGCGAGCGCTTCCCGTCCTGAAGGATTCACAGGGCACCCCGGCAGAGAATTGGGGGCTGGTTACTTAGGCAAGACCTTTCACTGCCACTTCCATAACCAGCTTAATGAAACACCGAGCCCCATTTGAGTAACGGGAGGACCGTTCTCCAGAAACACGGTCCCCCTCCAGCTTCGGTGACTTTTTGAAACTGTGGGTGGCTCTCCATAAGAACGGGACCCAGGAAGGTAACAGCCCAGGTGAGAGCAGCCCTCTAGTGGCAAGACGCCTGCCCTTGCCTGGGTTCGTCTCGCGAGCTCATCTGACCGCGCAACCCTGCAGGGGTGGGCGGGCCAGGAGACTAAGGCCCAGCAGATGAGGATGGACGGCTCCGAGCCACCCAGCCAGCAAACGCTCTTGGAGCCCCTGGTGTGTCCTGCCCCTGTGCTGAGACCCTGGGCCCTGAGCTTTCAATGAGCGATCCCATGGAGGTATCCCCCTCCACCCCTTGGTGCTAATGAGGAGGCCAAGGCTGGGGAGGGCCGGTGGTTGGCAACACTGCCGAGCCTGTGTGGCAGGGAGGGGGCTCGGGGTGGTGGTCTGCCCAAGGCTGGCGCTGGAGTTCTTCTGCCTCAGTAACCTGCCGGCGGGTTTGAGCCATGAGTGGGTTCGGGTGGTTTGTTCTGATGGGTGGCCACGCACCTCCCCCTGGCCGCAGCTCGTCCCTGGCAGGAAGGGGTCTTCGGCAGGAGTGTGACGGACACTGGCCAGCCCAGCGTCTCTCCTGGCAAACCCGTGGGAAGCACCTGCTGGGATGGCCCTCGCTCGAGAGCACGTACGTACGCGTGGTATGAAGAGGGGCAGCTGTGCTCCACAAAGGCTTTGAGAAAGTGTGGGAAAATAGTCATAACACGAAGCTTGCCATTTTAACTATTTTCCAGTGTACAAGTTAGTGGCATTAAGTACATTTGCAGCGTTGAGCAGCCAACTCATTTCCAAACCATTTTCATTCCCCTGAGAGGAACGCTGTCCTGGTCCCTCCCTCAGCCATGGTCACCCCTCATCTAATTCCCGTCTCCACGAAGCGGTGTATTCTAGGTCATTCACGGATGTCTGACTTATTTCACTTAGTGGCATGTGTTCCAGGAGGCTCATCTCCTTCCTTCTTAAGGCTGAATCGTGGCTCCGCCGCATTTTATTGATTCACGCATCTGTCGGGAGAGATTTGGGCTGTTGCCCCTTTTAGCTGTTGTGGAGAGTGCAATGCATGTTGGCCTCCGGTAGGGACGTGTGGGCCTCTCATGTGCTCCGGGCGAGTGTCAGTGGATCGCCGAGCACCAGCATGCCAGCAAGCCCCTCATTTGGCTTACTTTGCCTGACCTGCTTCCGGGGCCCCGGTCAGGCTGACCTTCCAGTCAGTTCCAAGCCCCGAGGCCGATGAGGGAGTCACGGGGATGGTGTGGACGGGACCGGCAGGCTCTCTCCCTCCCCGCGTGGATGGCAGGCAGTGGAATCCAGAGGGAAGAGCACTACTCCTTCCCCGTCCCACGCCGGCTGGGATGCTCAGGTTGGCTCGGGGGGAGAAAGTCGCACTGCAGGAATATTCATGTGCCTTTAATAGATTTGTTGTCTAAATTTAGAGCGGCCAGAAAGCACCGTTGGCACGACTGTGTCCACCGCCTTTGGTTTACCAGCTGGGAGGCCCGTGTGGCAGGGCAGCTGCATGGCGTGTCCTGCCTACGGGGGGCCGCGTCTCAGGCCAGGCGGGAGCCCAGGTGTTGCACTGGGGGGAGGCTGCCCCCAGGTCCACCCCAGCGCCAGCATCACCGTTTCCCGGCCGTCAGGAGGGCAAGAACTGGACTCAGATTTAGCTGTTACTGACCCGGGGGTTAAGGGTTCATGACAGAATATCTACAGACGGTTCTATGACACATCCAGGATTTTTCAGACCCGACTTAAAGAAGGGTCGTCGGGTCATCGCTCAGATCTCGTGATAGGAGTCTATTCCACATCACATCGATAGAGCCCGAAAAATTAATTACCTGTAGAACACAAGTCCCTGTATTCACAGCAAAGAGGGGGTCTGCAGGAAACTCTAGGACACTACACAGGGAAGAAATAACATTGTGAACCTTGGCAATTTTAACCTCTCGTGACGTGTCCCATCTCTGCTTGACCTTGCTTTGACCATCTTGCTCTCCCTTTCCAGGTGAAAAAGGAGATTCTGGTGACATAGGACCCCCTGGCCCTAATGGAGAACCAGGTATGGCAGAGAGGGTGCAAGGACTTTTAAAACATGTGATAAAAATTGCACTTTCCCCTGGTTTTACTGAGAGATAATTGACATACATTACTGGAAAGGTTTAAGGGGTACAGCACAATGGTTTGATTTACAGATACCGTGAAATGATCACCACCATAGGTTCAGCTAACACCCATCTTCTCCTATAGACACAACAAAAAGAAAAGAAAGAAGAGAAAAGGAAAAAAAATTATCCTTGCAATGAGAACTCCAAGGACTTGCTCTCTTACCAGCTTCTCTGTGTGTCCTGCAGAGGGTTAGCTGTGGTCCTCACGTTGTGCATCACATCCCTCGTGGGCATTTACCTCTGCACCTGCTGACCCCCTTCGTCCCACTCCCTTCCCCCGCTACACATGGAAGTGAGATCGTGTGGAGTTTGCCCTTCTCTGCCTGCCTCGCTTCACCTAGCAATAATGCCTTCAGGGTCCATCCATGTTCACACAAATGACAGGGTTTCCTGGGGCTCCTGGGTGGCTCAGTGCGTTAAGCATCTGCCTTCGGCTCAGGTCATGATCTCAGGGTCCTGGGATTGAGCCCCGCGTCGGGCTCTTTGATCAGTGGGGAGCCTGCTTCTCCCTCTGCCTGCCGCTCCCCCTGCTTGTGCTCTCTCTCTCTCATTCTCTTGTGCTCTCACTCTCAAATGAATAAATAAAATCTTAAAACAAATGACAGGGTTTCCTAATTGTTCACAGCTGAATAGCACTCCATTGTGTACACGTCACAACTCCTCAATCCGTTCCTCCGTGGATGGACACGTAGGTTGTCGGCTGGTTTTTGTTCCTCTCTGTAACAGTCTTGAAGTGCTTGCATTTCTTACGAAGCTTTTAACACAGAAGAGCCAAGCGGGAAGCATCACACTCTGTGATTTCAAGTTATACCATAAATCGACAGGACTTGAACCAGTGCACATTGGCATAAAGACAGTCCCATGGACCATGGGGGCAGAACCAAGAGCCCGGAAATAAACCCAGGCACATACGGCCAACTAACATTTAATAAGGGAGCCAAGAACCCTCAATGGAGAAAAGACAACCTCTTCAATAAATGGCCCTGGGAAAACAGGACAGTCACATGGAAAAGAATGAAACTGAACCCCCATCTTACACTGCTCACAAAAATTAACTAGAAATGGACTAAAGACTTAAATGTAGGACCTGAGACCCACGAAACTCCTATAAGAAAACAGGAATGAAGCTCCCTGATGTGGGTCTTGGTCATGCGTTTTTGGATATGACACCTAAAGCACAAGCAATAAAAAGAAAAGTAAGCAGGTGGGACCACATCAAACTAAAAGAGCTTCTGCACAGCAGAGGAAACCACCAACAGAGTGAAAAAATACTGGCAAACCGTACATTTGATAAGGATGGATCCAAAACCTGTAAGGAGCTCATACAACTCAATAGCAAAACAAACAACCTAATTAAAAAAATGGGCAAAGTACCTGAATAGACATTTTTCTAAGGAAGACATATGAAAGGTCAACAGATACACAAAAGGACACTCAACATCTCTAGTCATCAGGGAAATGCAAATCAAAACCACAATGAGATGTCACCTCATACCTGTCAGAATGGCTGCTACCAAAAGACAAGAGCTAACAGATGTTGGCGCGGATGCGGAGAAAGGGGACCCTCGTGCACTGTTGGTGGGAATGCAAGCTGGTGCAGCCACTCTGGAAAACAGTATGCAGGGTCCTCAGAAAGTTAAAAATAGAACTAGCATGTAACCCAGCGATCCCACTTCTGGGAATATATCCAAAGGAAACAAACACTAACTCAAAGAGATACCTGCACCCCCGTGTTCACAGCAGCACTATTTAGAATAATCAAGACATGGGGAAAATTGCACTTGAGAAAAAACTGTAAATCATGAAATAAAACCGCAGTGGTCTGAAAACAGAGTATGTATGACTGGCATCCTCTTTCCTTGTCTGTCACATCCTCTGGTAGACTATTTCAATATTCCATTTCCTTCTACCTGAGTATTTTCACGTCCTTCTTGGGACTGTAGTGCTCGCCGACTTTAAGGATTGGCTCAGATATACGTGTCCCCAAGCATGCATTCCTCATTTCTAAGTACCTCCCCCTTCCTCTGACCACCAAACTTCTCGGAAAGCACGTCTGTACTTTCTCGTTCCAGAGCTCCTTGTAGCTGGCTCCCTGCAGCCTGACGCCCGGGAAGGTCACCCGGGACCCAGCCGCTCAGTGGACGTGGCCAGCTTCCTGGTGCTGGTGACAGTGACCTCTCGGCCCACTGTCCCACGGCCGCGGCCCCCTCTCCGTGGAGCTCGTCTGCTGCCTTTCGTCCTCCGCGAGGCTCCCCCAGCTGCATGTCCGCCTCGGCCCCCGTAGTCCAGCCCCACCTGTCCCCTTGCCTGGCACATGTCCACCATGTCCTGCTGCCCCCGTTGGTCCAACCACCTCTTGGCTCACGTGGCGTTTCCCACGCGGGTTTTGTCCTCTGTCCCACGCTACCCACATTGTCCCACACTGTTCCACGCTGTCCCTGCTGTCCTTCATGGTCCCATGCGTCTGCACAGCTGTCCTGTGTCCTGTCCCTGCACCAGCACCTCACCTCGTTCAGGCTCTCGTGACCTCTCGTGAGCTTGCCATCAGGCCCTGGGGGCGCAGGTGGGGGGTCCTGGAGCCGAACGGGCTTCCCAGTGGTTGGGTCCTGACGGTCCCTTCCAGACCGCCGTGTGTGTGGGCACGTTCCGGCATCCACTATGCTGAATCAGCCTGTCTTTCTCTGTCTCACACATGCTGTGTCTCCATTTGCTGGCATTCATCCTGAGTGTGACATTCAGAGAGAAGCCCTCGAGAGAGCTCGGAGCTTGGAAAACTGGGGAAGAAAGAGATGTCTGAGTCAAAAGCCCTTGGCTGAAGGGCTCTGTCAGTACTGTGGAGAGGAGGAGGAACGTGGTCACGGGACAGATGGCAGCGCCTCCCGCCGCCACCTTGGACACGGCCGGTCCTGCAGGGAGGAGGACCTGGTGGTGTGTGGGGCCGGCCCGGAGGCCAGGGGACAGTTTGAAAGGACACGGAGGAACAAGCCCACCACTTGTCACTGCAGAGAGCAATCCAGAAAGCCTGGACAGCCTCAGGGGGCGTGGACGCGACACTGGTCTCAGATGAACTCCACTGCAGAACCACCCCCTGGCCCCAAGCGTCGCTGGGGCCGCAGAGTGTGGACCAGATCTGCGTGTGGAAGTGAGGGCGTTTTGGACTCTGGGTGGTGGAGGAGGGCTCAGATTCTGGAAGATGGGCCCAGTCTTCTATGGGGGAGGTTCAGTCTGGAAGTGCGTCTGGAGCTCAGCACCGTGGGGTTTTGCAGGGGGAGAGGCAGGTCCTGCATGCGGGCTCTCGGTAGGGTCTGTGCAGGGCAGATGTGCTCTGGTCCTGGGGGAGGTGATGGGCTGGCAGTGGCCGGGTCCCCCTGCTGCAGTGGGGACCGGGGGGGTGTTGACAAGTGGAGCTCCCCACGGGAGGCCGCTCGGGGGTCCCGAAAGGGCCAGGACCCCTGACCTGGGGTGACGTGGCTGGCAGAGCTGTGAGAGGGACCCTCATGCTGCGGGGCCCCCACTGTCCCCAGATGTTCTGGCTTCTCTGCGTCCGCACGTCGCTGCCCCGAGCCCCGTCGTCCTCCGAGATGCTGCCACGACTCCGCCCTCCACCCCGTCTCCCCTGCACCTCCCCTCTTCCTTCCCACCCACGCAGAGCCCTATGTGAAAACAGGTCGGTCCTGGGGCCGCCCTGTTGACGTCCCTCGGCTGCTTCTCCTTGCCTTCGGGATGAAGCCCGGAATCCGTGTCCCAGCCTTGAAGGCCCACGGGGTCCGCTTGCCGGCTCAGCTTTCTGTCTGGGTGGGGGCTGCTTTCCGGAGTGCCGTCCGTCCCCGGTGGCGTCTTCTAACGCGGGGGCCGGTCTCCACAGGCATCCCGTGTGAGTGCAGCCAGCTGAGGAAGGCCATCGGCGAGATGGACAACCAGGTCACCCAGCTGACGACGGAGCTAAAATTCATAAAGAATGGTACGTTCTCAGGGTTTCCCTGTCCCCCCTCCCGACCCCCGAGACAGAGGGGCTCGGCCGGCGTGTGGCGCCCGCGGTCCGGGCCTCGCTGGGTGCTGCGCACCGAGCGTGATTACGGAAACGCGAGTGCTCACTTTCCAGCACTGCCCCCCCCCGCAGCTGTCGCCGGCGTGCGCGAGACGGACAGTAAGATCTACCTGCTCGTGAAGGAGGAGAAGAGGTACGTGGACGCGCAGCTGTCCTGCCAGGGCCGCGGGGGCACGCTGGGCATGCCCAAGGACGAGGCCGCCAACGGCCTGATGGCCGCCTACATCACGCAGGCCGGCCTGGCCCGCGTCTTCATCGGCATCAACGACCTGGAGAGGGAGGGCACGTTCGTGTACTCGGACCGCTCCCCCATGCAGACCTTCAACAAGTGGCGCAGCGGCGAGCCCAACAACGCCTACGACGAGGAGGACTGCGTGGAGATGGTGGCCTCGGGCGGCTGGAACGACGTGGCCTGCCACGTCACCATGCACTTCCTGTGCGAGTTCGACAAGGAGCACGTGTGAGCGGGCGGCCTCGGGGTGGCCGGCCCCCGGCGCCCCGGGCCGCCCCTGCCACCTGCGCTGGTGGCCTCCCGCCGGGCCGCGTTCCTGGGCCGCAGACGGCGGCGGCGGGCGCTCGGGAGGAGAGACAGCGTTTCCGGGCGTGACTGCCGAAGAAGCCAGGTTTTACCGCTCCTACGGTAGCCACATGCTCATTAGGGAGTTCTTAGTCAGAGTCGCGCTTGCCTTTGTCCAAACTATAGAATAAAAGCTTGAAATGTGGCTGGAGTCGAGTACAAACAACGGTGGCGGGGGCTTCGGGGACCATCTCCCTTTTAATTTCTGCGTGAGAAGAACCCACGTCACTTTGGCCAATGCTTCTGTAAATTACATTAAAACGCACGTTCCTCTTCACTGTTGTGTGAGTAGGGACATTTTGCTTGGGGCAGGCGCAGGTCGCCCGAGCGTCTCGTGACGGCAACATTAAGGATCTCACGGTTCCCGTGGATCTGGACTTTCTTTGGGCTCAGGCGGACCCCCTTCTGCACTAGTGACCACCAGTGGTGGTCGTGGGGGGGTCCGGCTCCGTGCCACGGGGGTCTCTCCCCGGGGCAGCTCCCGGCATGGTGGCTGTGTGGGAGCCGAGAGCCACACCTGACCTGGGAGGTGGGGCGCCGTCCCGTCACAAAGGCTTTCTGTTCACGAGGGTGACCCACCGGGTCCCGCGCACGCTCAGGGAGGGGACGACGTCACAGGGTGCGGACACCGGGAGGCAAGTCCGGAAGCTGCCGCCACATCACCTGTGGTTCTTTTCCCTTCTGTGCATCAGATTCCCCAGTAAACACCAAACTTCTTCTTGTTCAAGGAATACAGCGCATAGGCACGTGCAAAAGCCATCCGGCTGGGGTCGTGGGGGCAGGAAGGGACTGCCGGGGGCAGTTCTTCAAGGGCTGCTCATGTGGCTCATGTCTTGTGAGTGAGGCCCTGGCTGCCCGAGGTTCCGGACCATGTTTTTAAGGATGTTGTGCAGCTGACTGCCGTGGACGACAATAGTGTCTCTCCCCAGGTCGCCCCTCTGGACAAAAGGGCAGGTCTGCTTAGAGCCTCCGAGTCCATGGGCAGGCGCGGTCACCGTCTGGCAGGGGAAGGTGACGAGCCCCTCCAGGGGGAGAGGCGGCACGCTTCCCGCCTACTCCAGAGGGCTTGGTTCCTTGAGCTCGAGGGTCCTACCCTGGAACCCCCACGCTGCACACACGGGTGTTCCCTGGTCCTCCTCACGTGCCCTGCGGATGCCCTGCCAGAGCCCCCCGCTGCCGCCCGCGGGGGGCAGGAAGATGTGGGGCGGCCTGGCACTCCCCAAGCACCGCCCGGGGGTCCGCCCCTCACCACACAGGGGCCTCCCTTGCGCCCAGGGGCCGATCTGGTCTGTGGGGGCCTGTGGCTGTGGCTGGGCAGCGCCCGGCAGGAGGGGCCTGGAGCCGAGCGTGCACAGCCTCATGGCCATCGCCTCTGCCCCGGCGACGTCTTCCCAGCGCCCCGCACAGAGCCCCTGCTCCTTCAGTCTGAGGTGGGACAGGCAGGCACCTGCCTGCCCCTGGGCTCTTCTGGCTCGTGTGCAGTCCTGGGAGAGCCCTGGCCCCCTCGGGGTCTCCCTTCCCTCACTTGGAGGCGAGGGGGGTGGAGGGCAACACCTCCGTGCTCTCACGTGGCCTCCAAGTCTGGAGACGTTGTGGGGAGCTCGGCCGGCCCAGCCCCTCCTGTCGCCTCCTGCACTCAGCTGTCCTCTGAGGAGACACACCGGCCTTTTGCTCACGCTCTTCTCCAGGACTAGAATCCTTTCAAAGCCAATCTGATAGGATATCGACAATTGGGCACAAAGGCCGACCATTGCCCCTGATTTAATTCCCGACTTCTCAAGAAGGGGCCTGTTGTGCAGACGGCAGAGTCTGATCCGCAGCGGGGAGGCGGCCTGGTTGAGGAGAGAGCCGGGATTCATGAGGTGCCGCACTGAGGCGTGACCAAGGAGCTGGTGCACTTGTTTTGTTCAGAGCCCTCGGTGGAGCGTGGGCGGAGACGGATGAGCGGAGCCCAGCCTGGGGCTGCCGGCTGTTAGGGGGGCGGGGTGGGGGGGGCAGATCCGCGGGTCCACACTGCCATCCAGCGGCGGGAGGAGGACGTGTGTCTGCAGCAAGGAACGTGGGGAGTCGGCTCGACACAGATGCTGGGGGGAGTTCTTTAGGATGGTGTGTGTGCGTGCGTGTGCGTTTGGGGGGAGGGGAGAGGAGGGGGGAGCAGTTAGAGGCAGAGGGGGAGAGATGCTGCAGAACAAAGGGCAGCAGGCAGGCAGGGAGGGAAAGAAGGAGGGGCTCTGGCCCCCAGACCCAGGGGCGCCATGCCCTTCAGAAAACCCTCAGCCATGTGATTCCTCCTCCTCAGCCCGAGCGCGTCCCCAGGGCGATGGTGGCCATCTAGAGCGGATAAACAAAAGGCCAGTCAGGGGAAGGACTGGTGGTTCTGAGTGTCAGAGGAAGAGAAGCTCTAGGAAGGGGAAGGGATTAATCTCTGGTCCCAGCATCCCTGCACAAAGCTCGGTCCAGGCCGGGGACAGGGAGGAAGACACGGGGGTGTTTCCGCGGGGCAGACCCGGGC
>NC_138378.1:121038798-121054003 GCF_054177405.1 Leptonychotes weddellii | reverse complement strand
CCTGGGACCATGACCTGAGCCGAAGGCAGACGCTTAATAACTGAGCCACCCAGGTGCACTGCCCCCGTACTTATTTTTAACCAATTTGTTTCATTTTTCATTCAACACAGTTTATTGAACATCGAACATCTGCCATGTGCTAGGTGTGGTGAATGGGTGAATGAGGACATGGGGATGGGGAGAGGTGGGGTGGACAGAGGTGGGGTGGACAGAGGGGGGACAGAGGTGAGGTGGCCAGGGGGATGGGGGGAGGCGGGTTAGCCATGGCTGGTTGTGGGAGTGAATCCCGAGACAGGTTGGTGGACTTAGACCACGGGCCTGGTGTGGATCAGTGGACCACAAGGAGGGAGCTGTGGGAGCAGCCAGGCTAGCAGGCTGCAGAAAGAAAGGTTAAGGCTTCAATACTGGGAACACTGCTGGGGATGAGAAGGCCCAAAATCTTGCGTGGGAGTGGGCTGAGAAAGTGTAGGGAAGACACAAACTTTCAGAGTTGAAAAGGCAGAGATGTGGAATGATGCTGAGTGTTTGAAGTATCATCTTTACGGACAGTGATGGTCCCCAGGTGGTAGGCATTGGGGTAGAAGAGCCAAAACATTTATTACTCCTATTTCACTTGCTGTCAGTTATCTCTCTTGGGGGGTAAATTCAAATGTAAACGATTGATTTACAATCAACAATTGTGGCACCAATGATGAAGACTGAGCCTATCTTGTGAGCGGGACATCAGCTGTTGGGCACGTAGAGCCGTGGGGTAGTCGTTAACCTAGTTAGGGTGGTGAGTCACCACGTGACCCTACACGTGCTGGGGAAGTCAGAGGGTACCTAAAAGTCAGTACTGTGGGTGCCCAGATGATTCCAGAACGCAGTTGTAAATATCAGTGTGTTACTCTCAAACAAAGAGCCCATCATTGTGCGGAGCAGACTGACTTGTGTGAGCTTTTGGAAGGAGCCGGAAGCAGTGGTAGAATTAATCACACATATCACATGTGAAATGGCAGAGGCGAAGCAGGCAAGGAAACAGGATGTTCGGTGGGAAAATAGGACATTAGATTAATAAGCTTTTGATTTTTTCTAATCAATCAATCTAATCAACCAATTCTTTATGGTTGAATTTAGAAAAGGTGCAGAGCTTAGGAATGAAAGAAATGCTGGAAGTACAAAGGGTAAGTTTATTTGTTCTCATCACTGCATGAAAAGAACACTTAACCTGAGAACAGACATTCAAGCAAACATACAAGCAACGAATCTCGTCCTTGCAAGGCTCCCGTTGCTGGAGGAAGACCTGAAGCTCTTTCGGTGTGTCTGGGACATTTGACTTGAGCTTTTCCAGGGCCCTTTTTTCCTCCAGCTCCGGCACTGTTGAGAGCTCATTCCCTGCATCCACCTCCCTCCACCTGAGCTGTCAGCTCATGCATCCCCTTCCTTGTTTCTGCTGATGGAGCCAAGATTCTCCTGGGCCCCAGAATCAAACCCAGACTCCATCTCCTCCAGCTCCTTGGCCTCCTGCTCAACAACCCCGTCACAGTGCTTGTGATCCACAATTTGAATTTTGGATTATCCCAAGTAGGATTTCTTTGATCTAACTTTTTTTTAAGGACAACCCAAACTGTGCCGAGGTGCGTGGTCACCCTGCTCCACGTGATGCCTCGTGGCGTCTCCTGGAGTTGTTTTTCCTTTCATTTAGCTCCTCCCTGTAGAGATGCTCTCGGTGTGAGTCAGTGCGACGGTATTTTAGCGGGCCTTCCCATTTCCATGCTAGCTTCAAAGTTCTTTCCTTTCAGATTTTGAAAACATCACTTCCTTGTGTTGGGCCGTCGGTGCGGCTCTGACCCCTTTGCTCCCTGCTCCTCCGGGGAGAGCCCTTCTGGACGCTCGTGTGCATTCCTGGATGTCTCCCTAATGTGCCCACATGTGAGTTTTCTGGTGGTCTCTCATTTTTGACGCCTATTGACTCAATTTGAGGTCCTCCCTCTTTCTTTAATCCTGTGAAATGCAGATTCATTATTCCTATACATTTTTCTCCCTTTCTACATTTAGGTTTTTTTTTGAGATTCTTACTTTTGGGCTGTTGGCACGCCTCCTCATCCTCCTTTCCCGGCTTTTCTCTTATACATGTTGTTTCTCATGCCGCTTGCCTTTGGGAGACCCTGTCAGTTTTGTCCTCCCAACAGCGGCTCGAGCCATGTCTGTACCTCTTCTGCTGGGCGCCTCGTCTCCATGACTCAGTATTCACATCTGTATTTTTGCTTGTTTCTTCTTTACGCTTTCTTGTTGTTTCATATTGGTAACTTCTCCTCTTATTTCATTTACAGTATTTTTCATGTTTGTATTACATTCTTGGTCCATCTGCTCCAACACTTCTGCTTCTGGGGGCTGCACCAAACGCTCCGTGGTGGAGCCTCGATGGCCAGCGCCAGAGGAGGGGACACCATCCTCCAGCCCGCACAGCCTTGCTGCCCCTCGGTCGCATCTGCCTCCCTCCCCCCCTTGCCTGCTGCCGGCCTCTGTGCTTCCCCGACTTACCCCTGGGGATGCTTGCACTAGCTGTTTGGGTCCTCCAGTGTGGTGACGCACCGAGTGTCCCAGGACAGGGGCCACGGCAGGAGGGGAACAGAGTTCCCAGCGTTGTGCTCCTTGTCGCGGCCACCTGCTGCCCACGTGGCTCTCCGGGGGCTTCTCCCTGTGGTCGCCTGTCCGGAAGGTCTTCTCGTTGCTCCAGGGCTGGTCTAAGGTGGCCGTTCTCACGGGGCTCCCAGAGCAGCGGCGGCAGCGGTGGGGTAAGCTGGGCACTTGTTAGACATGAGTGTTCCGGCCTCATCCTAGGCTCACGGAACCGGAGGCCCTAAGGGCGGGGCCCGGCTGTCTGCGTGTCAGCAAGCCTTCCAGGTGGTTCTGGCGCTAAGGTTTGAGAAGGACTGACGGGAGGGGAGAACGGTTCGGTGGCTTTGACCTCCTCAGCGTGCCCTTCTCCTCTTCCCAGTCTGGAGATCGCTGCTCTGACTCCCGATGACCTTGCACACCCTTGTTGTGGCAGCCCGAGCCTCCTGTCGCAGGCTGGGCTCCTTTCTCTGGCAGCTGCGTCGGCGTGGTGTGTCCACGATGGTCTGCTGACTGTTGCTGGCACCTAGCTCTTCTCTGCTCTCCCGTGGCAGTCTCCCATCACTGTGGTGAACTCAATGATCAATTCCTCTCCCTAGAATATTCCAGGCTCCAGAATTCTCTGTGCAAGTTGTGTGTGTGCCTTTCCCCTTCAGTGACAGTCAACCCTTGCATTCTGGCCTTTGGCCCAGGCCCCTCCTGCTACCCCAGATGGCTTTACCCGTCTTCCCATGAGGAAACCTCCCACCCTCCTCACCCCACGGCTTGCCCCCGCCTCTGTGAGGCCTACAGTTGAGTCCGGTTTTCCTCCTCTTGGAAGTCTGGATCTTTGCCCTTCGCTGGTCATATTTGGTTTATAGGTTTGTGTACAAACCCTGACTTTGGGGGTAGCAGTGACTTCCTTACTCATAGTTATATCCAACACAGTGCCCACCTCGTTGTCCAGTGCATAAAGATGCTCAACGCTGAGTGCATTGAATCATTTCTTACATGAATGAATGAGTGAATGAATACTTGCCAAAAAAGAGTACAGAATAAAAGGGAGACAAATATTAGTCTTTTGGTGCTTATAAAAAGGCATATTATTTGCTAATAAAATACCACTCTGTTTTCCAGGTATTGTTATAACAATATAAGCCAATTTGTATTAATTTTTACTGTTATTAAAATTAATTGAACACCAACCAAGAGCTTAAAATGTTCTCAAGGGCCTCTGAGTACTCGTACATAATTAAAAATATACTTTAATTAAAAAACCTAAAAATGGAAAACAAGCCTAACCTTGGAAGGGCAGCTCCGATGGGGTTTAATTAGCCCATTTGGATTACGCTTTCCTACGCTTTCAGTGCGCGCCGGTAGCCCACATCCCGGTCATATTGTCTGCAGAAATGCCCCCAGCCCTGAGGTCACTGCTTGAAGTCTCCAGCCGCTTCTTGCTCTGTTCACAGATTATTTACCATGAATGGGCATCTCTTGGACAACTCAAAGGATCTGCAAGACAACCACTTCTATGTTGCCGCAGGACTGGAGACCTTCAAATATTTCCCTTACTGGAAATCCTCCAAGGTGCCCAGTGAGGTCCAACAGTGAGCACATTTCTTACCTTTCCCTCCCGAGTTGGTCGAGTTTGCCTTTTCCCCCAGTATCGCCCCCAAGTACAGCCTGTTCAGCTCTTGGCTGTTTTTCTGGAGTGAAACTTGATATTCTCATTTTATACAGGACACAGTTTTGGATTTTCACAGTGAGGCCCGAGGACCCCTGTTGTGTGATGTTGTCACAAGGACAGTGAGCCCTTGTGTTGAGCGAACTGCCGGTGGGGGGACACTGGGAGTCTCAGACAGAAAGGGCCTCAGCCTGCAAAACACATTGGCCCCGGGACACAGTCGTGGTAGCCCAGCCTCCATCCAGCGCCTCCCTCTGTTTTCTTCCTTTGGCCGGTTTCCCCTGACCTGGACTCCGGAGTTGGTGTGGGGTGGCGGGCCCTACTGAGGAAACCAGTGGTGATGGTTATAGTGGATCCTGGCCCAGGCTAACGGGCTGCACTACGGTGTGTGTATTTGTGTCCTTGCGGGAATGTCTACAAGGAAGATGAAAGCATTGGTGGAGTCCCCCTCGCGTCCAGAGAACTAGAAGGTTGGCTGTCCCTTCCTGGGGCAGTTTGCTCACTCTCCTGCTTGCCATCTGAATTTGGCCAAGTTCTTGTGATCAGTGCATAATGTTCTCCTGTGGGCTCCTGCCTGAGGGATGCCCAGTGGCTTTACTGTGAAGAGCAGCCCAGCATTGGGCCCTGACCTGCTTGCCCAGAGTCCTGCATGGATGCTCACATAGACAGGTGTGGACTCTGTCCATCTGCAGTTCTCACCATTCAAGGACCTTGAAGTCCCCTGATGAGGTGGTCTGACTTACGTTCCCAGGGCACAATTGCACTTGATGCTTCCTTAGAGGGACTTTGGTGGTTATTAGTCTGGGGCCCTCAGCAGCTGCAGCTCCTAATGGGCTCCTGTGTGTCCATACTGGGTGTCCAGGTTCAGTGGTGGGCCAGGGTCAGGAAGGAGGTGACCTGCAAGACTGTGGAGTTCAGCGGTATGTACTGATCCAAATCCTTGATTTTTGTCCCAGATTAAAGCCCCAGTATTAGGGCTGAGTCTGATTTCTTTGCCTCTGGGTCCTGTGGGATGACAGGATGGGGCGTGGGATGACAGGCAGACCGCCTTGGATATGCCTGCCAGCAGACCGTGAGCCCCGGGGGACTGTGCCCTGCCAGCCACGCCCTTTGTCACCTGCCCTGGAAGGCGGGGCTCTGCTCCTCCCTATTTTGGTACTTGGGTGTCAGGCGCCTCCCTGCAATGTACACGTAGCCCTCCTTCCAGGAGGCTGTGGGACGCGGTGTGTGACTCGGGCACCCAGTCCCTGTTCCTGCCCTGAGGGAGCTCCTGATTTCCAGGGCTGGCTGGGAGGATCGGTTTCCTGCTGATGGTGGGATTTGGCAGCCTTGACTGCTCAGCCCCATGGCTGTGTTTGAACTACATGCAGTCATAGCAACTATGTGAGGGCCTGTCAGGGACCTTCCCTGCAGCTGCTTCTCCACCACGCTTCTCATGGTCATTATCTTGAGCAAAGAAAAAGAGGTGTCAGTGTTCGTCAGATGGTTTCACCTGCATGCACCCCGTAAGTTCCCTGGCCCAGAGCCTGGGAAGCTGAGACACCTCCCGGGAGGTATCTGTTTGCACTCACCTGCTGTTAGGGTTTCTACTTTGAGGCAGAGAATGGCTTCTTTTGTCCTGTCCATAGACAATGACCCCACAGCCGATGGTTAGATTGGGGTCCTGCCACATGCCTGGCAAGCAGGGCTATTTCCTGATTTTATCCACTTGCTAATTCATTGCTGATTGTCCTAACTGCATGGTGGGTAGAAATACCTTAGGGGCTGTTGAGCTGAGATGCACGGCCCTCTCTGCTCCCGTGTCCCCTGCTCCCCACACGAGCCCCCCGGCTCTCCATGTGTTTTGTTTTTCCCTGTCACCTGTTCATGTGTTGAACCCTGAACCGGGTCTATTGGTTGCTTAAATACCTTTTTCCCTCACCAAAGAGGAAACGAGTCCACAGAGTTGCTAAGAGACTGAAGCTGTTCCCCACCCACGACATGGACCCGGGAGGTGCCCTTCTGCTGGAGAGTGGGGTGCCAGAGCGTTCCGCCCCGTGTGTAACACCGGCGGGTTCAGCCCCCATACAGAAGAATTAGGAGCAGGGTGTGCATCCCGGGCCGCATCAGAGCAAAAGGTGGCAGTTAGACAAGGGGTCTGTCAGTGGTGGGAGGAGGCTGGGCTGGGTTTTGGATGGGCTTGGAGTCTCTGTTCTTCCACTGGTCAGGGTGCGGCATTGACTAAACCCTCATGTCCCCGAGCCGTGCTTCCTCACATAGACAGGTGTGGACGGGTCCCTGTGAGAGTTGCATGAAAAACCCGTGTTTGTGTGAGTGACTGTCAACTGCCCGAAACCTCAGATGTGTTAGGATGTCCCCCCACGACCGTATACAAGCTTCAGGGCAGAAGGTGCCTGTAAACATGGTGCCACTCACCCTGAGAGAAATGGAAATCCATCGGACTTTCCAAGGTCTCGAGGAAGGAGACTGAGCCAACCTCAGTGGGGGCCCCTTCCGTTCTGAGGCGGGGAAATGCCGTTGATGTGAGCTCGTGATGAAGGGGGTACTGGATGGGCCTTCCGCGGGGCCTTGCCCTCCTGAAAGCCAAGGCTGCAGCCTACAATTTTAGAAAGATGTTTTTTGGCTGACTTTTACAGATTTATAGTTGACTCTTTTGTCTTTCAGAAAGTATGCAGACATAGAGAAATACTCACGAAGAAAGAAAAAAGTAAGTCCTTTTCGGGGTGCCTGGGTGGCTCGGTTGGGCGTCTGACTCTTGATTTCGGCTCAGGTCATGGTCTCTTGGGATCGAGCCCCATGTTGGGCTCCGTGCTGAGTGTGGAACCTGCCTGGGATTCTCTCTCTCCCTCTGCCCCTGACTGCTCACGCTCTTTCTCTCTAAAAAAACCCCAGTAAGTCCTTTTCACACAGTGAAGATGAGAACGGTGCTTGGGGACACGTGACAAGGACGCCCCCAGGCCAGCCCCGGCGGTGGGGCCCGGAGCTTCTGGGCTGTGTGTGCAGCCACGAGACGTGGCTCAGAGCGTAGGGACAGACAGGAGGGAGAGGGGCCAAGCCTGGTGTGGCCGCCCTGGGCCTGGGGGCAGCAGGGAGGGGGCACGTCAGGTGCAGAGGTGGGAAGCGCTCACTGTGTGTGTGCTTATCTGCACGCGGTGTGTCACAGACAGCACGAGAAGAGCGGCCAGCAAGTGTCAGGATACGGGCCTGGGAAGGCAGGCAGAAGCCAGATCTTGGCGGCCATACGGGTCTTACCGCCCGTGTGTGTGATGACCACATACCCCCACCCATTTATAAAAACGCTGTTTCAGTGGCTCCCTGACATTACTGTTCATTCAGGAAAGCTATTGAGCGCCTACTCTCTGCCCATCCCCAGCTTTTAGCCCCTTTGCTCAGGCACCTCCCTCCGGAGGCTCATCAGCTGCGTATTGACCCCCCCCCCCACGTATTGACCTATTCTTTCCCAACATCTCACGGCCAGCCCTCGACGTGGCTTTTCTCCTGGTGCAGTTCAGATTTCGTAACTGCCATCTTAGCCACTGTCTTGGAAATACTTTGGCTTCCTTACCCTCTGAACCACCCCGGTATTTGCCTGGCAAGAGTCCAGCCTTGGATGAGCCCAGCCCCTTGCCTGTCCACACTTGCACTGAAGGAGCTCAGTGTCGCTGGAGGTAATGACACAGCTGACCTGACTCTTTACCCTGAGTTCACAACTGCAGTCCTCATCCTACCACCTTCACTGAAAAAACCCTACTGCTAAAAAATGGTCTTCGGAATACACTTTGCTCAATTTTGTGAGGGATTTTTGCATGTCTATTCATAATGAGATTCGTCTCCAGTGCTGCTGCTTCATGTGGTCCTTGTCTGGCTTTGGCGTCAAGGTTTTTCTGAATTGACTCTGGTTATTTTGGTAACTTCCTGAGCTGAATGATCATCTTATTTATTTTCAGTTTTATTTCTCTATGGATCGTCTTTAGTATTAAGTGTTTGTTGGGTGAATGAGTGAACGAGAATCGTCGAGAACACAGAACCAATAGACACGATTCTGCCCTAAGGATGAGCTTCATCGCATGTGATCGGACGACACAGACTTGTTTCATGATAAAACGTTTGTGTGAATGAGTCTCATGCATAGGGTGATGGTTTGCAGGAAAGGGTAATCGACACATGGAGATCCACAAATGGGGCACAGGTCCTAACGTGGCTCAGAGAAGGGGGCAGATGTTCCAGGTGGAGAAGGAGCCGACGTGGATGTACAGAGTTTTCTCAGCTGTGGGCGCTGAGTTTGAATGTTGAAACAGCCTGAGTGGTACAACCTTGGAATCCCATATTTTAATGGTGTGAGAAGCCTCTGAGCACAGAGAACGGAGCCAGGAGTCCGAGGTCATTTTGTTATGTGCTCATTTCATTATGTTGTTCTGACTGGGTCCTGATAGGTAGGGATAGTGTTTTCTTTTCCTTTTATTAAATATTTGTTCTATTTGGTCTAAAATCTGGGACATGTTTGTTCTGATATTGCCTGTAGTTCTTTCTCTTCTCTTTTGGAAAGTGATCACTGGGAAGTTAACAGGTTTTAAGGATGATACATAACATTAAGAATCTTTAAACGGAATCATCACAAACATGCATACCCTGCAATGCAAATAAAGAGTGTTATTTTAGAAAAAATAAATCTATGATTGAAAATATTCCATGATGTATGACAAGGCATGTAACAACAGAGCAAACACATTTTATTCCAGAAAAAACGGGAATTCCTAAAAGAATACAACAGGTATTGATTTTAACAAAGGTTGATGTAAAATCTCTGCGTTTGTTGAGTTAATGCCTGTCAAGGTATTTTACCTTATTCATTGCTCCCCGTGTGGAGGTCTACATGGTATGTTGAGCTGAGAATTCAGTACTTACAAACCTTTGCCCCATGTGAAGAACAGGTGCATTTTTGAGGATGAAAACTAGCCCAGGCTTCTCTGGCTTCATGAGGCTGGGTTTTATTTTATTTTAATTTGTTTTGTTTTGGTTTTATTTTATTTTTTGAGGCTGGGTTTTAGAATTAGTCACAGCAACCATATTATGGTAAGTACGATTGCTTCTTTATGTGCGTGTGCTAGGCTTTCCATGTCTCTCTTACTAAACTTCTTTGATTTGTTTTCTGTGGGAAGTGGGGTGCCTCCTATGTAGATGGCCTCTGACTGCTGCTGTTAGCGGTCATGCGTGGTTTCGCTGTCGTCACGGTGAGCCCGTCTCTTCAGCTGAGGTGTGTGCATGGTGTGTGCATGTCAGCTGAGCTACACGTGTTGAGCGTCATTGCTGCAAACGTCCTCAAGATGATGTTGATACGATTCAGAATCGAAGTGAAAAATTATATTCCCAGAAAGGTACAAAGAACAGCAATTTTATGCTAGTGGAGTACATTCTTTAATTCTTTATATTTTTCCAAAGGAACAACCAACTCTTTTATGAACCTGAGAAAGGAAATTACCGTGTGCAGCTGAAAATACAGGCTCAGTAATCTATTACAGTGTAACGAGCCATGACCTAGGGGATTAACACAGCGATGTTTTATTATTTGTCTATGTCCTGCGTGTTGGCTGGGTGGGTCTTGGGCCAGTTGCACCAGGCTTCCTTACAGGCTGCGTTTAGCTGCAGGGGTTGCTGGGCTGCAAGGTCTAGGCTGGCTTTAGGAGCACGTCTGGATGTTGGTGCTGGTCATCGTCCCCGTGGTTGCAAGGTTCCGGGAGGTAGAGAAAGAGACCCTCCCTTGGTGGAGGCATGCAGTCAAGATATGCACACCTCATCTGCATCCAGAGAGGGGGTTTGGTGGCCAGCAAGCACTCTGCCACATTCGTCCACCACGTCTTATTACTGAGGCAGATGCAGAAGGCTTGCTTCCCGTGCTCCAGGCAAGAAAGCACCAGCCTCGAAATGTGCAGAGCAGCTTGGAAGAAAATTCCAGAGATCATAGTAGTGCACTCTGTCCACACTGCCTGGCAAAGCACAGACAAACTCAGCTCCAACGCAGAAATGGCTCAAAAGAGCCCGACTCTGGGTGTAGAATCTTGAGAGGAGTCGAGCAATTTATTTCTGTGGCCTTGTTCTCTTGCTTTACATGCAGATGTGCTATGTGATAAAAATCTGTGTCTAAAAGTTCTGAAAGGGCTGTTTCAGTAGAAAACAGAACTTCCAGGTAACAGGGAAGCCGTGTGACATAGTTTAGCTGGTAGTTTGCTTTGTTTCTTAGCGACATGTAAAATAACCACGTGTCTTATGATTCATGGCATTTGATTCCATGAAATGAGAAGAAACATAATGGCCAGGAGCACAGATGTCTGGGTGACTGTGGATGTGGGAATGTTGGAGAAGCCGCTGGGGCTCCAGGTGTCCATTAACTTGAGCCGTGACTGTTGAGTCCTAGGAAATTAACTGAGTGAACCTATTCTTATTTCGTTAGATAAGATTCAGTTTTCAGCAACTCATTTACCGTGATTTTGGATCTATTACTTTCCAAGGAAGTGAGGCCAATTTAATAAATGTTTAAAACTGCTTTCCTATATTAAAATGAATATTTTAATGTGCAAGCCTCTGTAAAATGTCAGTAAATAATTAATAAGCATTGTATTTATATCACATCCACAACCAGAATGTTAATATTACCTACTTCTCTTTTGGGCATAGAGCGCAAATGTTGGTAGTGAACAGAAACGAACAGGAGATAAAACATTGACAAATTAAAGGCGCCTGTGTGTGCTTTTGTGTGCACACGGGTGTGAAACAGTCAGAGAGATGCACACCACGGGACACCCACACTTTAATGACCAGGACTGAACTGTAAAGTGCAGCGTGGAACAAGTGTGTTGGAGCTGACACTTGCAGCTAATAACATCAAGACCGTAGCAGTATCACACAACATCCAAGGCTGCATTTGTGTCTCCTTCTAGTGGCCTGAAGAGGCAACAGTCAGGTTCAAATGTCAGCTAATGTTCCACTTTATTAATGCTTGGCATAGGGGCTGGTTCTCTGATGGCGGACCCTGGCCCACTTGGAAGCAGGACATTCACTCCAGAAGCTGGTGGGAGGTCTTCAGCGTGCAGCGCTGGCTTTCCTCCTGGGAGCGGCCCGACTCTGAACTCAGCTAGGTGGTTGCTGTTCCTCCACTAGACAAACTCTCTACTTCATCCACATTACCTTGCGGGGCTGCATTTCATGTGCCTGAGCAAGACTATCTATTACAACAGCATTGAAGTTCGGCTAGATCGAATGAAATAGGCTCCAGAGAAAAATGATAGTCCCCACAGCACTGCAGAGAAATGAACACAGTGTGCCTCGGGTATGTTTCCTGAGAATGTTTTTAATGGGGGAATAGATTAATGAAATGGAAAAGCAGCACCTGACACCTTTGTAGGGCACTCGCGTTGATTTTGGACTCGGGACTCAGGGCAGGGAGGAGTGGGGACAGCAGTGATGCCTAGACATTTCCTTGTGTGGGGAAGCACAGATTCTCTGTTTTCCTGCTCAATCTGTTGTGTCTGAGAAACGCTGTAAATCTGTGTGGCTCTGACAATGAGAGGCACGCAGTGTCCACTGCATTCCAAACGTTGTGTAAAGGTGAAGGCGGCCCCGTCCTGCCCTTGGGGAGTGCAGGCCAGTGGGGAGCTGGTGGGCAGAAGCTGCAGGTGCATGGCCGTGGGGCTGGGAGTGTGGACGAGCGCTCCTCTGCGTGGGACACGGTGACATAGGAGCAGGACCAGGACCTGAGGAGGTGGCAGCTCTGGAGAAACACCTGGGGTGTCCCAGGCAGGTTGGGACAGCAGGGCGTGTAGAGGTCACCTCATGGGTGTGGGAAGGCAGGCTGGGCCAACGGTGTAGCCGACCCTGCACCTCCCATACCCTGCACTCCGGCAACCCTTCCCCGGTCTTTCTCTTTTAAGATTCCATTTATTCATTTGAGAGAGAGAGCCCATGAGCAGGGGGGAGAGGCAGAGGCAGAGGGAGAAGCAGGCTTCCTGTTGAACAGGGAGCCCGACGTGGGGCTTGATCCCAGGACCCTGGGATCATGACCTGAGCTGAAGGCAGATGCTTAACCCACTGAGCCACCCATGCACCCCAACCCTTCCCCTGTCTTTGTCCTATTCTTCTTTTCCTACTTTCCCCCACATCTTCTTACGCAGTTCAAGAGATCAGCAAAGATTTACTAAGCAACTGTTGGGATTACTTCATTGGGCATGGGTCTGTGTTGGGAGGTCACTGTTTGCTTGGACCCAGGAATGCAAAGGGCAGGACCTGTGTTCTGGTGATGACATGCAGGTGTTCCAGGAACGTGGCATAGGGACTCTAAGCTCAGCTTGCCCTGGAATTGGAAGGCAGGGAGGAAGGGCATCGCAGGTGGAGATGAGCTAGAAGGTGGGCAAAGCCTGAGTAGGGAATAGACTGGGAATGTAGGCGGGCTTAGACTGAAAGGTCACAGCACTGAGCTGAGGCACTTGGACACCATCCTCAAGTTGTGACAACTCCTGTGAGCATCTGAAAGGCACAGGGGGATGAGATTCATACCAGCACCGTTCACTTACTCACTGGGCAAGTATTTACTGAGAGCTTTCTCTGTGCCGCCCGGCTCCGGGCTCTGGGAATTCATCATTAGACAAACATCTCTGGCCCCATGGAGCTTCCAGCATTCTAGTGGTGAGACGTAAGCAATAACCATCCTAAATAAGTCACCACACATGGAGGTTGCCCTCAGTGCTGGGGGCACGGGATGAAGGGGAAGAAGAGAAATGGGTGTGCAGGTGAACAAGGTCAGGCTGTCCTTGAGGAGACAGACGGCCCCAAACCACGGCTCAGGCTCAGATTGACGAGAAGCCAAACCAGCACAGCTCTGGGTTTCACTGGATGTCGTAGAAATAAGGAGCTTGTAGAAACTCGCGTTCCCATCAGGTACATTGGTAAGGTATGAGATTAAATAATGAAATCAACTTATTGAACTTACGGGTGTTCTTCATCTGCCGTCTCGCTGGCCCGAAGCTCTGTGTGGGCCCCTTCCAGGTCGGTGTGGACCAGCTCATCTCCTCGTGGTGGGGCCGGTGGCCAGTGGCCAGGCTGCAATGGTCTTGGCTTTTGCTGTGCGCTTTGCTCTGCACCAGGGTTGCTTTGTGTCCTTGTGAGGAGGGTGGGACTCGTCCTGTGTCACTGTCCTTCGGCTAGTACTTCAGAGGTAACAGTAAATACAGGGTGTCTTGTCATAGAGGCTGAGGATCGGGAAAATGGTTGCAAGAAATAGATGAATCCCAACCCCCAGCTGCCCCCAAAACACAAGCAGCGCGCACTGTGTTCTGTTTCTAAGGCCAGTTTTGCCAAGATCTGTTTCCTATACGTATGAGCATGATTTCAACTTTTAGGAAAGCCCGTTGAAGTAGGTAGAAAGATTTCGCTTGGTTCTTGTATTTGGTTGCGGGATTATTTTATGCACTTTAATTTCTGCAAGGATAAAACAGCCGGTCGTTTGCCTCATAAATATACTGATGTTATAGGGAGGTGCCATAGAGAGCTCAGGAGAAATCTTGATTTATATAGTTCTGCTTGTGTTCAGTAAAGACAGAAAGCAGGAAAACTGGAAAGGTGGTTTGTATTATGACGACAGTTTTTGGGACGGAGCTGGGATGATGCTCAGAATTAGCTCATCTTCCACTGTGATCCCCTCCTGCTCGGTCATTACTGTCTGCAGATTTTTTTTTTGGACCATCTGAGTTTCCCTTTATCTCAGTCCAAAACAAACCTACCACATGTTTAATATCCTTTTATCAGAGATGCTGTGCCTTGCTCAGAGGTTCCAGTGGGAATAGTTTTGTAGGTGTTGAAAACAGTGATTTTTGGGGCACCTGGGTGGCTCAGTTGTTAAGTGTCTGCCTTCGGCTTGGGTCATAATCCCAGGGTCCTGGAATTCAGCCCCTCATCGGTCGTATGATAGCTTCCCTGCTCGGCGGGAAGCCTGCTTCTCCCTCTCCCCCTCCCTCTGCTTGTGTTCCCTCTCTCCCTGTGTCTCTCTCTGTCAAATAAATAAATAAAATCTTAAAAAAAAAAAAAAAGACTCATGGTACACTGCTGTTCCTCACATACTTTTTATTCTTAATTTGTACCTTAGGAGGATTCCAAAGGAAAAGAACCTCATAAATACGACAACATTCCCCATAAGGAACAGGATTCTGTTTTTTATGCCAAAGAGGGAAAGAAGAAAATGCTAGTAGAACCTTTAATGCAAAGCGGCGCAGGTAATGTGAATTTCATTTGGCTGTGGGCATTAAAAAGTGCTACCATTTGAAGAATGTGTTTTTTTTTTTCTTCCAGTCCAGTTTCATACTGCAAAGATATGGCTTGTAACTGTCTGATTTTAAAACTTCACTAGTGACAATCTGATTTATTAATGAGACATTCAGCTCCAGGGGCCGTGGTAGTGAGAGGAGAGAAACAAAATCCTAGTCATGAAGGCAATGGGCTTCTCCACCGAGGAAGCCCTCCCAGATTGATGCAGGAATTCTATCCTCTCTGTGAACATCTGGGTGGGCGTGCTCTACCCTGAGGACCGGTGACACAGCAAACAACCTGTGAACAGATCAGCCTTTGGAGGAAAACATGAAACTCAAATCCACCTGAACTGTTTGGGTTTACTTTTTTTTTTTTTTAATGGAAAAAGTAGCATTTTTTTTATTATGTTATGTCAATCACCATACATTACATCATTAGTTTTTGATGTAGTGTTCCATGATTCATTGTTTGCGTATAACACCCAGTGCTCCATGCAGAACGTGCCCTCTTTAATACCCATCATCAGGCTAACCCATCCTCCCACCCCCCTCCCCTCTAGAACCCTCAGTCTGTTTCTCAGAGTCCATAGGCTCTCATGGTTCATCTCCCCCTCCCATTTCCCCCCCTTCATTTTCCCCTTCCTGCTATCTT